>NC_065438.1:8125000-8750000 GCF_024364675.1 Aethina tumida
ATTCATATTAAAGCTTATCATGAACAAAGTGAAGTAAAAGTACTCCGTTGTTGTTGCCCGGTTTTACAATCTAAAAACTCATTGTCTGGCCTTTTTGAAGTGCGGCTTTAGCAACGGTCCAATTTACACCCACAATTATACTTATATTGTTCACTCCCATTTTACTACTAATCTAGATTGTGTTGTAAATTGTATTACAAATTCGGGCGTGTTTAACACCACTTACTTTGTCCTTTACATTTGATTAATTTACTGGAATTTGAATAGTGTATGTTAATCTCACACAAAACGTGACACTGACTGGATGAAGGTCAGATCTGAAGAAATTTAAATTCTTCCAGCGTTCAGATTTCTATCATTACCAATAATTTAGTGGGTTTTAATGCAGACGAATAATTTTCGATTATTTCTACCGAGAAATGTACGAATGCATTAAAACAGTCGAAAGAACAGGGTGAAAATTATGAACAACTTGATTACTCAAACGATATAATTGTTTATTAGTGGGTTTAGTTAGATATTTATTAATATTTGGAAAAAATTCAAGGGTCAACTATAAAATAAATCAACCTTACGTACATTTACCCTTATTTAGTAAACTCATTCATTGATTTCAAAATAATCGTTCAATATTTCTGTCCACTGATTCTGAACTTTTTCGTAGAGTTTATTCAAATTCAACAGTCTCTTTGTATGATTTTTCCAATCAATTTCATCCCAAAGGCTTTCAAATGAATTGAGGTAGAAGGAACAGGGTGTAAATTATGAACAACTTGATTACTCAAACAATATAATTGTTTATTAGTGGGTTTAGTTAAATATTTATTAATATTTGAAAAAAAATTCAAGGGTCAACTATAAAATAAATCAACATTACGTACATTTACCCTTATTTATTAAACTCATTCATTGATTTCAAAATAATCGTTCAATATTTCTGTCCACTGATTTTGAACTTCTTCGTAGAGTTCATTCAAATTCGACAGTCTCTTTGTATTGCTTTTCCAATCAATTTCATCCCAAAGGTTTTCAAATGAATTGTGGTCGAAAGAACAGGGCGTAAATTATGAACAACTTGATTACTCAAAAAATATAATTGTTTATTAGTGGGTTTAGTTAGATATTTCTTAATAATTGAAAAAAATTCAAGGGTCAACTATAAAATAAATCAACCTTACGTACATTTACCCTTATTTAGTAAACTCATTCATTAATTTCAAAATAAACGTTCAATATTTCTGTCCACTGAACTTCTTCGTAGAGTTTATTCAAATTAGACAGTCTGTTTGTATGGCTTTTCCAATCAATTTCATCTCAAAGATTTTCAGTTGGATTGACGTCTGGATTTTGTGCTGGCTAAGACATTTCAGGTGCTCCTCCTTGCCAAACCAAGAAAAACATCTCCAAACCATAATACCTCCTCCTGCATGCTTCACAGTAGGTTTAGTGTACTTAGGTTATGCCTTTCATTAATTGGTCTTCTCATCCATGAAAAGCCATCAGATTTGTTGTTATTGGTATTTTGGTTTCGATTATATTGGGTTAAACATAAATATGTTTTTACAGACGAAGATAATTAAAACCATTAATTGTTGCAACAAACTAATTTGCATTGTTTAAATACTGGGATGTTTCGCTTTTGTATTGTGGGCAATTACAATGGTCAGGAACTACCCAATAATGTGTTTCCTTATTCATGGTATAAAATTACCTATTGACATAACATTTAATTCACTTCCATATAGACCATATAAAGACAATTACATTTACATTCGTAATTAGAAACTTCGTACATATTTCCACGTTAATTACTTTCGAATGTAAACAGAATAAAAGTTAATTTTTAATTTACTTTGTGCAAATAAAGTTTATGTATCATAAAAAATAAACTATGCTTTTAAAATTGTTTTAATTTTTAAAATTTATTACGCTATTAATTTTTTAAACTTTTAAATTAACAAAAAATTGACATAAAAATCGTATATTATATATTATATTAAATTTACAGTCACTATGTCGAAACTATGAACATTAAATAATCATACTCAAAGACATTTTTCTAAAGCAACCTTTACGGTACCATTTCTTGCATCTATTAAAATCTCCTCGCAAATGTCAGCGTTATATAACGTTCTTTAAAAAACTTATTATAAAATTTTTATTCATTCGTACTTGACTACGAAACTTAACTAACACACGATCTGCTAATAACAATAAAAAAATATAAATTGCGCATAAGTTATGTTAACACATCAGCAAAGCAGTCTGCACACACAACCCTATTAAACAAGGTCCCACCGTCTTTCCAAGAACAAAATTAATTTACAGATTAAGGTGACTTGTGCTTTCGCAGTCCATTGATCCTCCATGTCCAACTGAGTGATTTCGCTGTTTATTATTTAACCCTTGTTTATTTCATTTTTTCGCCTAACCGGTTCGTTTTCTGCGGCCGTCTCCGCTTTATCAACGCTCATTTTCGGGTTACCTAAGCAAATTGCCTTGTTCTAACAATTCTTTTTCAATTAACATGGATTTTTATGTGCACGTTTAACTTTTATGGCGTCATAAATTCGGTGAAAGTGTCCGAGAAGGAGATTTTTATCCGAAACGGATACAATTTATCCACGGCCAATAATTATTGCACGTTGTTCAAGAATCCTGAAATAAACGTTTCAGGACCTTGAGCGTTTTACGCCCGACAATTATTCCAAACAATTAAATGTGATACTGTTTGTACACAATGTAATCTACCTGGTAAAAAATACACACGTTTGGTTTTAATTACTGAGAACTGGTAGCGAATTTATGTTTGTTTATGTTTAATTTTTCTAAATGAAAAATTAAGTCACGGCTTTGTCCTCAATGAAAATAGTTAAAAACTGTTTAATGTCGATTCAGATACGATCTCAGCAATTTGAATATTCATTCTGATTATCTACGGTAATTTTGGGTTTGAAACACATATTAGTTGGTTTGCAAATATTGCTATTATTAACAATGTAATGGTCACCTTCTTTACCTACTGTAAAGTCATCTTAAAAATAGAATAACAAAAGTTAATTGTATAACTAAATAACCAAAACAATTCGAAGGAGGCAACGAACATAAAGAATTTAATTTACTCTGAACAAAAACAAATAATCCAATCACACATTCGAAATTGCCAAAATACCAAAACACCTTGTCGTGCGTCGGGAATACCGGACCTGGTGAATCACGACGGGTTCAACAGCTCACCTTGTGGAATCCAGTTCGCTACCCTCGCAACGGATTTTCAAGTCCAATAATGGCGATTAAATTAAACCCCGATGAAATATAGGTCTGTTATTGCACTAAAGGTTGATTCATTGGGCTGCTACTTTATTTTATTGTTAATTAGGTTCTGCAGCAGTGTGTGGTCTTCAGGACCCATAAATATTAGATGAAACATTAATGTATTATTAGAATCGGTTGTGAGAACTGTTTCATTTTCTCAACATTGTTGTAAATGTGACATTAAGACACGATTATTACAAATAACTCAGGAACCACGAACAATATATAAAACATTTCAAAATATGTCTAAATATGTTTGTGCAATACTCGTAACAAAGACTAGTTTTTGTCAATTACATTATTACCCAACACTTCCTCCTTAAGTCTTAACTTTTTCTTCTTTGTTTCAGTACGAGGACGGTTCAGGAGACGAAAGGATGGGACGTCTTCCGAGACCCTCCCATCAAGGAGGTGTCTGGGTCTATGGCAAACCAAAAATGCTTAGAAATTACTGTAAAAATACTAAAAGTAATAGCATATCTATTAACGTTTGTGATAGTCCTTGCATCCGGCATTGTGTCAAAGGGCACTTTGTTCTTCATGACGTCGCAGTTGAAACCTGACAAAGTGGTGGCGTATTGCAACAGAGAATTAGGTAGAGATAAACAATTTATAGTGAAATTACCATCAACGGAAAGAGTGGCGTACATGTGGTGCCTTTTGTTCGCCTTCGCGATACCACAACTTGGAGTGCTGTTTAGGTCCACCAGGATGTGTTACTTCAAGTCATCGAAAAGGCCCCTCTTCGCCCACTTCCTTGTGATATTTCTTGTTGAGACTGGTCACACCATCGGTTTAGCCCTTCTGATCTTCCACATACTGCCAGATATTGATGTGGTGAAAGGAGCAATGTTGACCAACTGCCTTTGTTTCGTACCTGCCGTTCTGGGGCTCTTATCAAGGAACAACAAGGAGTCGCAACGGTTTATTAAAGTAATAATAGATCTCATCGCCATCGCAGCTCAAGCAACAGGTTTCATAGTATGGCCCATTGTTGAGAACCGACCTGATCTATGGATTATACCGATCGCAATATTTCTAGTCTCTCTCGGGTGGTGGGAGAACTACATCTCCAAACATTCCCCCCTACCATTTATGAAAAAACTTGGACGCATCAAGGACAAATTCGACGACACCAGATATTTCACCTACATGTTCATCTCCATCTGGAAAATCCTGTGCTTCTTCCTCGCAATCCTTTTCATAATTTTGATTAAAGAAGGCGAAGTTGGCTTCTTCTTCAGCGAATTCTCAGAAGGTTTCGGGGCACATACAATCACAGTCTTGGAAATCAAACCAACATTAGGAGGGACCGCCCTGACGGACGTTTCTGAAATCATCCCAACAGGGGACGACACCATCATACCAGCTAACGATATGACTGCCATATACGTCCTGATGATTAACGTGCTGGGCTCATACTTCGCCTACATCTTCGGCAAGTTCGCTTGCAAAATTATGATCCAAGGATTCTCTTATGCTTTCCCGGTAAATCTGACCATCCCCATCACTATTTCTTTGATGATTGCCGCTTGTGGACTAAGGAATGGAGACCCGTGCATCTTCCATGACACCATACCGTCATACTTGTTCTTCGAAAGTCCCGCTAGTTCATTCTTGAATGACTTCATTTCGCATCAACACGTGTGGATTTGGTTGTTGTGGCTTTTGTCACAAACGTGGGTCACCCTGCATATTTGGACGCCGAAATGCGAACGTCTGGCCAGAACTGAGAAATTGTTTGTCACTCCAATGTACGAAGGCCTCTTAATTGATCAGAGTTTGGGGTTGAACAGGAGAAGAGACGACGAAGCTGACGTTAAAACTGAAGATCTGGATGAAATCCAAAAAGAGAAGGCTGATGAGTATTACGAAACGATTTCGAATCACACCGACGGATCATCACCGAAGACCATCAAGAGTTCAGACAACATCACCAGAATTTATGCCTGCGCTACCATGTGGCACGAAAATAAGGAAGAGATGATAGAGTTCTTGAAGTCTATTTTGAGGTTAGACGAAGATCAATCCGCCAGAAGGGTGGCACAGAAATATCTCCGTGTTGTCGATCCTGATTACTACGAATTCGAAAGTAAGTTGCAGTAGTTTTTTAATGATTTAGTTTAATTGTTTTAATTTCAGCGCACATTTTCTTCGATGACGCTTTCGAAATTTCTGACCACAATGACGACGATACTCAAGTGAATCGTTTCGTGAAGCTTCTAGTTTCAACAATCGACGAAGCTGCATCAGACGTTCATCAAACTCACATAAGAGTGAGGCCACCAAAGAAAATACCAACCCCTTACGGAGGTCGTTTGATTTGGACTCTGCCAGGCAAAACTAAGATGATTGCTCATTTAAAAGACAAGATGAAGATTAGGCACAGAAAGAGATGGTCGCAGGTCATGTACATGTACTACCTTTTGGGTCACAGACTCATGGAACTGCCAATTAGTGTCGACAGGAAGGCCGTAATCGCAGAAAACACGTATCTTCTTACTTTGGACGGAGATATTGATTTCCAACCTTCTGCAGTGCTTTTGCTTATTGATTTGATGAAAAAGAATAGAAATCTGGGAGCTGCTTGTGGGCGTATTCACCCCGTCGGTTCAGGTCCCATGGTCTGGTACCAACTGTTCGAATACGCTATTGGGCATTGGCTGCAAAAGGCTACGGAGCACGTTATCGGCTGTGTATTGTGTAGTCCTGGATGTTTCTCACTTTTCAGAGGCAAAAGTCTTATGGATGACAACGTAATGAAGAAGTACACCACAAGGTCCGACGAAGCCAGACATTACGTGCAGTACGATCAGGGAGAAGATCGTTGGTTGTGCACACTGTTGTTGCAAAGAGGTTATCGTGTCGAATATTCAGCTGCATCAGACGCCTACACTCACGCCCCCGAAGGTTTCAACGAGTTCTACAATCAGCGTCGTCGTTGGGTACCATCCACCATCGCCAACATCATGGACTTGCTTATGGACTCCAAACGGACTATCGAGATTAACGATAATATTTCTATGCCATATATTGGATACCAGATCTTGCTTATGGGTGGTACCATTCTTGGACCCGGCACTATATTTCTTATGTTGGTGGGAGCCTTCGTGGCTGCCTTCCAAATCGATAACTGGACTAGCTTCTACTACAACATCATCCCCATTTTCTTCTTCATGTTGGTCTGTTTCACTTGCAAGTCCAACATACAGGTAAGTACTAATTTAATTAAAAAGCAACTTTGAATAATGACGAATTGTTTTTAGTTACTGGTGGCGCAAATTCTCTCGACTTGTTACGCATTGATTATGATGGCTGTGATAGTGGGTACGGCTCTGCAGTTGCGTGAGGACGGTGTGGGCTCGCCTTCGGCTATATTCTTGATAGCTATGACGGGTTCGTTCTTTATAGCTGCATGTCTGCATCCGCAAGAGTTTTGGTGTATCGTTCCCGGAATAATTTATCTGTTGTCCATTCCCTCTATGTACTTGCTTTTGATTTTGTATTCCATCATCAACTTGAACGTCGTATCTTGGGGTACTAGAGAAGTGGCAGTTAAAAAAACTAAAAAGGAACTTGAGGAGGAGAAGAAACAAGCTGAGGAAGCCAAAAAGAAGGCTAAGCAGAAGTCCCTACTTGGATTCCTGCAAAACGGAGGAACAAGCGACGATGATGAGGGCAGCATCGAAATTTCTTTGGCTGGACTTTTCAAATGTATGCTGTGCACCCACCAAAAGGCTGGAGATGAAAAGGCACAACTAATTCACATCGGTGACACTCTTGATGCGTTGGCAAAACGTTTAGATCACATTGAAAAGTATGATCCATTTAAAATTCATAACCGATTTAATAACTTGTTGATTTGTTTTTTAGAGTGGTAGACCCGACAGGCCACGCATCGAGGAGGAGGAGCATGTCGGCTTCATCGCGTGGTGACCATCATTTGGGACCAGTTACTGAAGAAACCATGGAAGACGAATCCGATAATTCCGATTCCGAAGCAGCATCGACCGTTCCACAGAACAAGAGAGACGACCTGGTCAATCCTTACTGGATTGAGGACCCTGATGTTGGCAAAGGTGAAGTGGAATTCCTGAGCAGCAGCGAAATGAGCTTCTGGAAGGACCTGCTGGACAAATATTTGTTCCCCATAGACGAGAACAAGGAGGAAAAGGTATTAAGATACGTTTTATCAATTGTGCAATTATCTGACATACGATTACATTCGATGATAAATTAATGAGTTTTTCTGAAAATTATAGGCACGTATAGCATCAGACTTAAAGGAGTTGCGCGATCAGTCCGTGTTTGCTTTCTTTATGATGAATGCTTTGTTTGTTTTGATAGTATTTTTACTCACTCTGAAAAAGGACTACTTGCACATTAAGTGGCCATTCGGCGTAAAGACCAACATAACCTATGACGAGAGCACACAAGAGGTAATTATAACGGGGTGCACATGGTTTTATGTTCATGTCTTTCTTTCTCTAGATGTCGACAGGAATCATGTGGCCCCAAATCACTGCTTTACTAATATGTTTTTTTTACATTTTTACAGGATAGAATTGCGAAAGAGTTAATCGAACTCCGCAATAAGTCGGTATTTGCGTTCTTCATGTTCAATGCTCTATTTGTCTTAGTCGTGTTCCTATTACAACTTAATAAGGATCAAATCCACGTAAAGTGGCCTCTTGGAGTACGAACTAATATTACGTACATTGAGGAGACCGCTGAGGTATTTAAAGGTCTTATTTGATGTGTCTTCTATCTGGATTTTGGATACTAATGTGTCTATTGGGCTGGGACCCATTTCCAGTAGTGTTCTGTTAACAATTTTGTTGACTTTGAATTGTTCTTTGTGCTAGTGGTATGAAGTTGCATTCAATGTTCAAAAATATTGTTAACCAAATACATTACCACACCGCAACACTGTTATGTGATTAATACACTTGAAACAATTTACTTTCCGATGCAACAGAGGTTTAAGTGTTTATAACAAATGTTTTTTGTTATAATTTAGGTTAAGGCTCATCCACCACACCGACACATTTCACATCACATACCCTCAGACTGACTCAGGGCTATGACAATAACTAAATAATGCACTTGTGAATATCTCACCCGATGTGACGGAAATAACCATAACACTGACCAAGACCATACTTTTAACATTATTTTAATGTTGGAGGAATGGCATTAACAATCCATCCCATTTTCGTTCCCCCTATCACCATCCAAGATCATCCGTTTAATATAAAATATATTTAATTTTACTGTATTTTACCACCGGTACTCATATACCATAGTAGTACTAAACATCATGTTTATTTTTTTCTAAATTGATTTGGTTTTGAATCATTCATTTCATCAGAAACAAGACAAGTTAGTTTAACACAAAATCATTCTCATTAAATTTAACACCATTTCATGACCATTAAGCATTTGAAATCATACAAATTACACAATATTATATTTTGGCAAAATGAGCAAAATTGTGTCTTCTAAATTTTGCAACCTCCATATCGTTCGCTGATCATGCAGAAAAGTTCCTGCAGTTTTTAATGTTTTGTGTTCCTTGACCTTGTGGTTAATGTTTAACAATTGTTTACGTTAAACACATTCCTCTTCTAAAATGTATTCTGTATATATGTTATTAATTAAGATTAACCATTTTAACAATGCTATTTAATGTTTAATTAACGTAGAGCACGAAGGCAGAAATTAATTAATAGTAATTTTATAGGTGCACATCTCCAAAGAATATCTACAGTTGGAGCCAATCGGTTTAGTGTTTGTGTTCTTCTTCGCCTTGATTTTGGTCATCCAATTCGTGGCTATGTTGTTCCATAGATTCGGAACCATTGCGCACATCTTGGCTTCCACCGAACTGAACTTCTGTTGTAACAAAAAGGTAAGATCATTTGCGTACCTCCAGTACATAAATTGCAACCAATCTGTGGAAATTTGTAGAAGGAAGAGATGTCTCCAAACGCCTTGCTGGACCGGCAGGCCGTGGAGATAGTCAAACAGCTGCAAAAATTGCAAGGCATCGACGATGGTGATTACGAGAACGACTCAGGCTCAGGACCAGACAGAATAGGAAGACGAAAAACGATTCACAACTTGGAAAGAGCGGCGCAAAAGAAACGACAAATCGGAACGCTGGATGTGGCCTTCAAAAAGAGATTCGCCAAACTTAACGCCAACCCTGGTGCAGGTAAAAAACAAACTTAAATATTTGTTCACGATGACTAAACAAATTCAATTCAATGTTAGGTACACCCGTGTTGAGCAGAAGAATGACTATGGGCCGCGAAACGATGAAAGCACTGGAAGTGAGAGTCAACTCTGTGATGGCGGAACGCAGAAAGTCCCACATGCAAACGTTGGGCGCCAAAAACGAATTCGGCAACAACAACGTGGTGCAAAGGAACCACAGGAACAGCGTGGCCAGCAGCATTCCCGCTAAGGAGATCTTCGAAAACGGACACGTGAACCAAGCATACGAAGAGGAGGTCTACGGGAACAGGAACTCGCTACAAATGCATCCCAGGAACAACGTCACGTGGAAGGGAAGCAACAGCAGGATGTAACGTTGTGTGCGCGTGTTAATTTAGAATACTCATGAACAATTAGGATAAACAATTTTACCCTGACAAGCGCAGGGTGTGTAATTGTAAATACTCGTATGTTAGTAAACGAAAAGACTAATGAAATTGTTAATTCTTTCTATTTTTTTATATTTATGTACCAGGTTTTTTACTATTATCATTATCTAGCTACTTAAACTGCCTTTTGTACATAGTCCTTCACTTATACAAATTGCCGTCTTTTATATCCCGAAATTATCGATTCTAGAATTACCTCTAAATATAAGACTAAATAAATACCTTAAGCTCAACTTTTTATACAGATTTGATTTTTTTATAATTTAGTTTAGTTGTATTTATATTTGATTGTACGTTATGTGATACATAAATAAAGAAGATGTATATATGAAATTTCAAAATTATTTCTCCCTTTTTGTTGAATCAAACACCACATAATTCATAAATAATTTATTATAGCATATAAAAAAGATAACTTAATTTAAATTATCACACTATAAAAAAAAGTCATGGAAAACAGCCAACTAGTATAAATTTTAACTGGCAAGGTTAAGAGGCGCATCGTCACTGCTTGTTTCCATCGCTGATGTTTCCGATGGGACGCTCAAATCAGTAGGAGCAGCAACATTCTCTGTAACATCCTCGGATGTTTTACTTAAGTCAATTTCTTTCGGAGGACTAGGTTCCCTCTCGGATAAGTCTTTGGCAGACGCAGATAATTCCCTTAAAGCATTTAAGTCTTTAGAAATGCTCAGATCCAACGAAGAGTAATCAAGTTTGGGTATTTTAGCAGGTTTTTCACTGAAATCTGTAGGTTTGTTACTGAGATTTATAGAATAATCTGAAGCTGTACTCTTCATGCTCAAATCGGGTACTGAGAAATCTTGTTTTGAAGTGTCTGTGCTGGGAATGCTGTAGTCGTTCGGCGTCTCTTTGCTGGCTTTTGTGCTGGGAATCGAATAATCGACGTAGCTCTTCTGATTTTTGGACAGATTCAAGTCGGGGGCGGAAAACTCCATCTTATTCTTTAAATTCATCAGATCCATGGAAAAATCAGACTTCATAGACTTTATATCTGTTGGTATTTTTAAAGGTGAAGCCTGTGATTTATGTTCTTTAGATTTCGGAATGGGGCTGCTGGCGGATAAAGGCTTCAACAGCTCCTGCATTTTAAAAAGATTTGTTGAAAGGAACATGTTGTTGGCTGCCAAAGTACTGTGAGCCATCGGATCGGGCAAACCTAATAAACTGCTGGCGCTGGGAAATTTACCAGAATTGAACAACAGAGAGGAAATATCACCGGGGAGCATCGAACCAAAGTTAGAACCTAAACTAACTGGTGGCAAAAGTTGACTGGCTTTGCTGACACTGGGAATTGAAAGAAGTGACTCTTTCTCTTCCAAACAACAGCCTAGTAACTCGCGTATAAATCTCCAAAAGACACTTTCACGTTCATCTCTGGGAAACTTAGACAAGAGAGTGCTTTTTAATTTGTCTATATATAATGTGGTGCTTATGTATCTGTCTGTGAAGTTTATGTAATCGGGATCTTTTTGATAGTATTCCACGCAACGTTTCATTTCGTCTTTTATTTGTTCATTGAGAACCGTGTCTTGAATTACACTATAAGACATTAACATAGGTCTTCCGTACTCGTTGGGTTTCGTTTCCGGTGGGGGAATTACCCAATAGGCGATTATGCTGGATTCTAAAGAGTTGTTTTCGTAATTATACGGTGCTACAACACAATTTTTATGATTATAAACAAATGCTACTTTAAACAACGTGGGATAACTTACAAATTATAATACCAATGCACGGTGTGTAACTGTTATCAGACGTTCCTTTCATTTTAATCTGATAGTCGAGTTGTGCATCCACATCTCGTAACGTTGGAGCGGCTGCTGCAAACGGATGAGAATGATACCAACCTACCAATGTTAACTTTTCTCTGTCTATTTCTTTCGCTATTTCGGCTTCCACTTGAGGCGCATTTTCTCTGTCCGTTTTAACATTTTTCAACGGAAACGCGTGAGTTATTTGCAAATCTGAAGATAAGTGGTCGTCAGAAATTAAATTTATGTAGTTTCTAGGTACTTACTGTGGGCATTTACGTCCCAATGTCCCGCCAAGTAACCAGAGACTTCAGCTTTGGTTAAGTGGCAATGAAAATCCATCAGCAAAGCTGCATTAGTGTGCAACGAAACCAAAAAGGGTTGAATTTTGCCTAAATTTGAAAACGGCACACATTCTATCATCGTATTGGCATCACTACAAGTCAATTACCAGGATTAATGTGGTTTAATTATTGTATTAACTAACGTACTGTGTGAGAGTTCTATTGGCAATCGTATTGTGTTTAACAATAATCCTCTGGTACATAAGGGTGTTCGCCATGTTTCTCTGCAACAGTTGCTCCAAATTAAGACCTTCACGTTCCAATTTCTCTTCCTCCTTCTTCTTTTTGTACCAGATGTTCTTGTACGCGTCTAATTTACGTCCGCGGTACTTTACGGAGGCCCAACCGCATCCGGACTTTTTGTCAGGGTTGATGAAACGTTTGCAGGCGATCGCCCAGGCACTAGGGGACGCAAAAACTATGTCAGTCTCTTGGCTGCGGATCTTACCATCTTCCAGGAGGTCGCCCACGAATCTCTGACCCTAGAAATCTCCACGATAGAGATTTGTCAATTGCACGAGGCACAGGGGAAGTTTGAATTTAAGTGCTACGAGTTAGACTGGAAGAACGAAACGTAATATAGTAAAATATTAATTAGCAATTAATTCCTATATATGAAAATGTTGGTTTCTCGTAATAATACATATTGGATTGTATGTAAAACATTTTTTCTTTGGAGACATGTACAAAATATTGTAGTATTAACAGAAAAATTAGAATTCTTCCAGTAAAAACTGCATAATTTGTATGGTACAAACCAGGTATTCAATGGTCATAAAACCAGGTCCTGGATCTAAAATCCCACCAGACAAAAGCATCTGCAGGGTAACAGTTCTGTTCGAATTGCCCGCATTTTGTTTGACTTGCTTACTTGGGATTTCACCTTCTGCTTCCTATAATACATATTTATAATTGTAGTTGTCTGTTTTCTAGTGGGGACTTTAAACAGCACAGTTTCATCAAAAAAATCCTATTAGATAAATTAACACATTTCTGAGGCTGGTAATCATTT
The DNA here is from genome assembly GCF_024364675.1 of Aethina tumida. NCBI lineage: Eukaryota > Metazoa > Arthropoda > Insecta > Coleoptera > Nitidulidae > Aethina > Aethina tumida. The sequence continues at coordinate 8,138,115 of NC_065438.1, forward strand.
TAATATGTACTGTTTTTATCCACCACTAAGACAACATGCAAGAGAAAACGTGGAAGCATAACTCAACAAAACGAAAAAGCAGATGAGTGTTGAGTTAGTGGCGAGAGAACGTGTTAAGGAAGTCAAGAAAGCATGTTGGGGGGGTTCGTGTATAAATTACAAAAGAAAATGCGACACGTGCAACATGCAACTAAGAAATAAATGTTAAAACAGTAACGCAAAGACCTCGTCAATAAAATCTTCGACCTCTTCAGTGTCTTCTTCTTGAACAATCGAATTATTTTCGTCTTCCTCGACATGATTTGCGACTAGACTAGAAGTATGACCTAATAAGGCTGCTTCTAGTTGCGACTGCATCTTAAGGGAGAAACAAGTGTTAATAGTATGACAAATGAGACTATTTTCTATCACCTTAGATAAGCCAAGAAGCTTTAAAAGAAAAATTTTATAAGCCTTAACCACGTACGACCGGATTTATTTAACGCACCAACTTGCCTATTTTACCTTACCTTAACGTCGTCTTCGTCACACTTTTGTCTTGGGTGGAAACGGCGCAAGTACACTTATTATTTATTGAGTTATTGACGAAAATTACAAGAACAAATCAACATAAACAGACGCCTTTTCATCCATTACAACTACCGGTAAAAAGCTCACATCAAACAATAAAGTGATACAGACTTATAAACTCTCAATGTGTTAAAGCGAGACAGCAGACAGTGGTATATTTGACCTACGAGTTCTGACACATTTAATCTACTTGAATTTAAACGTCAGGTTTGACGTTTGCTGTCATAAAATGAATAATACACAAATATTTTTAGCAGAAACAAATACTTGTAGGACATGTATGGATACGGGAAACGAAATGACCTCACTTTTCAGTATTATATGCATCGGGAACAAACAAGAAAGTCTCTCAACACTTTTAATGAAGTCCTCTGATTTACAGGTACAAATAATTTTTAAGGGCTGAATGGTATTTTAATGAAAAACGTTCTAGGTGTCAGAAACTGATTTATTTTCAAAAAACATATGTGCAATATGCTTAGAAAAACTAACACAATGTTACTTATTTCGGGAACAGTGCAATGAAACTCATCAGAAACTTCAAAAGCTCTACGAAACAAGCTGTTATAATTTGTCTGTGATTAAAATTGACCCTTCAATAGAAGAAAATGTAAAAACTCCAAACTCCGAAAATGAAAAAGACGCGATAGAAAATCGGGACAACGAAAATGTGGATTGTAAAAATTCCAATGAACTAAAATTTAATTGTGATCAATGTGGCAAAGAGTTTCCTAACAAATACTATGCACAAAGACATATGAAAACACATTCTGATGATCCCAATTTGACTTGCAAAGTTTGTTTAAAAAAATTCACCAGGTAATAAGATTTAAAAGTACAAATAAAGTGTGTTCATTCAAATCAGTCTTTTAACATAAAATACACATAATGCATGGATTCTAACTACTTCCTATCCTCAGATATTCTAGTCAGTTTAAATACAGTGTGGCTTGTTTAAGGTGGAAACTTTTTTAATGTGATGCTATCAAAACTACTATGTGAAGATATCTGGTTTTGAATCAACGCTCCTTAAATATGCAACATATGAATGTACTGAATTTTTAGAGCAGCAGATGTGAAACGGCACATGTCAATTCATACAGGAGATAAACCATTCCATTGCATCCTCTGTGACGTGTCCTTCACTCAATCCGGAAGTTTGTCAAGTCACATGAGAAAACATCACAATTTCCCTCAGAAAACAAAAAATTCCGTAAGAACATACTTGTGTTCAATTTGTGGCAAATCGTTCAAACAGTCGTCGATTCTTACAATTCATTTAAGGCGACACGTGGGCGAGAAGCCTTATTCTTGCAAATATTGCCCTATGAGGTATGATTGTTAGTACACGAAAATCACCAAAGACTAACTTTATTTTTATTGTAGTTTCGTGTCGAGCGGACGCCTGACGTCCCACCAAAGGGTGCACACGGGCGAAAGACCCTTCCCGTGTAAAGTGTGCGGCAAAAAGTTCGCCCAATCCACGGCGGTGGCGAAACACATGCAAACCCACACGGGAATCAGACCGCACGAGTGTGGTGTGTGCAAGAAGAGTTTCAAGTCGCAATATTTTCTTAACATCCACGTGCGGAGACACACGGGCGAAAAGCCCTACCTGTGCACCGTGTGCGGCAGGGCGTTCGCCGACCCGAAGAATTTCAAGGAGCACACGAACATACACGCGAACTTACGGCCCTACTTGTGCGGCAAATGCGGGAAAAGCTTCAAGAGGAACGCTCACTTGAAGATACACGCGAAAACTCACGAGAAATAATTGCTGGACAATTAAATATGTGTATTAAATCAATAAACTTTATTAATATAATACGTAAATTATATTGTTTCCGTCGGTTTCATAAAATCAATATTAAATTGTTGTCATTATAGAAGAAAATACTAGAAATAGTTGTTCAAAAACTTACTTTGCGTTGCCAGTTGCCCAGTCAACAGGTCTCGTTCTGGACCTACCTGAAAACATTCATAATAATTAATTAATCCCATTATTTAATTAGGAAAATTATACATGGTGTTTCTAAAACCAGTCTCCTCTTTTTCTACCCCTATTTTCTGAGTTATTGGGTATTTTTTTAAATTATTAAGCTGCATAATTTAGAAGAAAACAGCTATTGTTGATTATTTTTTATTCATGTTAAGATATTTCAGTTTATATAATTGAAGGAAGCCATAGTAACTTTTATATAATAAAAAATTCAGAAGATATATTTAATTACTTTTAATATTTAATAACAAAAAATATTTACTATTTTTTATTAATTTAATAAATAACTGTCCAAACTGTCCTTTATGTAATTTTATTTCTTAATCTGCCTGGGAGGAATAATATAGTAGAACTATTTTAAATAAAATATTTCGATTACAATTAATAAGAGGTGTCTGTTTCCTAATTGACATTAAGATAATAAAGTATGATATTTGTCTGAAGGATAACATATCAAATTTAAATACAATTGGACTAAAGATAATAAAAATAAAAGGAAAAAATAATTTCTGAAATTTAAATTTAATGAGAAGAGATTCTTCATTATTACCTGCTCCCAAATTTAGACTACTTATTTTAGAAACATTCATTTAAAACTAAACATCTCTACTTTCTACATAAGTTATGAAATGTAAGTAAGAAGTTTTTGTGACTTTTTTTGGAATCCACTTTTTATGTAATTACCTTTTCCTGTTGTTTTATTGTCTTTCCAAGGTTTATTCATTCTAGAATGACTAATTCACTTCACATGAGTCTTGGAATTAAAGAAAAGCAACTTACAAGAAATATAAGCTGCTATCTATTGTGTGAACACAAAAAATACATAGCCAAGCATGTGGAATTTAGAAGAAAAAAGGTATTGTTGATTATTTTTGATTCATACAGTAATTTTTAAAATATTTCAGTTTATATATTTGAAGAAAGCCAAAGTAACTTTCATATAATAAAAAGTTCAAAAGATAAGATACATTTGATTACTTTTAATACTTAAATAATAAAAAAATATTTACTTTTTTATTATTAATTTAATAAACAACTGTCCCAACTGTTCTTTATGTAATTTTATTTTTTAATCTGGAGAAATAATACAGTATAACTATTTTAAATAAAATATTTCGATTGCAATTAATTAAAGGTGTCTGTTTCCTAATTAACATTAAGATAGTAAAGTATGATATTTCTCTTGAGGATAACACATATCAAATTTAAATACAATTGGACTAAAGATAATAAAAATATAAGGAAAAAATAATTTCTGAAATTTAAATTTAATGGGAAGAGTTTCTTCATTATTACCTGCTCCCAAATTTAGACTACTTATTTTAGAAACACTTTGTATAACAGAGAAGCATTAATTTAAAATTAAACATCTTTACTTTCTATATAAGTTATGAAATGTAAGTAAGAAGTTTTTGTGACTTTTTTTTTGGAATCCATTTTTTATGTAATTACCTTTTTCTGTTGATTTATTGTCTTTCCCAGGTTTATCCATTCTAGAATGATTAATTCACTTCACAAGAGTCCTGGAATTAAAGAAAAACAACTTAAAAGGAAATATAAGCAGTTAGCTATTGTGTGAATATAAAAAATACATAGCCAAGAAAAAAATTCACAGTTGTTAATTTATTCATTTAAATAATGAATATTTCGCCATTTTCAAAATGTACTGATAAAAATGTGACATTTTTTAATCTAATGAAATTAAAAGCTTACCTAAAGTTTTCCCACAACCATTTAAAATGACGCCATTTTTAACATACTAAGTATAGCCAACTTTAAAAATGTATATTTTCATATTCCTATGTTTTAAATTTATTTATTCCTGGTAAAATACTTCTTCAACACCTTCATGTTAACAAGTGGAAACCAGTTTAGAGGAGGAGTGACTTTAAATAGCACTAATTTGATCACTTAAAGCTCTTGATGACGTCACAACATCGAGTGTTGGCAAACCTGCTCCACCAATTTTTAGTAGGTGATAAAACGTCAGACGACTCGTCCAAGTAAACAATATGATTTTCCCTGAAAATACGTATTGTTTGGCAGTTTTCCTTGCCTTATTACAATCAGTTTTATTCATTGAAGGTATGTAGAAATTTCCATAAGCCAATTCCAGTGATTTCATTCATTTATTCCAATTACAATCGCATACACTTGTGTCGCTTTCTGATTGGTCCAAGTGTTCGATTTAAATTCCTGATATAAAATGCCGAATTTACTAATAATATAAGTTACTACAACTTTATTCTTATTAATTGAGCTAAGTCATCAAAAAAATGGTGTGTACGTTCAAGGTGCGAAACAGAAATATGTGACGTGTGGCTCCGTTGTAAAACTGCTGAACACAGACTATAGAGTCCGACTGCATTCTCACGACGTGAAATATGGTACCGGAAGCGGACAACAATCTGTAACGGCTACGGAAATACAGGAAGACATAAATAGCCACTGGATTGTAAAGGGGCCCACTGGTAAATCATGCACTAGAGGTGAACCTATAAAGTGTGGCAGTGTTGTGAGGCTGGAACATATCGAAACCAAAAAGAATTTGCACTCGCATCATTTCTCCAGTCCCTTGAGTGGTAACCAAGAGATTAGTTGTTATGGGGATAATGGAGAGGGTGACACTGGTGATCACTGGACTGTTATTTGCTCAGGTAAAAGTAACACCATAACTGTTGTGAAATTTGATATCACCTCCCAATTTTTACAGGCGACAGTTGGTTAAGAGATGACAGTGTTATGTTGAAACATGTGGACACCAGTATGTACTTGTCAACCTCTGGTAGAACTTTCGGAAGGCCCATCAATGGTCAGATGGAAGTTGTGGGTGTTTCATCTTCATCTGGTTCTGTACATTGGCAAACTATGGAGGGCGTTTATTTGCATGCACCTGATATCATGGCCCACAAAACTGTGCACACTGAACTATAGTGATCTAGTTTTAAATAGATTAATTTTGTACAATTTGTAATTTATTTATTTGTATATTTGTGTGATTTAATTAAAGTTTTTAAGACCTCTCCTTTGTTTTTTTCTTTAATAAATGTTTATGCAATAAAAATATCTCATTAAATTGCAACCTATATTCTCAATATAAAATCATTTTCAATCAATGTTAAAATACTATGACACATTGTTTTTAAATAAAAAGATTTCACACTATGAAATAGACCATGTAAGCATTTAATTGATAAAATAATATTTAATTAAAACTCAATTGCAACAAAACTAAAATAAAATTATAATTTTAATACATAAAAACATGCATCATAATTTTATTACATAAAAAACTAATCACACTGAACTAAACTAAACATTTTATGTTGATTTTATTTGAGCTGCACTTGTGCTATTTGTCTGCCTTTGTCTGTTCTTTCTTCGCACATTTAAAGACGATTCCACGACGATTTCATCGAAAGCAGGTCCAAAGACAGCTACAAAAAACAATTTTTAATTAAATTACTATCTTAGCATTGATTAACTAACACAGTATAAGGCGTTTTCTTTGTTAACTTACATTGTGACGGTTTTGTAGGTTGTACTTCCTTTTGTGTTTCCAATTTAGCACCACAAGCAATATGCAAAACAAATAAACTACACAAAACAACAAATAAAAATAGTTTACTGTTCATTTTACCGGTTAGTCCGCAGCGAACTGGTTTGTTATAGATTGGACGTCGGTTTGAAACTAATCATTCTCATTTGGTATATGTATAGGTATCAAATGGGATCAATTTTCTTCAACTTTCACTAATTGCGTAACCCATATGTGTGCTCGGACTCAACAGGTTCTTTAATATTTTAAAAGAAATGCAACAACGACATTTTAAATCGGTTCAGCCTTTCGGCTATAGATAATTTAAATATTATATAAAGAAACACAAACGCAAATGTTGTATTACCATAAATAGGAATATATTGAGAGCTAATTATTGTACAATATTAATGATTTTAATTAATCTTTTATAGGTACACATTATATATACTCATAAAATCATTTAGATATTTATTAACGAAAATCATTAATTAAATTAATTGAAAATTATGTTATGTTGAAGTAATAAAATAACAATCGTGACAGCTTTGATTTAAACCAGATTATAATTTATACACAAGTTAATTATGAATATTTATTAGTAAAGAATTTAGTAAATAATTTTATTGTAAGTTACAATGAATGAAATAAAATAATAAAAAAAATTACAGAAAAGTATTGAGAATTGAAATTTTAATGCAAATTAAACACCTAAATTCCACTTTTCTATCACCAAATTATGTAATTTTTATATATCTTAATGTGATAATTCTTTATAGGGATTAAAAGCAATGTTGTTGTAAAATAAACTATTTTATTTATATTTTAATAAATAAAAACAATTGCTTAATTTATTGATTATTTCAATTTTTTGCTGTTTCATTTGGAATAATATTAGTCTTGGTTCACTAAAAGCTGTGGCATGAAAGGATGAAGCAACTCCTTTACCTTAACAAAAACACAGTTTATAACATTCATAATTATTAATTTGAAACAAAATCCACAGCCATGTATTTATATACACTTTACATACTACACAAATAAAATGGATCTTCCATATTTAAATTTTTCACTGTTGGGTGTAAAATAAACTGGTGTTTATAGTAGAGATTTTATTTTCTTATTAATAAATATATACATTCAATTAAATAGGTCTATTAATGGCGATTATCTAAGTTTTTGTTTTTCTTCAAGTTCTTCCTCAAAAAGTACTGGCTAGCAGCCGGGTCTCCGAAAGCTGTGGCGTGACTGGAAGCAACACCTCCCTTACCTGAATGGAAACAGAAGAAAACATACCATAACAAGATGAAGCAGAAAATCGAACCCTTAATCCATAACTATATATATACATGCTAACAATATACTGTACAGTTGTTACGTTTAGAACGAAGATACGAATAGAAAATGGCCGTAATCAGATTTATTACCGGTGCTGAAAGCGTTGGCGATCGCTGTGGCGGACCCGGCTGGGTAACTGCCATCTTCATCCTGACTTTGTCTTCCACCGGAACGGATCACACCGAAAGAAATTGGGAAGAAGGCGTTGTAGCCGCGTCCTCCGAAGGGCCATGCGATCTGATCATCATCATCGTCTTCTTCATCTTGGACGATTACAGTTTTTGGCTTTTGTTTGCGTCTTAGAGTCTTGGGTTTGACGGTGGTGGGTACGATCGCTTCCTCTTCATCTTCGGCTGCTGGTTCTTCTTCGGTTACTGGTTCTTGGGGTTGGAATGGTTGTTGAGTTACTGGAATTTCTTGTTCGTCGGCAGGTTGCTCCTGAGGAGTCTCGACTAGAAATTGTTCAATTAAACTATTGTACAGTTAATGGTATTTGTTGTCTTACTGGGTGTTTGTTCAGGAACAGCAAATGAATCGTCCTGTTGGTTAGCTTGGATGGGATAATCTTCCTGTGCGGCAGAAGCCTGTTCATCCTGGGTGGGTGCGCCGTATTGATCTCCGATGAAGGAGTTTGTGACAACTGCGTCACCACCACCACCTGCTGCGAACATGGCCATTGTTGGAGGAACGTATGAGCGTCTCGACAAGGGATGGCCATAGTATCCTCCGAACATGACCGTCTTTTGAGGCACTGACCTTCTGTGTACTATACAAGGAATTTTAATGATTGATGGGTGATTGATTGTGTTAATTTGTTAACTTACCATTGTATGGGTAGGCAGTAACACATGCGAGCAACGCGAACAGACACAGAATGTTAACACTGGCCATGATAGATGTTATCTAGTGACTTTGATCGGTAATGTTGTGATGAGACATGCACTTCTTGATTTTATATTTATATAATGGCCCCTCCCCACTATTTTATGCAAAATGAACGAAACAAAACGACACCCCGTTAAAGCATATTTCAGGTGAACCGAACCCGGAATTACGTGTGATTATTTTAATTAAGATTCGAAGTGACTTGTATTAACATATATTTTTTATTCAGTTATATTTATTTTAATGAATTGAATTATTTTGACTATAGTTAGTTATTTCTGATTATATTGAGTAAGAAATAGTTGATTTACTTTATTCATATCTAATATTATTTTTTATTAAATTTCGAATTGCCCTTTTAATTTAATTTATTTTTATTTTTCTTATAATTTGGTAAATAATTCATATTATTTCTTGAAATCTATTATTTTGTTTCTAATTATTTCTTTTATTTATTTATTTATTCTAATTCTGACGTTCTTGCTATAATTTCGTTTATTTTTATTTATTTCTGACAATTTTGTAAAAATCAGTAATAGTATATTTTATGTACTTAAAATATTGTTTAATATTATATAATTTATTTTTTTTTTGTATTTTTTTGGATATATACATTTTAATATGTGTAATATTTTGAATCAAAATATTTTCTTATATAATTAGTATATTCAAAATTACTCCTATTAAATTTAATTAATTTGAATTACTATATTTTTTATTATATCTTGATGTTCTAATTTTTTATAGAGAATATTTATTGAAAAAATAAAAGCAAAATTCTACAATGAACTATTTTATTTATATTTTTATAAATATTAACAATTGTTTAATTTATTGAGTACTTTTAATTTTTGCTGTTTCTTCTGGAATTATATGATCTATATAGAAGTCTTGGATTACCAAAAGCGGTGGCATAACTGAATGAAGAACTTCATTTACCCTAACTAAAACAAAAATTATACCATTTATAATTATTAATTTTAAACCAAATACACAACCATGTATTTACACGTATGTACATTTTAAAACTATTTAATATACTATAAAATAAACTCTTCCATAATTAAATTTTTATCGGGTCGGGTGTAAAATATACTGCTGTTTATAATAAAGATTTTATTTTCTTATTAATAAATATAAACATTTAATTTAATAGGTCTATTCATGGCGATTAACTAAGTTTTTGTTTGTCTTCAAGTTCTTCCTCAAAAAGTGCTGGCTAGAAGCCGGATCTCCGAAAGCGGTGGCGTGACTGGATGCAACACCTCCCTTACCTGAATAGAAACAGAATAAATCATAAAATAACAAAATAAAGCAGAAAATTGAACTCATAATCCATAATCATATATTTATATATACATGCTAATAATATAGTGTACAGTTGTTACGTTTAGAACGAAGACACGATTAAAAAATGGCTGTAATTAGAATTATTACCGGTGCTGAAAGAGTTGGCAATCGCAGTGGCGGACCCGCCTAGGTAACTGCCATCTTCATCCTGATTTTGTCTTCCACCCGAACGGGTCAGACCGAAAGAAATTGGGAAGAAAGCGTTGTAGCCGCGTCCTCCGAAGGGCCATGCAATCTGATCATCATCATCGTCTTCTTGAACGATTACAGTTTTTGGCTTTTGTTTGCGTCTTACGGTCTTCTTGGGTTTGACGGTGGAGGGTGCGATTGCTTCCTCTTCATCTTCGGCTGTTGGTGCTTCTTCGGTTACTGGTTCTTGGGGTTGGAATGGTTGGAAAGGTTGTTGAGCTACTGGGAGTTGTTGTTCGTCGATAGGTTGCTCCTGAGGAGTCTCGACTGGAAATTGTTCCATTAGATTATTGTACATTTAATGGTTTTTGTTGTCTTACTGGGTGTTTGTTCAGGAACAGCGAAGGAACTGTCCTGTTGGTTGGCTTGGATGGGATAATCTTCCTGTGCAGCAGAAGCGTATTCATCCTGGGTGGGTGCTCCGTATTGGCCACCAATGAAGGAGTTTGTAGCAACGGCGTCACCATTACCTTCAGCTGCAAACATGGTCATTGTTGGGGGATCGTATGAGCGTCTCGACAAAGGATGACCATAGTAACCTCCGATCGTTTTTTGAGGCAGAGACCTCCTGTAAACTACAAAAGAGATTTTAATGATTGGTGAGTGATGGATGGTGTTAATTTGTTAACTTACCATTGTATGGAAAAGCAGTGGCACATACGAGCAACGCTAATAAACACAAAATGTTAACACTGACCATGATAGGTGTTATCTAGAGACTTTGATCAGTAATGTTGTGATGAGACATGCATTTCTAGATTTTTATATATAAACGATGGCCCGTCCCCACTATCTTTTACAAAATAAACGAAACAAGATGACACCCCATTTAAGCACATTTCAGGAATTCAAATTTGTATGCAATTATTATAATGAATGTTCGAGACGACTTAAATTTACATACATTTTTTATTCTGTCTATGATTAATTATTTCTGATAATTTTCAAATAGTCGATTTATTTTATTCATACCCGATAATATTTATTATTAAAATTCGAATTGTCCTTGTAATTTAATTTATTATTATTATTACCATTATAAAATAATTATAAAATTAAATAATTATTTATTTAAATTCGTTATTTTTGTTTTATAATATTTCTTTTATTAATTTATTTTGATTATGTCGATCTTACTACATTTTAATTTATATCCATTTATATTTTAAACCTTGGTAAATATGAATAATAACTAATTCTATGTACACGTACTATCGGCTCCAGAATTGCATTACCACCTCAAGGTTCATTTTCGCTTGCAGTGTTCGTCGTTGCTCACGACCGATATTTGTGGAGGGGATCAATTTGCTTGGTGTGCTCGGCGCGACGCGAGACGGTCAAATCGTATTCGTGGTGGGGGAAGTGAGTAGTGCGCCAAGCGATACTGAATTGAAAGTGGTAATGCAATTCTGTAACCGATAGTACATAAAATATGGTTTTATATTGTACAATATATTTTTATAATTTATTTCTTTAAACATAAACTATAACTAAAGGTGTGAAATGTTTAATAAAAATATTTTACTATACAATTACTGTATAAATCATATACCTATTTATATATGTTTATTTAAATATTAACAAATATTTTATTTATTGAATGCTTCTAATGTTTGTTGTTTCTTCTGGAATAATTGGATCACCAAAAGCTGTGAATAACGAGATGAAGCACCTCCATTACCTTAACAAATTCACAATTTATACCAATTATAATTATTAATAAGAAACCAAATTCACAATCAAGTATTAATATACATTTGAAAACTATTTTACATACTGTACAAATGAACTGGGTCATGATTAAATTTTTCACTGTCGGATGTTAAATAAATGGTTGTTTATAGTAGAGATTTTATTTTCTTATTAATTAATATAAACATTTAATTTAATAGATCTATTTATGGCGATTAACTAAGATTTTATTTTTCCTCAAGTTCTTCCCCAAAAAGTGCTGGCTAGGAGTCCGATCTCCGAAAGCGGTGGCACGACTGGATGCAACACCTTCCTTACCTGAATAGAAACAGGAGAAATCATACCATAACAAGATGTGAAAATGGTCGTAACCAGATTTATTACCGGTGCTGAAAGAGTTGGCGATCGCAGTGGCGGACCCGGCAGGGTAACTGTCATCTTCATCCAGACTTTGTCTTCCACCCGAAGGGATCGGACCCAAAGAAATTGGGAAGAAGACGTTGTAGCCGCGTCCTCCGAAGGGCCATGCGATTTCGTCTTCTTGAACGATTAAAGTGTTTGGTTTTTGTTTGCGTCTTACAATCTTCTTGGGTTTGACGGTGGTGGGTACGACCGCTTCCACTTCTTCTTCGGGTACCGGTTCTTGGTGTTGTAATGGTTGGAGCGGTTGTTGAGTTACTGGGATTTGTTGTTGGTCGGCAGGTTGCTCCTGAGGAGTCTCAACTGGAAATTGTTCAATTAGTTCATTGTACTTTAGATGGAGTTTATTATCTTACAAGGTATTTGTTTAGAAACAGTGAAGGAATCATCTTGTTGGTTGGCTTGGATGGGATAATCTTCCTGTGTGACAGAAGAGTATGTGTCCTGATTGGGTGCACCATCTTGTCCTCCGATGAAGGAGTTAGTGGCGACGGTGTCTCCACTACCTTCAACTATAAACATGGTCATTGTTGGAGGAACGTATGAGTGTCTTGACAACGGATGGCCATAGTAACCACCTAACATGACCATCTTTCGAGGCAAAGATATCCTGTAAACTAAAAAATACAATTTAATAATTGATTATTGATGATGTTAATTTGTTTAACTTATCATTGAATGGGAAGTCAGTGGCACAAGTTATTTAGACAAAGAATCCATTATTTTTATTTATATTATTTCATTTAATAATTTTTTCTCATTCTGTCGTTCTTACTGTAATTTAATTTATTATTATTTATTACTGATAATTGTGTAAAATCAATGTTTATGTACTTAAAATATTTTTTGTTTTACACAATTTATTTTCATTATGTATTTCTTGGGACATAGGTAACTTAAGATGTAACATTTTTAATAATAATATTTTATTATATAATTATTATATTTAAAATTACTTATATTAAATTAAATTACTTTGGATTACTAAATTTTTTATATATGTTGGTGTCTAAGTTTTTATGGAGAATATTTATTGAAAAAAGCAACATTCTAAAATAAACCATTTATATTTTAATTAATATTAACAATTTTGTTTAATTTATTGAATACTTCTAATGTTTGCGGTTTCTTCTGGAATAATATGACCTATATGGAAGTCTTGGATCACCAAAAGCTGTGGCATGACTGGATGAAGAACCTCCTTTACCTTAACAAAAACATAATTTATACCATTTATAATTATTAATTTGAAACCAAATCCACAACCATCTTTTATATACATTTTAAAACTATTTTACATACTGTACAAATGAACTGGAACTTCCATAATTAATTTTTTCATTGTCGGGTGTAAAATAAACTGTTATTTATAGTAGAGATTTTATTTTCTTATTAATAAATATAAACATTTAATTTAATAGGTCTATTCATGGCGATTAACTAAGTTTTTGTTTTTCTTCAAGTTCTTCCTCAAAAAGTACTGGCTAAGAGCCGGATCTCCGAAAGCAGTGGCGTGACTGGATGCAACACCTCCCTTACCTGAATAGAAACAGAAGAAAACATACCATAACAAGATGAAGCAGAAAATCGAACCCATAATCCATAACCATATATATACATGCTAACAATATACTGTACAGTTGTTACATTTAGAACGAAGATACGATTAGAAAATGGCCGTAATCAGATTTATTACCGGTGCTGAAAGAGTTGGCGATCGCAGTGGCGGACCCGGCTGGGTAACTGCCATCTTCATCCAGACTTTGTCTTCCACCCGAACGGGTCAGACCGAAGGAAATTGGGAAGAAGGCGTTGTAGCCGCGTCCTCCGAAGGGCCATGCGACTTGTTCGTCATCATCGTCTTCTTCGTCTTCTTGAACGATTACGGTTTTTGGTTTTTGTTTGCGTCTTACAGTCTTCTTGGGTTTGACGGTGGTGGGTGCGATGGCTTCCTCTTCGTCTTCGGCTGCTGGTTCTTCTTCGGCTACTGGCTCTTGGGGTTGGAATGGTTGGAGTGGTTGTTGAGTTACTGGGATTTGTTGTTCGTCGGCAGATTGTTCCTGAGGAGTCTCGACTGGAAATTATTCAGTTAGTCTATAGTTCTTTTAATAGTTTTTGTTGTCTTACTGGGTGTTTGTTCAGGAACAGCGAAAGAATCGTCCTGTTGGTTGGCTTGGATAGGATAATCTTCCTGTGCAGCAGAAGCGTATTCGTCCTGGGTGGGTGCGCCGTATTGGCCTCCGATGAAGGAGTTTGTGGCAACGGCGTCACCACTACCACCAGCTGCGAACATGGTCATTGTTGGAGGAACGTATGAGCGTCTCGACAAGGGATGGCCATAGTATCCTCCGAACATGACCGCCTTTTGAGGCGCAGACCTCCTGTAAACTACAAAAGGCATTTCAATAATTGATGGGTGATTGATGGTGTTAATTTGTTAACTTACCATTGTACGGGTAGGCAGTGGCACATGCGAGCAACGCGAACAGACACAGAATGTTAACACTGGCCATGATAGATGTTATCTAGTGACTTTGATCGGTAATGTTGTGATGAGACGTGCATTTCTAGATTTTATATTTATATGATGGCCCCTCCCCACTATCTTCTGCAAAATAAACGAAACAAGACGACACCCCATTTAAGCATATTTCAGGTGAACCGAACCCGGATTTACATGCGATGATTTTGATTAATATTCGATATGACTTGAATTAATATTAAACAAACATTTTTTATTCAATATTATTTATTAAATTTTCAATTATTTTTAATTATTTCTAATAATTTTCATTGATAAATAGTTTATTTACTGGTTTATAATAATAATAATATTTTTTAATAAATTACAATTGTACTTTTAATTTAATTAATTTTTAATATTCTTATGATTTGGTAAATAATTAATTTTATTTATTTAAATCCTTTATTTTATTTTATATTATTTGTTTTATTCATTTCTTTTGATTTGGTCGTTGTCGCCATAATTTCATTCAACATCTTTTATTCAATATTATTTATTAAATTTTCAATTATTTTTAATGATTTCTAATAATTTTCATTGATAAATGGTTTATTTATTGGTTTGTTCACATATATACTTATTTAATAATATTTTTTAATAAATTTCAAATTGTACTTAGTTTGTACTAGTTTATTTACTGGTTTATAATATTAATAATATTTTTTAATAAATTACAAATTGTACTTTTAATTTAATTAATTTTTTATATTCTTGTGATTTGGTAAATAATTAATTTTATTTATTTAAATCCTTTATTTTATTTTATTTTATTTGTTTTATTAATTTCTTCTGATTTGGTCGTTGTTGCTATAATTTCATTCAACATTTTTTATTCAATATTATTTATTAAATCTTAAATTATTTTTAATTATTTCTAATAATTTTCATTGATAAATGGGTTATTTATTGGTTTGTTCACATATATACTTATTTAATAATATTTTTTAATAAATTTCAAATTGTACTTAGTTTGTACTAGTTTATTTACTGGTTTATAATATTAATAATATTTTTTAATAAATTTCAAATTGTACTTTTAATTTAATTAATTTTTAATATTCTTTTGATTTGGTAAATAATTAATTTTATTTATTTAAATCCTTTATTTTATTTTATATTATTTGTTTTATCCATTTCTTCTGATTTGGTCCTTGTTGCTATAATTTTATTCAACATTTTTTATTCAATATTATTTATTAAATTTTCAATTATTTTTAATTATATCTAATGATTTCTAATAATTTTCATTGATAAATGGTTTATTTATTGGTTTATTCATATATATACTTACTTAATAATATTTTTTAATACATTTCAAATTGTACTCTTAATTTAATTATTTTTTAATATTCTTATAATTTGGTAAATAATTAATTTTATTTATTTAAATCCTTTATTTTATTTTATATTATTTGTTTTATTAATTTCTTCTGATTTGGTTGTTCTTGCTATAATTTCATTCATTTTTATTTATTTCTGATATCTGATAAATCAATAAAAGTTCAATTTCTGAATTTAGATCTATTGTTACTTTATACAATTTATATTTATTATGTACTTTTTTGGACAACCTATGGTGTACAATTTTACTATATATTTTATTAATTTAAAATTGTAAATTATTACAGAACTTGAACTTCTTGTAGGTCGTTTCATATTTCATAAAGAAATAAAGAAATAAAATAGTTTACTAAATTATTTTTGGATGAGATATTCTATTTTTAACTGCGTCTTTGTACATGCGATGATCCTTTGTTAAATTAAAAAATAATAATAATGAAATTAGCATAAAAACAAGAGTTTAAATTCTTTATTTCATTTTATATTATTTGTTATATTATTTTCTTCTGATTTGCTCATTCTTGCTATAATTTCTTTCATTTTTATCTATTTTTGATAACTAAAAATCAATAAAAGTTCAATTTATGTATTTAAATCTATTGTTATTTTATACAATTTATTTTTATTATTTTCCCTTTTGGACATAAGTAACCTAAGGTTTACAATTTTTGGTTTATATATATTAAGATTTTTATTTAATAGTTTTCTGTTACTTTATTATATTTTTTATTAATTTAAAATTATAAAGTATTACGCAACTTAGATTTCTTGTAGGTCACTTCATATTTCATAAAGAAATAAAGAAATAAAATAGTTTACTAAATTATTTTTGGATGAGACATTCTATTTTTAACTGCGTCTTTGTACGTGCAATGATCCTTTGTTAAATTAAAAAATAATAATAATGAAATTAGCATAAAAACAAGAGTGGAATCGGTACGGTTCATCGGAATAGACAAAGATATTGGCGGAGTTTTATTATGTAATGTGCGTGCTTATTATCCATCCAACACGTAGCATTTTAAATCATTCAACGTATGTGGCTACTCATCCTGTATGTTTTACCATATAAATTAATACGGTTCTGGATGAAATTTACTTGTTTTACTAAAAAAAGATTTTTTATAACAGTTCTAAAACTGTATTAGAATTTAATATTTTTTAATTTTTACATATCATAAATGTACTGTAGATTTTAAATTAATTGATAATTTTTACATTTTTTAAATTTTAATTATGTATATTATTGTTTTTTTTTCTCATTTGTTAAGTTTAACATAGTTATTTCTGTTGTGAAGATAAATAGACTGAATAAGTAATTTTCTGCGCATTCGCCAAAATTTAAACCAGGACTACAACACGCGATTCCACTTGTTAAATTGAAAAATTCGATTATCGATTAACGAACGACATGCGGCGAATAAACAATTTTGCGAAAACTAATATTTTTCAATTGCGACAATAATAACAAACACTTAAACCATTTGACACGTTTCCTCAAGTGGGTACGAACTTTAGATAAGATCAATTGTATTCAGCAAAAGATTTAATTTCAAATTTAATTTGTGTTTTTATTCGAATCGGATGCTGGCATTATTAAATTTCAGCAGGAATACCAAGGCCGCTAAAATGTAAATCACAATTCCGAAGGCTCGTTTGCAATTCAACGACGGACGAAGTGTGCGCCAGGTGCAACGTTTCTAACGACGATTGAGTCGAATTGTCGTGGAAACGACGCAATTTCATCCATCGTAGTAATTGTGACAAGGCGAGTAATTCGGTGGTGGCCAGATGCAGCGATTCCTGCCACTGATTATTATGTAACGGACGTTGGAATTATTCATGTAATCGTGGACGACGGCAGCATGAAAAATCCGATCGTTGGATGAGTTTAGAATTTCGTAGTTGGCAAAAATCGGTGGATGACATATCGATGCGGAATACAAAATCGACCGATTTATTACTTCATTGGCATGGACGAAAAAAAAAACAACCATTAAATTAACTGTTTTGTTACATCTGTGTAATTGTTTTATTGCGAACAGGATATAGCTACTGTTGCGGTTAAGTTTCATGTTAGTACAATGAACTATGTGTATAAAACATTAGGTAATTTGGTTTAGACTATTAATAATTATTCACAACATATTTTAGGACATAAAAATTTCCACTTTAAATGTTGATGTCCTGGTCATTATTAGTTATTCAAAATTGTAGTTAACAATTTACAATTGTATTTAATTTAAAAATTAAGGTAACTTAAAATAAATACATAAAAAAATTTTCTGTTTAATTCTGATATAATTATATAATTTTTATTATTTCTAAATATTATTCTCAAATTATTTATAAACGTTTTTTTTTTAATTTTAAATAATTCCTGCAATTTAATATATTATTATTAAACATAATTTCTATACAGTCTAATTTTTTACTTTACACTAATATTTAACAATTTATTAGTAATTTTATTAGTAACTATCTAATTATTTATATAATTTTTAGATATCCTCCTATATTCCTATTTTAGTAATTTTTAATTTCATTTTGTAGTTTCTAATTAAAAATTAAAAGCTTAAATTAAATTTAAATTTGCATGACAAAGTTTTGATAAATTATTCCTATTTTTATGTATTTAACATAAAAATATTTAAAATTTTTAGTTTTCAGTTTAAGTTTAAATAGAATATTTAAATATATTAAAACAATATTATAAATTTATATATTTCCAAACCTTTACAATTTTTTGATATTTCTCAATACTTTATTTATATATTTATATTTTTATTTATAAATATATAAATAAATAAAAAATGATTATATAAATAAATTTATATAAACATTTTTTTTAATAAGTTTAACAATTCTAAAATTTATTCTTTAATTTCTGCGCTCTCTAATTATTTGACATTATACGGATATTCAATAATTTCATCATTTTTAACAATTTTATTGTGAATATATTACTAAATAAATAGTTAATTATATTATTATTAAAAAAATACTTTTTGGCAATCTCATGAAATTTAGATAGGAACTGAAATTTTAAAATAATTTAACATTAAATTTGCATTACATATTTTATTTTTTGATAATAAATTAATTAAAATTATAGTAAATTAAATATTATTGTTTTTAACAGTTATTACTAATTATCTATTAAATATTTATATAATTTTTAAGTAATCCCTTTATTTATTTTAGTAATATTTCTCCTTCTTATTCTTAAATACATAAAAAGAATAATTCAATTTAAGTTTAATTAGAATATTTAAAAATATTAAAACTATTATAAATTTATATACTTTCAAACTTTTACAATTTTTTATAATACTTCATAATTGTTATACTTTTTATTATGTATAAATATATTTTTATTTTTATATAACCATTTTTTAAGATTTAATAGTTTTAACAATTCAAGCAATTTAGATTCTTCTAAAATTTAAATTTATTTAATTTAATTGCTAGGTTATACGAATATTCAATGATTTCATCATTTTTAACAATTTTATACTGAATTTATTACTATTTAAATGATTAATTATATTAATAATTAAAACTTAGTAACTAAATTTTTAAATTAATTTCGATAATCAATTAATTAAGTTAAAATAATAAATTTATTTATTTTTAATTTGTATAATTTCATTCTGATGTTTCATAATTTAAATTTTTGTTATTTCCATGATATAATTTTAGAATTTTTTTAATAAATTCTTTCCTTTCTATAATGTTAATTAGATACTGAAATGTGTATAAAAATTTAAACAAAATTAATTGCTTCAAACGAATAAAATTTTGAAGTGTTTATATATTAATTTAGAATAATTTCCACAAATAATTAAAAATTGTATCTACCATTATAATACATGCAATTCTAATAAATTTCATTTTGATTCAATGTATAAGATCAATTTTATGGTAGTGTGTAAATGTAAAAATGTCTACAATTAAATATCAGAATAAAATGCTTAACTTATTTCTATATTCTCAAATATTCAAATTAAATAAAAAATATCATTTTATATTTTAAAATTGAATTTATTTTTTTATTAGTTTAGTTCGATTTAAAGTTAAATTAATTCATTATAAAACTCTTTGTTTAATTTCTATATTTTTGTTTTAAGTAATGCAATTTTTACTAATTTAATAATTAATAATTTTTATAAATTCTCTCTTTAAGTTCTTATTAGAACCTAAAACCTTAAATTATTTTAACCTTAAACTTGCATAACATACTTTTGTTTTCGATAATCGATTTATTAAAATTATAGATCATAATCTTCCTTTTTTAATAAGTGGTATTCTTTAATTTAAATATTTGAATATATAAATATAAGTGTGCAATTTAATTCTGATATTTAATAATAGTAATAATTTTTTTATTAATTCTTCCTTTATGTCGTTTCTAATTAGGACATACAAGCTTAAATTAATTTAACTTTAAATTAATTAAACTTTAACTTGTATAACATTAAAATTAAGATAATTTCAATTTTAATTACATAAAAAGATACAATTATCTATTTAATTTGAATATTTGGAAATATAAAAATAATACATTTAGTCTTATGTTTCATAATATTTATATTTTTTATATAAACGATTATACACAATTTCTACACATTCCTAATTTTTTATATTAAACGAATATTGATAATTTTTAACAATGTTATATGAAATTTATTGTTAATTACCTAATTAATTATACAATTATTGAAAAAAAAATAGTTTTAGATATATTATTTATGTATTATGTATGTATTTTAGCAATTTTTAATACGTTTTTCCATTTATAGTTTCTAATTAGAATCTTATTCTTAAATTAATTGAATAACATATTTTAATTTTTTATAATAAATTAATGAAAATTAAGATAAATTTAATGTACAGTACATAAAAGGATTTTAATTGTTTTGTATAATATTTGAAAATATAAAAATAAGTTTACAATTTTATTTTGAAATTTAATAATAGTTTTAATTTTTAATTAATTATGAATAATATTCTTAAATTATGTATCAACACTTCAATATATCATTTATTTAAAGCAATTATTTAAATTTATAAAATTTACTGTTTAATTTCTATACACTCTTGTTTTAAATTATGCGAATACTAAATAATATTATCGTTTTTTATTATTTAACTAATTAATTATATTAATAATTGAAGTATATTTCTTATTAATTACAAATATTGTGTTAAAGTACATAATTTCTTCAATTTAAATTGTAATATCAAACATTTTTTCTACACAGTCTATTTGATTTTCCTTACACTAATACTGATAATTTAATCGTTATAACAACAAATTATTTAATAATTTATAATTAATGTTAATTTAAATTTTTAAATAATAAGTATAACTATTATGAAACTTCTGAATAAAATTGGTGATGAATTTTATCTTAATTAGAATTAATTTATTATTATAAACTTAAATAATTGATTCAATTTTAAAGTTAATTTAATTTAAGAACAATACATTTTGAAAATAACTAAAGATATGATTTTGAATGACTAATAAAATTAATTGAGTAAAAAAAAATGTTTAAAAATAAAAATTTATATCTTTTTAAACATTTCAATTTTATTCTGATATTTTGTAATAGTTATATTTTTTTATTTTTCCTCTTTTGTTAAAATTATTATAAATTTTAATGTTCAATTTCCACAGGGTCTAATTTTTCAATTTATGTTAATATTTAACAATTTTATATTAACAAAAACATATTAATAAAAATGTATGTTAATATTTTTTTATTAATAATTTAAATAAATATTGCCGATATTGCTGATCGTATTATTTATAAATTATTCTTTCTTAGTTCCTAATTACCATAGATACTAAAATCTAAAAATACTTATTTAAGCTTCCTCAACTTACATAACATTGTTTTGGTTTTTGACAATCAATTAATTAAAATTAAGGTAATTTCAATTTAAAGAACATAAAGCGATTTAAATAAATTGAATTTAAATATTTGTTAGTAATATGCAAATAATTTACTATCAACAATGTAAGATGAGTGTGATTTAGGGGGAATTTTGTCATTTAAATACAAAGGTAAGTGTACATATGGAATAATTAAAATCATTTGCTCTATGAATGATAATGATGATGACACATTTCAAGTGGCGTGTTCAAACTTTAGATCGCGTTTTGTTTCCTTCATTTTATCATTAAAAACATGCATATTAAATAACAGACGACTGTTAATCGAACATTTTGCATATTTATTGTAAATCGGCGAATTAGAATTAGCATAATTAAAATTCAATTAGCTTTTTTTTATTGGACCATAAAAATGGTACACCCATGGTTTATTTATATTATCCAGACAACGAACCCAATTCCTACAAAACGTATTCAGTATGCGGTTCATAGAATTTCGACATGTTAAAATGCAAATCGGCGATCGCATTGTTTCGGTCCACGGGTTGAAAATAATTCGATCTGCGATCGGCGATCTGCGATCGAATGAAATGCGTCGAACGGGGAAAAAGTCGAGGTAACGCCGAGTTGCCGGGAATCCTTGGACTGATCGATAGCGAGGAATTTATAAAAATATGAAAACAGGATACCGAAACGTACGTGCGTTACAAATGAAACGTGTGCTTGGTAAACAAACTCGCGGCTCATTTGGATGGAGATCACTCCTCAAGCAGGATATTATTTATTACTTCCTAATGGCAGAACGGTTTACAACACATGCCCGTGTTAATGCTGTCATTATTTTTAAGAATCCACATTAATAAATATTAACCACCGTCGAACCTATTAGTTAATATTTATCCACTTACGTTACGCAACACATGTAAAACATGTCTCATATTATTATTGTGGAATGAAAATTGAAATCATTCTTTCATATTACTTGCGTCGTTACGTATGCGTAACTCGTACGATAAAATTGTACATTATAGTCGACAGGTAAAATCGTTTAGGACCATAATTCAATCCATCGATTGCTTATGTATTGAAATTGTAGTAATCGTATGGATCTGATTAAAATATTTTACCTATAAATTGTTGCAAACATGCACATAATAAAATCGATCAAGTGGAATAGGACAACTAGGCAATTACGTTCAATGTTGGATTACTAAAGCAATTACAAAATATATTTTTTATAGTTATTATAATACCATTCGTATTTTTATACAGCGTGGCCAATTTGAAGGACACCCTCATAAAATTATTAATTTTGTCCGATTTTATCACACTTCTTTCTAGACTGTAAATAATGAAAATATGTAATTATGGAGAATATTTTAAGTTTTTTTGCCTTAAATTAAAGCCATGTTGTTGTGTTAATAAAATTATTAAGTTATAATAACATAAATAAATATGGAAGACACATTAATTTTCATGTTCGTAAGTGAAGAATATTAAACTTCATGTGTTGTTCACAAACATACATTAAAAATTTAAATTTGAAGTTTTTTTACAGAAAAAGATATACTTAAAGAAAAATGTCAGGTCATCAAGAGGGATTTTTTATTTAATAATTTAATTAATAAATAGTCCTAATTATCAAGACAAATTACTTGTACGTGTTTGTCGTATACAAATAATGAAGATGAAGTTTCATATATTTGAACACTTAGTTGTTCATGTTATTTAAATAATCTCTAGCTGTTATATAAGTAAATAGTTTCAATGATAGTTTTAATTTTTAAATTTAAATTTTAAGTTATAATAAAATTAAAAAATGTGAAGACAAATTAATTAATCTTCAAAGTTTTTTTACAGAAAAATATAAACTAAAAGAGGGTAAATAAACTAATTCAGTTTGGAAAACATACATTTAAAAAATTAATGATTCAAAGAACAATTGAAGCTAAAAGTTTTTTTGCAAAATATATATAATGGAAGAGAAAGGTCAGGCCATCAAATGTTAATATTAAATAATTAAATGTCTTTTAATTTTGGTTCCTTGAAAATTAAAAACTTAGAAGTAAATTTCTATCAAGTATTATAAAAAGTGGCGCCCAACGTAAACGTATATGCCACGGCCACGTTGGGCGCCACAATTGTACAATTTTTGTTACAATTAAAGTTAAATAGAAAATACATACAC
Source organism: Aethina tumida (assembly GCF_024364675.1). Classification (NCBI taxonomy): domain Eukaryota; kingdom Metazoa; phylum Arthropoda; class Insecta; order Coleoptera; family Nitidulidae; genus Aethina; species Aethina tumida. Next base: position 8,162,051 of record NC_065438.1, read on the forward strand.
TTATTTATTATACATTTAATATCTTTTGCTTAAAAATAATTAAAGATATATTAAGTTAATTATTATATTAAAAAGGAAAAATAAAAAGTCATTTATTATGTTTTTACTTAAAGTTTCTCCTGACACAAATCCACAATTCTTTAGATCATCCTGATTGGTTTTGTTTGTCCCACGCATAATTAATAGGAGTATCCACCACATTCTTAAAATTACAAATTCTTAAAATTACAAATTAAACTTGTTATAGCATTGCTTTAAGTAACTATTATATTAAAAAAATATAGTAACCTATTAATTATACTTAATTTAATAGTTTTTATATATATTTAGATTTTTACAATTTAAATTTAATATTTTGTATCAATTTTAATTAGTTTCAATAAAATATTTTAGGGCATATAATAAAATTAAAATTATATATATTACAAAATAATATTTTCAAAAATATTTATTTTGTTAATATTAAAAATTGATATTATTATTATTTTTTAATTTCTGTTCATAATTGTTTATTCTGGATTTATATTTTTAATGGGCATCCATGAAATATATAAATAAATGTCATATTTCTATTTGAGTTTCCACCAGATTCTTAGAACTATAAATTAAATCTAAACAATGTAAAATAGACATAAGTTTATTTTATTTATGCCTTTTAATTCTGGTTTTCTTTAAAATTAGAGACTTAGTTATAAGTTAAGTTTTATAAAAAGTGGCGTCCAACGTATATACGACGGCCAAGTTGGGCGCCACACATGTCATGTATATTATAAAATAATGTTTTCAAAAATACTATGCTATTTTTTTATAAAAACTGAAGAAATCTTACTAGAGATTTGTTTAAAGCAAATCTACCCCATCCTTTAAATGGGTCATAACCAAATGTCATAAAAATTACGCTTACTCATATTCTTTTTATGAATTTATTTAAGTTTAATTAATTGAAATTTAAAAAATTATTTTAATTTTTTATAACTAATTATCAAATGAAAAATTTGAATATGTAGAATTTAAACGTTAAATTTGTAATAATTTAAATTGAAGGATTTTATTTAGACGTATAAAGTCTTAAAAATTATTATATTATGAAACATCAGAGTAAAATTGATGGTGAATTTTATCTTAATTTTAATAATAATTAATTTATTATCATAAACTAAAGTAATTAATTCAATTTAGTAGTTAAATTAATTTAAGATTTCATTTTCTAATTAAAAATGACAAGAAATAATTTTTAAAAAGATGACTAAAATAAATCATGGATAGTGATTTAAATAGATTTGCTATAAAAATTTGCTACTATGATTTTTTATGAGGAGTGTTCCATTTCAAATCGATCACATCGTATATTTTCAAAATATAACAGATGTTTATATATATTATTTTTATTTTTTTTTTAAATAGCTTATATTTTAATTTGAATTTATTTATTTTGATGATTTTAAAAATATTTTCTTTAATTTTTGGAATACTTTATTATTTTACAAAAAATATTAACAATTACAAAAATAAACTTACTCACAATCTCTAGGTTTAAATTAAATATTATAATTACAACATTACAATGATAGTTTGTTTTTTAAGTTTGTAAATATATCTCTTATACAAATAATTAGGTTTTAGGATGTAATCTTATATTTTATCATACTAATTATGACACTACTGATTAAAAAAATAAATTCATTAGTAGATATTTAAGAAATTTTTAATTTTTCCACAGCATTATTAATAGGAATATTTTTTTTATAAAATTCGTGTATATGCTGAAAAAACTGCTCAGTAATTACTAAGTTTTGGTTTTGTACCAAAAAAACGTCAAATTTCGTCTATATTTTCATGCTTTTCAATTGAAAAAAAAGTGTCAATATGGGATAAAAAATACATTTTTAATAGAAATATCCCACTTTCAAATGGGTCACACTGTATATTTTTAATATATATAGTTTATTTTACGAAAAAACATTAAAAGTTACAAATATAAAATTACTCACCATTTCTGGATTTAAATTACAATATTATAATGACAAATTATTTTTTAAAAGTTTGTAATCATATTTTCTTATACAAACAATTAGATTTAGGAAAATTTATGAAAACAAATATAAGATAATTTTTTTTAATTCACATTTTGTTATCTAAACATAACAAATATTTTCCACTTAACACTAAACTTGAGTATCATCGAAATATTGATTGTAACGAGATTTATACAAGATAATTTGCAGTTTAGTATGTAAAATTTATCTTTATGGAAAAATACACCACTATTTATTAAAAACGAACTAAGTCTTTTAAAAAAATATAACTAAAAATATATGGTTTTAATTTTCGCACAATAAATAATACCTCACTTTATTAAAAATAATAATTAGCACTGGTCTTTCTTACGACCTCATCATTGTTTCCGAAATATCTCAGACTTTCCATATTTTCCTCATTGGGATTAAGAGTGAATTGTTGAGTGTGGGAGATCGTCCTGCTTCTGCGAAATTCTCTGTGAGTTATGTCCCTTAAGGAGAAGTACTTTCTTCTCAATTCCGCCTGTACCTCACAGTTCAACAAACAATACACCAAAGAGGCAAAAAATCCCTAAAAACAAAAACCATTAAAATGGTACATATGTACTAGGATATAATTACTTGAAATGCTGAAAAGGATTGATCAAACAGCAGCCAAATTAACTCCAAAGTGGGGCTTTCGTCGATCCAAAACTGAAGGCAAAACGACATGAAATAAGGAATGCCGAATAAAGGTATTAAAATCAAGGTCGACTTCAGCAACTTCCTAAAAATAAATCAGATGTAAGAAATGTCGACGATTCACTTAAATCGAACCTATATTTAATTTTCCGCTGCTGGATACATATCATGTTCAATTTTAAAAATAATACTCTCACAATAAGTATAAACAAGATAAAATTTATCTGCAAACAGAATCCTAGTTAATCAGCCAGATTTATGCTTGTGTCATTCATACCACAACAGAAACTCCGATGGGAACGTTGATGAGCATCGACAATCTGTTCTTTTTTGTCCAACACATCGTGTCGTCGTAGATCGTCTGCATAACGACCCACGAAACGATGAACACAACGGGAACAATCCAACCGACCCCGTAATAAACCCCAACAACATTATTCTCGGAGAACAAATTCAGGAACATCAAATTGTGCAAGTACATCCCTTCCATCAGCACCATCATGAAGTTGCACATGATGAAGTAGTAACGGATGCTGATGATCGCCTTGCAAATCCACGACTGGAAATTTTTGTGTTTGATTTTTGTTGTATTTCTTATTGTTGTACTTACGTAGTTGGTTTTGGTGAATTCGGCCGCCCCATTTTCGTAATGAACTTCGTCCGTGAGGGCTGTTCCTTGCACGAACAGGAAGTCTTTGATGAAGAACATCACGCCTTTCAAAAGGAATGAGATGAAGAGGTGGATGTGCAACTTGTTACGTTGGCAATGCAGTCTTCTGGAAATATATTAACGATTAAAAATTGGCAATGGGGGTTAAATTAACCTACTTTATGGTAATAAAAATGACTATTGATATAATCAAAGACACGATGGAAAGGGTGTAGCCAAAATAAGATATGTTTTTGATGACTGGTAACCATTTGTTGTATTTTATTTCGTTGAAGTCCACTTGTTCTTTGTATTCAAAATACATGAAGCCACAAAGGGTGTAATTTGTATAATAATTGTTGGTGACTGGATTTTTGTACCACGTTCCATTTTGGGTGCAGTATTTTGATGCTTCCGCCTGAAATAAATGAAGCAAGTAACTTAACAAGAAGTGAATCTTAAAATTGGTTAGACTTATATTAAATTCAGTGTTTGTTCAAGTTCTACTTTGTTCAGCCCGAAATAAATGTAAATTTATGGTAAATTTAAGACATGTTAATTCAAATGTAAAATTTTAAAGATACATGGGAAAAATTGTATTGGGACCTTGAATAAGTTTTCGCTGTTTTTTACGAAATTTAAAATAAATTAGTCACGATGTAACTTTAAATTTAATAAATTTATCGATATGAAATTTTGATCATTTATAGCTAATATTCGCATAAAAACAACTGAATTTAATTAATTAATTTACACAATTTAATCAAAGTAGAGAAGGGTGTAACAAAAATGGAAATATTTAAATTATCGTAATTATCGTTATAATATGTAGAAAAATTAAAGATATAAGATTATGTTAAGATGGATATCTTTATATTTAGTATTGAGTATGTCCTCCTCAATTTCTTCGAAGTTCGGAGCAACATTGAGGCATTAATGGTATCAACTGGTAGATCAAGTCTTGATGTATATTGTTCCATTCTCTTTGAAGCTGTTGAGCTAATTCCTTAAGGTTATTTGCGGATTCCAAATTTCTTATGCGTCTCTCTAGAATGCCCCAAAGATTTTCTATCGGATTCATATCGGGATGACTTGCTGGCCACTCCATAACTCCCAAATTATGCTCTTCAAATAACAACTTTGGCAGTGTGTGGTCTTACATTATCTTGTTAGGGCCGTTAGGGAACCGTCCACCAAGACTTGAAGACCTGTATGTCGGTTTGAAGTTATACCATTACAGATCCTCCTCCAAAAGCTCTTCTCTCAGCCACAGTTGTATTCAAATATCGTTCACCTCAGCGTCTATAGACTCTTTGTCGTGCGTCATGTTCCAGTTAATGTGTTAGTTCAAAGTTTTTTCTCATTCTTCTATGTGCTTTAGTTAATTCAGGAACAAAAGCTTAAAGTCTTGAATGTAAATTGGTCTCATGAAGTCTATTACGTACTATTTGTGTAGATAAAGGTGTCCCTGTATCCATAAAGTGGAGGTTTCCTATCTGGTGAGCTGTTCTTGTTCACTTTTGAAGTGACATCTGAAGCAAATGTCGATCTTCTCGAGGAGTGGTCAGTCTTTGAAGACCAGTATAGGGTGTCCTATGACTGATACCAATTTTTCTGCACCGATTCCACAAACGGGATGTCTTCTTAGTACAATCGGACCTCCAAGATTGTTGTTCATGAAACAACACTGTGAAGACGTCCGACAAACAATTCAGAGTCCTTCAACTGTAGATTTCCTTTGAATAAAATATTGAAAAAAAATTCCCTACAAATACAATTGATTTGTTAAAAAAGTAGACATTTTTGGAACCAAAAAAATTACTTTGTGTACTCTAAACTTAATCATCAGACAGAGAATTTAAGGGTGTACAGCTACTGCCATTTTTGGAGAAACAGCGAACACTTATTCAAGGTCCTAATATAAATTATTTTTAATGTTTATTGCTTTTAACTTTCTTGTAAGTGCGCTACCATTTAAAATTCCATGCTACTGTCATTTTTGAAGAAACAGCGAAAACTTATTCAAGGTCCTAATATAAATAATTTTTGATATTTATTATTTTTTAACAATTGTTACACTTGTTATTTTGTAGAATGTTTACTACTGGGATAAATATAATAATTATAAATATGAGAGTTGTTAAGTTGCCTCAGAAAAAAACTAAAATATTTAAATAATAATTCATTTTTCAATGTTTATTTATTAATTAAATTCTTTAATCATATTGTTTATTATATTTTGTATATAAATTTAAAAATATATGATGTAACAGGTAATTTAATAAAAAATATAGCTTCATTAATGATATTAACATACTAAAAACTGTATATATCATCTTATGTTTATCATTAAAAAATTAGCCTTTCAAAATGTTTTCCATTAGCATAAATGTCTGTCAGCCGCAATTTACGAGATTATTTTTAAACATTGATGAATAGTTTTGACAAAATTCTAATTCCCATCACACTCACACTTGACTTAAGCCCAAATAAAACGTATAAATAATTCAACAACAGGAAAAAAAAGCTAACAATAAATCGTATATGTACATCGAATGCATCACTTACTTGAACCTTAGATTTGACATAATCGTTAGTGCAATTCTGATAAGCGGTCTCGCCGGACTTCGTGTCCGGCCAACACATCAGCCCGTCCCAAACGGAAGCGCACTTGCCAATTAGGCCGCCGCCATCCGAATTGGCCATGCACTTGTTCCTCGCCTCCTCCAAAGCCCACTCGGCGTTCTTAAGCATGTTGCCGCCGGCGAAATGTTGGTGCGGCTCGTAGTCGCGGTGGCGGACCGTGAGAACTGACCGGTAAAATCAATGCATCAAGTAAATTAATACATGGGCGTATAGTTTAATACTTTTAGCATGTTTACTGACGTCTTTCAATAAGATGAATGGACGTTGGTGCGATCCGACACGTGTTTCCCCTTGCTCAAATTGATTGGAAATGAATGTGGTCGTGTAAAAGGACAATTGACGGGGGGCACAACAATATTACTTTGTGACGGCCTCCATTAAAAGCAATCATATTTTATATCGTCTGAATTATTATTGACTGGTATTTTTAGATTCGCTCACTTCAGGTTTGGATTGTTTCTAAATTTATAGATTCGTAAATTTAACGCAATGATGAATGCACTTTAGGTCTATTTTGAAGTTGGTGCCAAAATTTATGGTTTCCTTTAATAAAAATTAAACGTGTTTTAATATATAATCTTTATTTACATGTAAGGTATTGTTATAAATATATTTATGATAGTACTAAATGAATATAAAAAAAAACTAATTTTAAATGATTATTAAAGATGAATTAAAAAATTAATAATAAAATAATTATATAGAATATTTACATTTCTCAATTTGTTATATTAAATATACGGTGAAGCCTATTTGAAAGTAGATATGTATACCATTTTAACAATCTTTAACACAAATTATCATATTTTTCAACAAGAAATCATACTAACAAATTTTTTATAGCAAATTTAACTAAACCCATGGTACACCCCCTGAAGTGGGTATATACTAAATTTAATAAAAATATCATGCATATTAACAATTAGTTGAAAACATTAAAAATTAAATATTTTTCTTATGAATTTTTTAATTAAGTTATTTATTATTATTATTATTATTTAATAAATTGTCTTATTTATCAACAATATTTGAATATTAATAATACTATACTAATTACATGACTCAAATTTTCGTGGAAGTTAATAGATTGTTTTAGAAAATTACTTCAGAACAATTAAAAAATTAAATCTGTATAAACATTTCTTGAAAAAGATAAGATTTTGATATTTTTAACAGTTTATTCCATAGATTATTTGATTAAAAAAATATATTCATAAAAAATGACCAAAATACATCTTGGAAATAAATAAAAATATTGTTTTCAATGACTGATATAATTAATTGAATAATTGGTAATTAAATCAATATAACACTGTTAAAAATTATTAATATTAGTGTAACGTAAAAAAAATTAAACTGTGTAGAAATTATGTTTAATAATACTTTTGTAAAATTTATAATAAAACAGTTAATTCAATTTTAAAGTTTAATTAATTTAAGATTTCATTTTTTAATTAGAAACTACAACATGGAAGAATTTACAAAAAAGTGACTAAAATAAATCATAAAAATTATGCTTAATAATACTGAAATTGAAGGAATTGTTTATAATAAGTTGAAAAGGATTAATTTAATTTAAAGTTTTACTATAAAATTATTGAAAAAGATAAAATTACTAAATATTAGGATAATATCAAAATTCAGTCTGTGTAGAAATTAAACATTATTATAATAATTTAAATTAAAAGATTTTGTTTAAATGTAATAAAATCTTAAAAACTTTTATAAAAATTTGAAATAATATTTATAAATAATAATAAATATAATTATTATGAAATATCAGATAAAATTGCTGATGAATTTTCCTTTAATTTTAATTAATTTACTATCATAAACTAAAATAATTAAATCAACTTTAAAGTTACATTAATTTAAGCTTTCAATTTCAATTTAGAAAATATAAAAAGGAAGAATTTACAAAAGTATATTATGAAACTAAACATATGTTTTTCAATCACTGATAAAATTAATTAAATAATCAGTAATTAATTCAATATAATATTTTTAAAACGATAAAATTATTAGGTTTGATTTAAATTAATTTAAGATTCCATTATCAATTAGAAAATGAGAAAAAATAATTCAAAATAATAAATAATTTAAATAAATTAAAAATATTATTTTAAATTATTAACATAAAAGAAATAAACAAATATTAATATACATTTTTGATAATATATTCAATATAAAATTGTTTAAAAAGATAAAATATTAAATATTAATATAATGTGAAGAATTAGACTGTAGAAATTAAACATTAAAATTTATAATAATTTAAATTGAAGAATTTCGTTTAAAAGTATAAAATCTTAAAAAATCTTAAAAACTGTTATCTAAATTTAGAATAATATTTATAAATAATAACATATATTTACTATTAGAATAAAATTGATGATAATCGAAATTTTATTTGAATTTTTTATTAAATTATTACAATAATTACAATAATTAATTCAATTTTAAAGTTAAATTAATTTATGATATCATTTTCTGATTAGAAATTATGATAAAGAAGAATATATAAAAATATAACTAATATAATAATATGCCATAGAAGCAACTAAAAATATATTTTTGAATTAATTAGTAATTAAATCCATATAAAATTGTTAAAACGATAAAATTTTTAATATTATTATAACGTAAAAAATTATACTGTGTATAAATTATGCTTAATAATACTATAATCGTTTGTATATAAATTTAAAATAATATTTATAAATAATAAATATAATTAGTATGAAACATCAGAATAAAATAAAAAACTTTTAAAAATATATAATTTCTTTATTTTCATATTTACAAATATTTAAATTAAACATATAATTGTAAATCTTTTTATATAATTAAAATTAAATTTAATTTTAATTAATCGATTATCGAAAACTAACAATTTTAAAGTTAACTTAATTTAATATTTTAAGTTTTATTTAGAAATTACGTAAAGAAACAATTTATAAAAAATATTCTGTTTATCATGAAATCTAAAAATTTCAATTATTAATATGATTAATTGGTTAATTAGTAAAAAACTATTTACAAAACTTCGTAACAGAATTTTGAATGTGTACAATTTTTTTATGAAATTTGGTATATACCCATTTTACGGAGTGTTTAATTCAATGGAAAAAAGTTTGCCTAAATCAGTCAAAAAATACAAATTTTATGGAGTCCCGCTTCTAGATGAGCCACACTGTATATATATATATATATATATGATTGTATGTTATACTTAAAATTGTTTCATTTTAACTTTATTTTTCAAACTCTATTTTTTCTCAAATAATAGGAATAATATAAATATATTTAATTTTAGAATATTAATTAACAAAATATTTTAATTTTATATTTTATTACATTTAAATATAACTACAAAAAACAAAAAGTAATCTAAAGTTTATAAATTAAAAGACAAGTTCAACAGTTATAAAAGAATATCTGATATAAATTCTATCTGATTATAAATTTAAAAATTTATTATATTAAAATATTTGTTTTATGATTTAAAATTTATTTTATTTGGATCAAGAAATACGCACAGACACTTCTATTTTTAATGTCCGCTTTAAGAAATCCAATGTTTTCTATTAATAATGATTTGAAATATTGATTCAGATTTTATATTTTTAATATTATTATTTATATTAAATTAGTTTATTTTTTCTCAGTTACCATTTACAATAATTAACACAATAGAATTGAACTGATATTTTGCAATAATATTTGTTCAAGCTAAATATTTTCCTTGTCCAGCATTAATATGTTAAAGTGTTGTCGGATATCGATTGTTAAAACAATGTCTAGATTGAAGTAGCTGTCACTAATGCCACAAAGGAGTGTTAAAACAAATCACTTGTATTTATAGGGGACATGTTTTTTCCCACTCAAGTTCATAGGAAACGATGTTTAAGGTTCTCTGGAATTTTCTACGAAATCATACGAAATTATAAATTTATTCACTTCACACAAACTGTATTATTTAAATAAATGTATCTGTTGAATACTTGATTTTTTGCATAAACTAGCCAATTTTTATGAAATATGGCAACACATCAATTGGTGCAGAATAGGATTTAATTATTTTTGGTCCAATATGGATGCATTCACTATTGCCATCCTGCCACCTTCCTGTGGGGATGTAGATGTCTCTGTAAATCGCCCCTTTTTCAACAACTGGAGCAACTAATATCCATTCTCCCACCAAAAATTCTACAAGAAACTTTTTAAGTAAATTACTTAAAAACGGTGTAGTTGATTGTTACCGTCTGTTATTTTATAAGCAGTGGAATTTCCTGGTTCAACCCACCAAACTGGAGGATTTACAGGAGTGCCAGTTTTAACACAACTCTCAACTGCTCTAAGTATTGTACGGTAATGCTTCCTTCTCAATTTTAGGGCATTTTTAGTTAGTTCATTAACATTTATCTGCAATTAAAGCCACTTAACTCGTAAATCAACTGATAGGATTAAATGAAAAGTACCAGTTCATCTTTAACCTCCCAAGGAAGGTAACCAAACTGCATGGCTGGTAAAAAAGTACAAACTTGCGTCCATCTGACTAAAAGTTCGGCGTCTGGTTTTTGTGGGCTGCCGTTTCCGCCAATAATGTCGGGCAGCACACTTGAAATAAAAAAATGATTATTTTTATCGCCAAGGCCAAGAACTTACTAAGTGTAGCCGTTGATGTTCATCTGGAGGAGTGTGGCAATTAAACCTTTCAACCCGTTATTAATGCCCCAATCAGATATTTTCGTACGCATCGTTACTAACATGGATAAGTGTTGAGTTCTATAAAATTTGTGTAAATAATAATGAAGCAATCAATGGATAAATTAATTAATTTACTTCCATCCAACGCGCACTTGAGACATTGTCCGAAATTCTGAGCAGGTTTCAACATATTTTTGCGTTGCTACGTTTGGCACCAACTCCACATTCACTCCAGGATAAACTCCAATCTGTTTTTTTGGGGAAAATAATTATGTTGTTTTATTTTTTGAGCTCCTACTTACGTTATTAAAATAGTCAACTTCTCCAGCGTCGAATTTGAAATGTTCAATTTTGTGCTCGTGTTGGATTTTGTGAAGACGATCAGTGAACCATTTAGCTGCTTTTTTGTTAGTGAAGTCTATTTGGTTGGAATAATTTCCAAACCACCAACTCGTACTTGTATTTCCATACTTATCTTTCACGAAATATCCTACATATTAATGTTTAAATTAATCTTTTCACCTTCAATTACAATTTAAAAACCTTCTCGTGTGCCAGTTACTACAGTGGGTTCACAATTTTGGTTAACGAAGGGATGAATCCACAATCTCACAGTAAATTTCCTCTTTCTCAATTCTTCCACAGCTCTCTGAACGTTTTTAAATTTGTTTTTATTAAATTCCAACGACCCAAAACAGTTCTGAAATTTAAAAGCAATTAGAAACTATTTTGAAGGTTTTAGATCCAGTCCACCTCCCACACGTCATCAATATCTATTATTCCTGAGTAACCGTGTCTCTGCAGTTCGTTCCCTGTTTGCAATAAACGTTCCTCAGTCAATCTTGCCACTTTAAAATGATCCCACATGGACCAAATTGGTTCCCCCGTTACAAGTTCAGAGAGTTTATCTAAAAACACAACCAATTACAGGAACCAAGAGTATTTTTAAATGTTTTAGGGGTAACCTTTGGGTTTTCCTAAAAATTTATTAACTGCGTGCAAGTGAGCTGCCCTAATATTTTCGAAAACGCCTATTGTGTACTTTAAAATCACCTAAAACCCAACTGAAGGTCATAAATATTAGTGAAAGTTTATGTAGCTCACTTTTTCTCTTCCAGCATAAACTCCACCATTGTTGGCAATGAAACAAACCCTTTTTATGTGCATGTGGTTTTGACTTATGGTGAGGGGTGTTATCGAGTTCACGTACAAATAAACACCCTTGGAGTTTAACCAGTAGGGTTCAATAATACTCGAACCTTCAACTTTGGATACTATCCAAGGATTGGATGGATCTATATGCATCGCCTCTAGTGGTAACTGCTCGTATCTAACAATAAAAACTGTGAAGTAAAAATAAAAATGAAGCAAGTCAAAACCTTTCTGGTCCTCCGAACCAACTGCAGTCCTCGGTATTTAAATCGAAACAATCCATGAAGGTTGTGATATCTGTTGTTTCCCATGTTATTTCTAAAGTGTTGTCCGTTTGATCCACTTGGAAACATATGTTTTGTTCCGGGGTGGCGCAGGTCAAGTTTCTTCCTATTCCTAAGGTTCCAGTTTGTACTATAACTTCCCCTAAAAACTCTTTGTGGTGGACTCCTTTAAAACAAGATGGATTTTACCTCTTTTTATTATGATTCCAAGCCCTTCATCACTATTAGTAAAACTAACGGAGAAACTTGCTTGACCTGAATAAATTAAACAATAAATACAATATACTAATGGTATAATCATGTTAAGTTAATAATAGTTATGAGGGGCACTACAAAATTAATGTATATATACTGTGGGTTTTGATTTAAATTGTAAATTTTGATAGGAATACTTATTTAAATTATTTTAATCAGTAACATTCAAATTAATTTATATCAATGAGGATATAAATGTGTCGTTCAAACTGATAATTACTTTTATTAAAATTTAATCATTGCTTTAATGTCTGGTTTGCTAGAAACAAAAGAATGTATTTCAGTAATCGTTCATTGTTTAATAAAATAAGGCAAAACATCTCTATAATTCTCAACATTGATAGGTTCAATGAAGATTTTTCCAGTGTTTTCATCCTTCCATGATCCAGCAAGATGCACCATCTTCTACAATTGGAGCCACCAATATTTTCTCACTCAGTAAAAACTCTAAAAAACACCAACATTAATTAAAATAGTAAATAACTATTATTAATGATGTACCATTGTACACAGTTTCCAAAGTTTCAATTATGTTATTGCTATATTCACTGTAGAGCTCCAGATTACTACTAATGATTTTGTCGATGTCAAACTAAAAAAGTCTGTTTGTCATTCAATAATTTATATCAATGAGAATCGTCGTTCAAAACTGATGATTACTTTTATTAAAAATTAATCATTTCTATAATGTCTGGTTTCATTAAAAATAAAGAAAGCTCCATATATTTCAATAATCATTTATTGTTTAATAAAAGAAGGCAAAACATCTATGGGTGCTCTATAATTCTCAACAATGATAAGTTCAATGAAGATTTCTTCAGTGTTTCCATCCTTCCATGATCCAGCAAGTAAATAAACGTCTCTGGAGACTGCACCCTCTTCTACAACTGGAGCCACCAATGTTTTCTCACTCAGTAAAAACTCTAAAAAACACAAACATTAATTAAAACAGTAATTAACTATTATAAATTAATTCCCATCTTTAATTCTGTGTGCGTCTGAGTTTAAAAGATCCTCCCACCCAATTGGAGGATTAACTGGTGTACCATTCTATATTGTAGCTTCCAAAGTTTCAATTATGTCTTTGCTATATTTACTCTGGAGCTCCACAGTACTATTAATGATTTTGTCGATATCACACTAAAAATATTTGTTTCAACAGTAACATTCAAATTAATTTATATCAATGAGGATCATCATCCAAAACTGACAATTACTTTTATTAAAATTTAATCATTTCTTTAATGTCTGGCTTGCTAGGAATAAAAGAAGGCTCTATGTATTTCAGTAATCATTTATTGTTTAATAAAATAAGGCAAAACATTAATGGGTGCTCTATAATTCTCAATATTGATAGCTTCAATGAAGATTTCTTTAGTGTTTCCATCCTTCCATGATCCATCAGGTAAATAAACTCAGTAAAATCTCTAAAAAACACCAATATTAATTAAAATAGCAATTAACTATTATAAATTAATTACCATCGTTAATTCTGTGTGCGTCTGGGTTTAAAGGATCCTCCTACCCAATTGGAGGATTAACTGGTGTACCATTCTATGTTGCAGTAGTATTAATGATTTTGTTTAATTTATATCGATGTGAATCGTCGTTCAAAACTGATAATTACTTTAATGTCTGGTTTGCTATGAATAAAAGAAAGCTCCATATATTTCAATAATCATTTATTGTTTAATAAAATAAGGCAAAACATCAATGGGTGCTCTATAATTCTCAACATTAATAGGTCCAATGAAAATTTCTCCAGTGTTTCCATCCTTCCATGACCCAGCAGGCAAATAAATGTTTCTAGAAACTGCACCTTCTTCTACAACTGGCGCCACCAATATTTTCTCGCCCAGCAAAAACTCTACAAAACACCAACAATAACTTAAAGCAATTAACTATTATAAGTTAATTACCATCGTTAACTCTGTGTGCGTCTACATTTAAAGGATCCACCCACCAAATTGGAGGATTAACTGGAGTACCATTCTCGATTGTAGCTTCCATAGCTTCAATTATGTGCTTGCTATATTCACTGTGAAGATCCACGGTACTCTTAATGATTTTCTCCACGTCAAACTAAAAAAAACTGGTTAATCGTATTTATAAAACAATATTAGGAACTTACTTCATCACTACTTAACTCCCAAGGAAGATAACTAAATTGCATGGCAGGCATGAAGACATTCGCTTGTGACCAACGGACTAGCAATTCAGCGGTTGGTTTTTCGATGTAGCCATTTCCTCCAATCATATCCGGCAAAACCCTAGAAATTTAATATTTGTATAAAAATTAATGACAATTTATGCTCTTACATTGGGTATCCAATCATATTCATTTGCAATAAAGTTGTAATTAACGATTTAAGACCGTTGTCAAAACCCCATCTGGAATCCTTGTCCAGCATTCTGATGAATATTGGCAAGTCTTGGGTTCTAAAAATAACATTTTAAAGACTTTATTGGATTGCAACTTTAATAACTCTTCTTACTTCCATGCTGAACGCACTTCAATGAGATCTCCGAATTGAGCAACAGTTCTAACATAGTTATTTGTAAGAAGATTGGGCATCCGTTCTATGTCCTGATTTTCAACTTTTGGCTGAAACCAAATTTGTTAATAGATTAAGCCACTCACTAATTTTGCCATAATTACTTCATCGACGTAATCTGTTTCTCCAGCATCAAATTTGAAGCTATCGATGCCGTGCAACTGTTTAATCTTGTTAAGTCTATCACTAAACCATTTTCGAGCTTCCTCTTGAGTAAAATCAATTTGATTAGAATTGTCGTTGTCCCACCAAGAAGCATGCGTCTCTCCTTTAGAATTTTTTACGAAGTAACCTTTTTTAATTCCAGTTTCTGAAACTGGATTACAACCATCATCTACGAATGGATGGATCCATAGTGTAACTCTGAAGTTCTTCTCATGTAAATCTTTTACTGTTTGGGTAATATTTGGGAAGCTGTTGCTGCTAAATTGTTGATCACCATAACATACCTGAAATTATTATCAATCATTTTACTGTGTGCAGAAGTTTATGATAGTATTTGCCTCCCAATTATCATCAATTTCTAATTGTCCTGTATAACTATGTTCTATAATGTCATTTGAAAACTGCAAAACTGTTTCGTCGTTGATGTCCTTTTTGTATTTAGCCCAGGTGGTCCAAATTGGCTCACTTATCATTTTCTCTGCCGGATGACCTGATAAGTAGATAGAGTCAAGGATTTTGTTTATTCACAAATTCTTATCACAACTTACCTTTAGGTTTGCCCAAAATATTATTGATAGCAAACAGATGTGCTTCTTTGGGATCGTCCTTAAGTCCAATTGTGTAGTTTAAAAGTACCTTAAATTAATATAATATAATTTAATTCATTCACATTGTGGGCTGAAGCTTACTCTGTTTCTTCCAGCAAACACCCCCTGAGCATTAGCTATGAAACACACCGAGTCCTCCTGCAAATTATTCTGGTCCACGTACAAAGGCGTTCTTTCGTCCACATAAATGAAAGCACCCTTAGAATTTAACCAGTAGGCTTCAAGCACTGCAAAGTTATCCAGATGGGACGTAACGTAAGCTCTATCTGAAGCTTTAATTTGCATTTGATCCAATGGCCAAACTTGGTTAAAACGTTCTGGTCCTCCGAACCAGCTCGAGTCGTTTTTGTTCAAGTCGAAACAGTCACGAAATTCTAAGTCTGTGTCGTTAGTTTGCCAGATAATTTGAACGGTGTCTCCATATTTGGTTACTTCCACTGTGGCGTCGTCTGGAATACCGTTCGTGAACCTTCTTCCCTTTCCTACCGTTCCTGTTAGTACCACCTGAGTTGCTGCCTGATCTAATTGTGTAATAGAATAAATGATTATAATTTATAAATTTAATTAATGTGCTCTTATTTACCTCTTGAGACCACCATATTCATGCCATCATTAGCTGGAGACAATTTAACGAAAACTTCCCCGTTTGATGGATAAATGAAGATGCTAATTAAAACTAGCACAAACAAACTTGCTGCAAATTTAAACAACTTATATTGTACACATACGGAAGGTTAATATGAAATTTAATACCTATTTTTAGAGCCTTCATAGTTGTTTTGACACCCAAAACACAATGATTTTTAAATCTATTTTAGCTTATTTATAAGTGAGTTCTGTCCATTAATCTTTATTATCATGGGTATCTAGGCATGTGTTCTACATGTGGCGAGTATACAAAAGTAAACAAATATTTTTGTTGATTTTTTATATAGGTATTTATATAGAAATAAGTTGCTTAACTACTCAAGTACCTAATCAAAATTATAAGTGATAATCGTAGAAAACCTAAATGATGATAATCAAGTTACCATTTATATTTTAAATCAATTCTTATGCAAAACACACTCGAACTTGAATGTGAATATGTAGAAATATTTTTTTAAGTCTCAGATATCTCTTTATTAAACTCCAATTTTCTTCAAAAATCTCGATTATTAAATTTTAGAATTTTGGGTTAAAATAAATGTGTATTAATATATTTTGAACTGAAATAACTTAAGTAAAAGTAATTTTCTAAATGAGTGAAATAGGTAATAAAACATTTTTTATATCAATAAAGATAAACAATATCAAATTTGTTGTATTATGTTATAGCTACTTCAATAACACGATATAGAAATGGATAAATGCACGCACTCATCATGCATAATACTCTATCTACAAGGCGTTTCGGAAAATTTGTTTATTTTATTAATGAAATTAGTTGAAGTAATCATCTATTTTTTTTATTTGTTTATCTTTATATGGCTTCTCTAAGAAAAATTTATAGTATCCTTCAAGTAGTGAACTTAAAAGTTTTTAATGTTCCTCTTTAAAAACTTAAATAATATTACAATTATAATAATTAGGAATATTTAAAACATTTATCATTTTCCCAATTTTTCTTATTGAAAACTTTAGGTTTAAGTAAAAAGTTTGGATTTTAAAATAGAATAAATGTGATAAAATGTTCTCTGTTTAAATAATTAATCTAATTTCTTAAGCTAAAAAGTAACAAAAAATCATATGCCCCAACTTAAATGAAACAAAAAATAATAATACTTTGTTATACTTTTTTTGAAGAAAATATATTTATAAAAAATCTAATCTTTCAAGTTAAAAACCTTGCTTTGATTGGTTTAGACGAAGGGTTTAATAAACTAGAAGCTTCTATTTTAAATATAAACATTTCTTGCTTATTGTTAACTTTAGAATAAAACAATGTTGATTAAGTGGCAATATTTTCAAATTATCAATAGTTATAAAATACAATATATAACTTTTAATTGCTGTAATTCTCTTAGTAACTGATTTCCCAAAATTCTAAATCAATTTTGATTTTTTAATATTTGTATACAGTGTTTGAATTAAACATATATTAGAACAATCGATCTCCTAGAATTTATGAGGTGAAACTTCAAAATTGACATTCTCTGGAATCGGTGCGAGATATCGAAGTTCAACAAGAAGACCATTTTTAGGCAAAAACTTTTAAAATTTCATATTCTTGTCAAAGTTAAAATAAACTTATATATAAAAAAGTTAGGAGACTTTTAAGCTCCTCATCGGCCTATTTTGAGGTCAACAATATGTAGTGTACTCAATTTAGGGACACCCTGTATATTTAACACGTATTTCTGATCGTTATATGATATTGTTTTCAGGGTAATAAGTAGGAATAATAATATTTAATAGAAACGATTTTATTTTAAATATTTTAATTTTTTAATATGTTAAGCTATAAGTATATTTTAATTATTGGTTTATAAAGTCCTGTTTTGATTGGTCCAATATTCATATATATGTAAAATGGGTTGAATCGGCCTATTTTGAGCTCAACAAAATGTAGTGCATTCAATTTAGGGACACTCTGTATATTTAACACGTATTTCTGTTCATTATATGATATTGTTTTCAGGGTAATATGTAGGAATAATAATATTTATAATATTAGATATTTAATAGGAACGATTTTATTTTAAATATTTTAATTTTTTAATATGTTAAGGTATAAGTATATTTTAATTATTGGTTTATAAAGTCCTATACTGATTGGTCCAATATTGATATATAAGTAAATTGGGTTGAATCGGCCTATTTTGAGGTCAACAATATGTAATGCACTCAATTTATGGACACCCTGTATATTTAACACATATTTCTGTTCATTATATTATATTGTTTTCATTGTAATGTGTACGAACAATAATATTTGTAATATTAGATATTTAATAGAAACGATTTTATTTTAAATATTTTAATTTTTTTATATGTTAAGGTATAAGTATATTAGTTGTTGGTTTACAAAGACCTATATTGATTGGTCCAATCCAGGATCAAATAGGTAAATAAATGTTCCTGGAAACTGCCCCTTAATCCATAATTAGACAACCAATATAAAATACATATCTAATATGTATTCTGAAACAAAATGTAAGATACATTTTCAAAAGACAAATATAAAAGTACCATCTTAACTGCATCATATTTTTCGTTATATATTAATCAGTTCTCTTTACTTGAGTGTATGAGAAATTTTTAATATGAATTAGTTATAAAAAATCATAAAGAAATTAAATTGTTTAACGTTAAAATAAATATGTGTTAATTAACTTGGATCCTAAGGAAAAATCATCACCTTAAATGCAATTTTTTTTTGTTTTACATCAGCAAATATACACAATATAAAATTGGTCATATTCAGTTACCTACTTCAATAACACGAAATAGAAATAGATGGTTGCACGCACCCATCATGCATGATGCCTCCTCCTCCATGATTCAAACATGTACAGTGCACGACGGAAATTATGTTTGTAGTATTGCACTAAAAAATGAACTTTTTTATTTGTTTATCTTTATTTGATTGTGAGAAATTTGAAATATGTCCTTCAAGTAGTCTTCAGTAGTAAGGATTTATTAAATTCTTTACTTGAATGATTATCATTAATAGTTACTGATATTTAAAACAATAATCATAATACTCATTTTTTTCTTACTAAAGTCTTGGATAATAGTTTGCATATAATAAAAATAAAAACCAAAATATTTTATTTCACCTTTTTTTGGACAAAATGATATATGTATTTATAAAAAAATATATTATATCATGATGTAAAATGTTACAAAAGTTTTAAAAAGTGGTGTCATATGATGTTCCCTATTTAAACTATATTAAAATAATGATTTAATCTAATTTTTCAAATTAAAAACCTTAATTTCATCAAATTTTGATGAGTAACATTGGTTTAAATAGATGTTTAATAAAAGTGAATTTACTCTTTTAAATGTGAACATTTGTATCATAGTTATTATTAACTTTAGAATAAGACAAGGGTATAACAATATATTTAAATCATCTATTTGTGTTTGTGTTCTGTGGAAAGGAATTGAAAGAACAATAATATTATATATATATATGTATATTTTAATTATTGTTTCATAAAGTAGGGCAATGAATCAATAGATGCACTGTAATTTTCTATATTGAATGATCCATTAAAAATGTCCCTTGTGATTCCACCATTTCAAGATTCAATGGGTAGATAAATATCCCTTGGTCCCTAACTGGTGTAGCAATATACTTTCACCCAAAAGATATTCTGAAACAAAAAATATAATAAGATACAATTTCAAAAAAGTTAAATATATAAGTACCACCATTAACTATATCCTATAAAACATCTTGATTATGAATTAATTGCGAAAATATCCTGAATCTCACAAATGATATTGTTTAACGTTAAAATAAATGTTTTAATCAACTAGAATTCAAAGGAAAAATTATACCCTAAATGTATGAAATGAGAAATTAATTGTTTTATGTCAGAAATAGATAAACAACATGATGTTTTCTGCTACATAAAATACTTCAATGGAAATAGGTGGATGCACGCACCCATCATGCATGGTGCATCCATCCCTACTGATCCCAACATGTACAGTGCACGATGAAAGTTAAGTTTATTGTATTGCATTATAAACTGACTTTTTATTAATTTATCTTTATGTGACTTCTCAGTGAGAAATTTGTAATATGTCCTTTAAGTAGTGATGTATAATGAATTTCAGATTTTTTAAATTATTTCTTTATTAACTTGTAATAGTAATATTTAAAACATATATTACTGCCTATTTTTTCTTACTCAAATCTCGGAGATTGTATAGATTAAAAAATAAAAAGCAAACTAATTTTTATAATTTTTGTGGAAAATATAATATATCATAATATAATAATTTATAAATATTACAAAGATTTTAAAATAGAATATCATACGATGTTCCCTGTTTAAACTACATAAAAATAATGAATTAAATATCATTTTTGCTGAATAAGATTGGTTTAAATACTTGTTTAATAAAATCGAACTTATTATGTTTTTTTAAATATCTTCCCTTATTGTAACAATATATTTAAGTCCTCAGTAAGGATTACTAGTTATACGTCATTCTATATATTTCACACGTATTCACAATGGTTCAGAGGAAAGGAATTTGAAGAGCAAGTAGGAACAATATTAATAATCTTAAGTACTAAATAAAAACAATTTTATTTTAAATATATTAATTTACGCTAAAGATTAATTAATTAATTATTGTTTTAAAAAGTAGGACAGAACATCAATAGGTTTTGTTTATTAATTGATCCATTAAAATTTTTCCTTGTGGTTCCATCCAATTGGTGAATAACTGTCCCTGAAAGGTGTCCCTTCATCCATAATTGGTGCACCCAATATGCTTTCACCAAATAAATATTCTAATGCAAAAAATACAATAAAATGCATTTTGCCAAATGTTCCATATAATGTATAAAATATAATTTTTCAAGTTAAAAAGCTTCTTTTCATAAAATTGTTGCATAAAATTGCTTTAAATGAAGATTCTTAATACAATTATAAATATGTATTAGTATCTTAGTTATTAATTTCAGAATAAGGCAAAACTTATTATGTACGTATGTTTGTTTCAATTTTACTTTCATATATTTGTTCATTAATATGAATATTAATATTAATATATCAAAATAATGAATAAAATCTAATTTCTCAAGTTAAAAATCTCCTTTTGACCAAATTTTACTGAGTAAAATTACTTTAAATAAAAATTGTTTAATATATTTGTAACTACAATTATAAATGTGTATTTGTTTATTGGTTATTAATAATTTTAGAACAAGACAGGACTGATTTAAGTTATTAATATAGTATTTAACTATAATTCATCAGTTATTATTTTACATTTGTTTTCAGTGCAATGTGTTCATTGGAAAGGGGTTTGAAGAGGACGTTGGAATAATAATAATAATCTTAAATATTTAATAGAAACCATTTTATTTTATATATTTTAATTTGTGTTACATACTGAAATATATGTGTTATGTATATTTTAATTATTGTTTTATAAAGTATGGTAAGATATCAATAGGCGCACTATAATTTTCTATATTGATTGGTCCAATGAAAATATCTCCAGTGTTTCCATCCTTCCAAGACCCAACAGGTAAATAAATATCTCTGGAAACTGCCCCTTGATCCATAACTGGTGCAACCAATATACTTTCACCTAAAAGGTATTCTGAAACAAAAATCCAATAAAATATAATTTCAAAAGACGTAAATATAAAAGTACCATCGCTAACTTTCAGTGCATCCTTATCCAAAGGATCGATCCACCAAATGGGAGCATTAACTGGAGTACCATTCACAATCGACTCATTCATAGCCTTTAATATTTCTCCACTATATTCACTATGTAAATCGATAGTTTTTTTAATCAGCTTCTCTGTATCAAACTGAAACAAATCGCTAATGAAATATTTAGCTTTGATATTAAAGAAAATCTCACACCTTATCACTTGGAATTTCCCAAGGAAGAAAACTAAATTGCATGGCAGGCATGAAGACATTCGCTTGAGACCAACGAACCAAGAGTTCAGCATCAGGTGTCATTCCATTATATCCATTACCTCCAATCATGTCAGGTAAAACTCTAAAAAATTATTGATCACTAATAAATAAAACAGTGTTTTTTATTAGCTTTTACTTACAAAGTATAACCGTTCATGTTTAACTGTAACAGAGTTGTAACTAAAGTTTTTAGTCCATTCTCGAAGTCCCAGGAAGAGTCTTTATCAAGCATACGAAGGAAAATTGGCAAATCTTGAGTCCTAAATAAATCAATAATTAGTCTATTAAAATTTTTCTTGTGAATTCATGTACTTATATGCGGAGCGTACTTCAACCAAATCACCAAATTTGGCAACAGTTCTTATATAATTACTTGTAATGCAGTTTGGTACCAATTCAATGTCTTCGTTGGGATAAAAGTTGGGCTACAAAATAATTTAGTTACAACAATTGAAGAACACTTATTATAATGAATTTACAGCATCTGCATAATTAGATTCTCCAGCGTCAAACTTAAAGCTATCTATTCCATGGTCTTTGATTTTACTGACTCTATCAGAATACCATTTACGGGCTTCTTCTTGAGTAAAATCAATTTGATGAGAATCATTACCGTTCCACCAGGCTGCATGTGAACTCCCTTTATTGTTCTTTACGAAATAACCTAGAGAACACAATCAGTAATAATATATTAAGTGAGATTGACTAATCACCTTTTTCAAGTCCAACTTCATCATTTGGACCACAGCCCACATTTACAAAAGGATGAAGCCAAAGGGTAACTCTAAAGTTCTTCTCATGCAGAGTTTTTACAGTCTCATCAATTTTTGGGAATTTAATGGTACTAAAATCTTGATGGCCATAACATTTCTGTAATTTAACCAATGTTAATCAACTAAAACACATGGATTATGTTATGTTACCTCCCACTCATCATCAATTTCTAGCTGTCCGGCATATCCATGCTCGACGATTTCATTTGCGAATTCCAGAATAACATCATCGTTGATCTCCGCCTTATATTTCGCCCAGGTTGTCCAAATCGGCTCACTTATCATTTTCTCACTAGGATGCCCCGTAGGTTTGCCCAAAAAGTTATCAATGGCAAACAAATGTGCAGCTTTGGCATTTTCCTGCACCCCAATCGTGTAATTAAGAACAACCTTAAATACTCCAAAGTAAACAACCAGTTTAAATTAAGACTAGACTAGTAATACCCTGTTTCTTCCGGCGTAAGCATCTTGAACGTGAGCAATAAAGCAAACCTGATCGGCTTCCAAATTGTTTTGGTCGATGTACAAAGGCGTCCTTTCATCCACATAAATAAACGCCCCCTTGGAATTCAACCAGTAGGGTTCCACCACAGCGAAATTATCCGTGTTCGTGACCACATAAGGTCTGTCGGAAGCTTTGATTGTCATCTTCTCCAAGGGCCAGACTTGCCTGTATCTATGTGGGAAAGTATTTGTAAGTATTTGTAAGGACTTACAAGCACGAGTTACCTTTGAGGCCCTCCGAACCAATTGATCGTCGGTGGATTTAGATCATAGCAATCTTTAAAAGTCAAGTTGGTGTTTTTGGATTCCCAAATAATTTGCACGGTATCTTTTCTTTGAATGTATGAAACAGTAGCGTCGTCTGTGTAATTTAAGCCTAGGCCAAGGATTCCCGTTAACACATTATCCTTTCCTTCCGATTCTAATTTTAAATAAAGACATGATTAATAAACTCAAAAACAATTTACATTTAACTTTACCTTTAGAAACAACAACATGAACGCCGTCAGGTTTGTAGGAATATGATACTGTTACAGCATCACATTTTAATATTGTACCAATTAATATTAGCACAAAAATGCCAACTACAAACAAATTTAATTCAATATAAATAAACAATTTAATTATTATAAATCTTACCTTTGTTGATGAAAATTGTCATATTTGGACTTATTCACTTAAGACTTAGTTTAACCTGAGGATTCTATATATTTATAACATTATATATCTGTTATCTTTATCAATTTTAACCACTCACAATTTTTTTTTAATTTAAGTGTGTTATTATAATTATTTATAATTACTTTTAGTGTAATAGAAAATTGTATATTTTCGTATTTTTAGTATATAGAATTCAAATGCATAAAATATGATGTACAGTGGGGCCTATTTGAAAATAAGATACCGCCAAAAAGATCGTATTTTTCATTCGATTTTGGATTTTTTCAATTGTAAAGCTTGAAAATATTTACTTATAGACAAATTATCATGTTTTCTAGCATAAAACCAAAACCTACTGGGTAATTTTTTGAATATGAAAATTGAAAGAATCATACTGGCAATTTTTTTATATTAACTACACCACTGGCTTAATCACTCCTCAAAATGGGTATATACAAAATTTCACAAAAAAATATGCAGATTCATAATTATCTTTTTTTCATCAATATATATTGTATATACTGTATAATTTAATAATGGTATAGTTATATTAAAACTCGTAATATTCATACAACTAACTTTTCCACAAAAATATAATTATGAATAATTTTTTATGAAATTTAGTATATACCTCTTTCAGGTGGTACTTAATCCAGTGGTGTACTAGATTTGCTATAAAAATTTTCATGTCTAAAAAACTGTAAACTAAAACTTTAGTTTTATTCCGGAAAACGTTATATTTTGTCCACAAATACATATTTTCATACAGTACAATTGAAAAAAAAGTTTGTCCATATCGGACGAAAAAAAACAAATTTTATGCAGGTGTTTTTTTCAAATGGGCCACATTGTATGTATTTCGTTTCTACAGTTTTTATATATTTAAACTGTTCGATCTTAATTAATAAATTTTAATTTAGTTATTTGAAGATATTAATTATTAATTAATCACAATACCAAAATTGTATAAAACTTGAAAAATTCTCTTTCCAAAACACTAATTTATATTTGATTTTATAATTATATAATTTTCCAGTTAATTAAATTAAAAAATGTGCAAATGCATTAAATGTTTGTTTTTTTAAAGGTCACATTAAGGAAAATACCTTAACGTTATCAGATACGTTTTAATTAAGGTTATTTAAGGATCACGTTTAGATTCTTACAGATCACGAATTAGTTATTGACATAATGTAATTTACTTCAAAATTGTACTAATCTCAAAATTAAACAAAACAAATATTGATGTTTGCCTTTAATAAACAATTAACATTTTTATTCAATATTTTGAAATGACTTATTCTTTGATTAGATTTTAATCTAATTTTTTTAAAACACGTTATTCCAATAATATTTTTTTTTTTAATTATTTCTTTTGTACTAAATGGAACACATTTTTAATTGAAAATATCTCTTAAACAACAAAGATTTCTGAAGTAGTTAAATTAATAAGTAAAAGACAATTAATATTTATATAAGCTTTTCATTTAAAAACATTAATTATAACACTATACCATTATTTATATGAATGGCAGTAAATAAAAAAAAAATAAATGTTGGTTTGTCATCACAAATAGTATGAAAACGTTACAAACAATTTTATTTAAGATCTTACATATGTTATATAGAATCAGCACAGCTTGTAAATAAATATTTATATAGATAGAATCGTCGTACCAAGAAAATATAAGTTTGTAGAGAAATCCATGTGACCTTTTAAGGAGCTTTGTGGTGACCAGGCCACTACTTCAGTAGAGAAATATGATGAGTATCAAAAATCTCTTTTAAAATCAATATTGTTTACAAAATACTCAAACGACTATTTCAAGGACTATTAATGAACGACTAATGTATTTAATCATCACAGTATTTTGGAAACAGTAAGAAGCAACAATGCACTTTGTTTAATCTTTATGATTATTAAGAACCAACAACATAAAATCTAAGTATTTTTAAATATTTTTCTGTGTATTTATATAGAATTTGTTGCACGAGTACACACTTAATCAAAATGGATCAGATAACAGAAAAAAAGGAAGTAGTAAGTATAATAATCAAACTTAAGTACATAATATAAATTATTTTATTCTATATATTTTAATTTATCATTATAAATACATCATTATATACATTTTAGTTATTGTTTTATAAAGTAAGGTAAGACATCAATAGGTGCACTGTAATTTTCTATATTGATTGGACCAATGAAAATTTCCCCAGTGTTTCCATCCTTCCAAGATCCAACAGGTAAATAGACATCTCTTGAAACTGCCCCTTGATCCATAACTGGTGCAACCAATATACTTTCACCTAATAGGTATTCTGGAACAAAAATCCAATAAAATACAATTTCAAAAGAGTTAAATATAAAAGTACCATCATTAACTCCCAGTGCAACCTTATCCAAAGGATCGACCCACCAAATAGGTGGATTAACTGGAGTACCATTCACAATCGACTCATTCATAGCCTTTAATATTTCTCCACTATATTCACTATGTAAATCGATAGTTTTTTTAATCAGCTTTTCTGTATCAAACTGAAACAAATCGCAAATAAAATATTTAGCTTTGATATAAAAGAAAATCTCATACCTTATCACTTGGAATTTCCCAAGGAAGAAAACTAAATTGCATGGCGGGCATGAAGACATTAGCTTGAGACCAACGAACCAAGAGCTCAGCATCAGGTGACAGACCATTATAAGCGTTACCTCCAATCATATCAGGCAAAACCCTAAAAATTAAGTAATTATCAATTAATTGATACGTGTTTTCATTGACATTTACTTACAAAGTATAACCGTTCATATTTAGCTGCAAGAGGGTGGTAACCAAAGTCCTTAGTCCATTTTCGAATCCCCATGAAGAGTCTTTGTCGAGCATGCGAAGGAAAATTGGCAAATCTTGAGTCCTAAATCAATCAATAATTAGACTATTATATTTTTTCTTTGGAATTACGTACTTGTATGCAGAGCGAACTTCAACCAAATCACCAAACTTAGCAACCGTCCTGATGTAATGACTTGTAAGGGAGTTTGGTACCAATTCGATGTCCTCGTTTGGATAAACGTTTGGCTATAAAATAATTTAGTTACAGTACTTGAATAATAATCAGTTGCAACAAATTTACCTGATTCGCATAGTCAGATTCTCCAGCGTCAAACTTGAAGCTGTCTATTCCATGATTTTTGATTTTGCTAACTCTATCAGAGTACCATTTACGAGCTTCTTCCTGTGTAAAGTCAATTTGATGGGAAGTGTTAGTGTTCCACCAATCTGCATGGGTGTTACCGTTCTTATCCTTTACGAAGTAACCTATAAATACGTTCAGTAATAATTTATTCATTTAAATTCTTGATTTACCTTTTTCAAGTCCAATTTCTTCATTTGGACTGCATCCTACATCCACGAAAGGATGAAGCCAAAGGGTAACTCTGAAGTTCTTTTCGTGGAGCTTTTTTACTGTTTCATTAATGTTTGGGAATTTAATGGTACTGAATTCTTGATGGCCGTAGCATTTCTGTAATTCATCCAATTAGTATTTTACCAAACTGTTACTATTAAGTATAAATGTACCTCCCATTCATCATCGATTTCCAACTGTCCAGCATATCCATGTTTGACAATGTCATCGGCGAATTCCAGAACAACGTCATCGTTGATTTCTTTCTTATATTTCGCCCAGGTGGTCCAAATAGGTTCGCTTATCATTTTGTCATTAGGATGGCCAGTAGGTTTACCCAAGAAGTTTTCAACAGCAAACAAATGTGCCAGTTTGGCATTTTCTTGGACTCCAATCGTGTAATTAAGAACTACCTTAAATACTCCAAAGTAAACAACCAGTTTTAATTAATTAGATTAGACTAATAATACCCTGTTTCTTCCCACATAAACACCTTGAGCATCAGCAATAAAGCAAACCTTCCCAGCCTCCAAATTGTTTTGGTCGACGTACAAAGGCGTTCTTTCATCAACGTAAATGAATGCCCCATTGGAATTCAACCAGTACGGTTCAGCAACAGCGAAATTATCTGTTTTGGCAACTGCATAAGGTTTGTCCGAAGCTTTGATGGTCATTTCTTCCAACGGCCAGACTTGCCTGTACCTATTTTAAAAATTGTTAGCATATACATGGAGTTAAATTCACGAGAGTTACCTTTCCGGTCCTCCGAACCAGTTGGTTGTTGACTGATTCAGATCGTAACAATCGCGAAGCCTCAAGTCTGTGTTTTTGGTTTCCCAAAATATTTGCACAGTATCTTGGTTGATTGTGTATGAGAAATTGGCGTCGACGGGGTTGTTATGGGTGTAATTTAAACCTAAGCCCAGGATTCCCGTTAGCACAACATCTTTTCCGTCTGAATCTAGTTGTAAAAATGATTACATTTAAAGACCATAAATAAATTGGCAATAAATATTACCTCTGGAGACAATAACTCGAACTCCATCAGACCCGTGTGAAAGAGACACTGAGAGTGCATCAGATTTTAATATTATGCTAGTTAATACTAGTAGCACAATAATGCCAGCTATAAACAAATTTATTGCAATATAAATTAACAGTTTAATTATTATAAATCTTACCTTTACAATTAAAAATAGTCATGTTGGGTCTTGTTCACTTATGACTTAATTTAACCTGGGGTTTGTTGTATTTATACTATTATCGATCCGTTATCTTTATCTAACTTTAGGTACTCGTAATTTTTTTTAATATAAGTGTGATTGTAATTAATTACAATTCATGTTTAGTTTAACATAATATTTACTGATAGAATTATATATTATATATATTTATAATTATTTAAAAATATTTATATTTTTTATTTCTTCCTTGTACATATCGATTAAAAAGCTTTTGATCCTACTGAACTTTGAGAGAGACATCATACATGACAGAGACAGTAAAAGATTCCCACTACGAAACAAATTTGCAGACTATTACTGCCTCTGTCTTACATGATGTCTCTCTCAAAATTCAATCGGATCCAACGATTTACGATTGGTATAATAGACCAAATTGATTTTTTATAAAAAAAAGTACATACCTGTGACTATAATAATCAATATGATAAATGGATCGATCCTGCAATAAATTAGACTTATTCAGATTTGTAACAGGTTTTTCCAAATAATGTTATTCAACATTACTTTACTTCTGGTTGCGAATTTCATTTTATAAAAATTGTAATATTGTCTGTTTAAAATAATTTAATTTGTTAAACTAATAGTTTTGAAATTAAAAAAAAAATCATTTAAATTAAAAACATTATGCATGTGCATTAAATGAATAGGTGACATTTAGGGGAAT
Organism: Aethina tumida; assembly: GCF_024364675.1. Classification (NCBI taxonomy): domain Eukaryota; kingdom Metazoa; phylum Arthropoda; class Insecta; order Coleoptera; family Nitidulidae; genus Aethina; species Aethina tumida. Next base: position 8,191,632 of record NC_065438.1, read on the forward strand.
ACATTAATGCTATTATATCTGATTTAAGTGATATTACTTAAGGATCACGTTGAGATTCCTACAAATCACGAATTAGTTATTGACTTAATGTGATTTAATTCAAAATCGTTGGAATAGGAAAAAATTAAGTAGTTTGTAGGGTATTGATCACGTATTCTAAAGATTGAAACTTAAACAAAATAAACATTATTGTTTGCGTTTAATAAACAACTATATTTTGAAATAGCAATTTTTTAGATTAGATTGTAATCTACAAGAGGTAAGCCAGTAGGGCACCTTATTTTTTTAAAATTATTAACATTATTCTGACATTTAAATAATAATTTATTGATACAATGTTGTTATAGGATAAAAAATAAAAGAGAATATGTTATGATATTTTTATTTAATTTATAAACTATTTTGTGCAAGCTGTCTTTTTACTTCAAAAACAATAATTCCAACTGCCATTCCATTATTTAAACTATCAACATTATTACTAAGTGGAATATTTATTCTAACTCCATTATATTGGCTTAAAGTTTTGTAGCAGTCTAAACTAATACCTTCAGTTTCACCACCTGTAACAATAGAAGAATTAACGTTACTTCCAATAATTACTGTACAAAATATACTTTAGCACTCACCTACAACAATAACTGTATGTTTTGCAGCATCATACTTAATGCCATAATAAGGTAATAATGGAACTGATTCCTGCAACTCATTCATATGTTTATGGCTATTGTCAGCAACAAACATATTAACATTTTTGCCTAGCAAGTTCTGAATTTTTGTCCAGTCCTGCTTCTGATGCATTTGCAGCTTGAAGTGAGCCCCAGAAGAACTCCTCAGTACTTTGCTGTCCCAGATGTTCACACAACCTTTGGTCAAGATCACTTTGTGGCATCCTACTCCACTGCAAGCCCTTAAAATTGCTCCTAAGTTTGTTGGGTCCCTGACATTATCACAGATCACTGTCAAAGGCAAACTATTTGGGCTTGTAAACTCTTCAACCTTTGGAGTGTGCACAACAGCTAAAAATATTAGATTTATTTTACAATAGAAGAGGTAGACAAAAAGTATTGCTTACCCATTATTCCTGGATTTGTGGTGAGGTCTGACCATATTTGCATTTCTTTATAGGGCATTTTATATAATTTGGTGCCTAGCTTAGGTAAAAATGGCCTGAGATATTCAACTTCACTCATCCGGCTAAATATAATGTAATCCACCTTGCATCCAGAAATTAGAGCGTCTTTGATCAATCTTTTACCCTCCAGTAACACTTTTTCTGGGGTTACTTTGTCTTTTTTAGTTTTTAGCTTTGTTAATAAATTTCTAAAATAAAATTGATTTATAAAATGTATTAATTGCATTTACATTAAGTATTTACCCAACTCTTATGTCATTATTTTTCATTTTTGAATAAATAAAATTACCCTCACTGTCTATTACAGTTTCGAGCATATCTGTGACTACAACTTTTTTCTTTTGTGATGAAATAGACAAAGGGACTAGATTTTTGTTAGGTTTTACTTTAAATTCAGGTGGTTCTTGGTTCCTTTTTGGCTGAATTGTTGAAAGTCTTTCGATCTTTTCAATTTCTTGTTCCTCATCTTTAAGTTCTTCGTAGTCTGGGGGAAGAACTCTTTTGGGTGTTCTGTGACTCCACCTTGGTAAATAACGAATTTGTTGATAAAATACTCTTTGCAGAGTGTTTGGTAAAAAATTAGCCATAATACAACAATTATATTAATTAATATTGTTAGTTTAAAATTATTAAAATACCCATGTACAGGTTATATTTATATAAAACTTAGGTTAGGAAAGTAGGTTATGTTTACATGCTGTTTACAAAAGGTAAATACAAAAATAATTATTTATAAAAATTTTAATTTAAAACAAAATTTAATTTTTAAAATACTTTATTTAATTTGAAACAATAATGTTAACAATAAATATAATTTATAAAATATACAATTTATTCCTATATATACATCAACAAACAACTTATAAAAATTGTTAAATACTTTCCACCGCTGAGTGTGACACAGTACGCCAAAAATTTCAAATTTCATCCAAATTTCCCTAATTCACAATACTGATAAAATTAATTTTTGGACATACATCTAAAAATGACCAACAAAATGTAACAATTACACCTGAAACACATTTCAACCATATAACATGAAATACTGATCAAATGGGGAAGGGACAGATGGTTGCTAATTCTCAAATATCTAAAACACATTAACTAATGGAATTGTCGAGTATTTTTTTTCTAATAGGGTATTTGGTTCTGATAATATTGTATCATGTCGTAAGTGCGTGTCCTGAAGTTCAAGAAACTGTTCCGTATTATTTGCAGCATGTAGGCGGCCGCCTCCTTGTCGCTTGCCCCGGGGTTGAATCTGCCCCTCAGCAATTTGATCGTCTGGCCACGGAAACAGGGAAGACCAGTGTCCAGCATCAACGACACCAGCGAGATTATAGCCTCTTGGAACGGTCTAAAACAAACAATTTATAATTAAAACTACTGCTGCATGAGGTGTTTTTAATATGTATAGCCAAACGAAATGGTTTATGGTGATAAAAGAGTTTATTTAAAATAGTACAGTACAAATATAATTGAATAATCAATCAAGTAAAATTAATTATATAATGAATCTTATGTCGCCTCCTTTATGTAATATAAATCTGATTATAATGAATACACTCTTCACAATTAATCACAGCCTTAAAACCTTTCTTCCGTCCATTTGGATGTATAAATCAGCAACGTAAATTCTCAAATACTCCAATACAAACTCGACGTACATGACCAGAAAAATATCCCTTGAGAACACATAAAATATCTAAAACACATTATCTAATGGAATTGTCGAGTATTCTTTCCACCGTTGAGTCTGACAAAATTTCAAATTTCATCCAAATTTCCCTAATTCAAAATACTGATAAAATTAATTTTGGACATACATCTAAAACTAATCAACAAAATGTAACAAATACATTTTAACAACGTAACATGAAATACTGATCAAATGGGGAAGGGACAAATGGTTGCTAATTCTCAAATATTAAAACACATGGAATTGTCGAGTATTTTTTTTTCTAATAGGGTATTTGGTTCTGATAATATTGTATAATATCGTAAGTGCGTGTCCTGAAGTTCAAGAAACTGTTCCGTATTATTTGTAGCATGTGGGAGGCCGCTTCCTTATCGCTTGCCCCGGGGTTGAATCTGTCCCTCAGCAATTTGATCGTCTGGCCACGGAAACAGGGAAGACCAGTATCCAGCATCAGTGACACCAGAGAGATTATAGCCTCTTGAAACGGTCTAACACAAACAATTTATAATTAAAACCACTGTTGTATGGGGTGTTTTCAATATGTATAGTCAAACGAAATGGTTTATGGCGATAAAACAGTTTATTTAAAATAATACAGTACAATACAAATATAATTGAATAATCAATCAAGTAAAATTAATTATATAATGAATCTTATGTCGCCTCCTTCATGTAATATTATCGGATTATAATGAATACACTCTTCACAATTAATCACAGCCTTAAAAGCTTTCTTTCGTCCATTCGGATGTATAACATCAGCAACGTAAATTCTCAAATATTCCAATTCAAACTCGACGTACATAACCAGAAAAATATCCCTTGAGAACACATAAAATTGCTTTTCCGTAAAATCCGTATATTTAAAATAAATATTCGACTGGTCTATGACGTGGAGTAGTTGAAACGGGTGGGCGGCAGCAAAATGATCCCTTAACGAGTTAGCGTTTGGCAAAATCTCCTTGCAATTCACCACTGGACACTTGATCGTCGGACGAAAGTGACAGAATGAATTCTCGTGCAGCTGCAACATCGTCGAGAACCTGTAGTTTCCACAGCCCCACTTGCAGTACACGCCCACGTTTTGTTTTATCCTCATGGCGTTGGAGTCTTCGTTGTAGCAATGTCCGGACGGACACTCCTTTTCGTACAGGTAACACGACTCGCAGATTATGTGCTTGTTGGTTTCTTCGTCGCAGCAATATATAACTTCGTCGAACAATTCGCTGCATAATGGACAAGTTGATGGGATGGTATATATTGGGCCGGTGATCACTTTCGTTTGACACTCGGATAGTTTCCAGTCTAAATGTTTCATGGCGGAAAATTTCGTCAGTAATATTTTATGAACTGAAGGGGAAGTTGCGGGGGTGGGCTTGGGCACGATCATATCGCGATAATTGTCTGTAGAGTTTCTGCGCATCGTCACATTCTTAAGTAGCGACTCGGAGTTGTATAACTGTGATGCACGCCTGACTGCCAAAGTCTTTTTGGGAGGTTCCGGTGGCAAAACTATCTGTTTGACGTTTATAAAATGTGAGCTGCTCACGTAATCCGTTTTCACAATGAAATCGCAATTCGCAACCGTATGATGCTTGTCAAAGTTTATCACTCGTACAATGCTCGGCTTAAAAGTCGTGTCGCAAGGAAGTAAATTGGTGGAAATGAACACATGATCTTTGTCGTGCGCAAACATACGATACTTGATGCTCTGCGCAATCGTTTTCGGTCCTATGTGAATGAGTCCCAGCTTCAAAATTCCATTGTCACCGTCCACGGAAATAAAAAACACAAAAATCAGATTATCCTTAACGTACATATAAAAATTCTTGCAGTTGCAACCACGCTGCTGCTCAACATCAAGTCTTTGTGCATCACTTCGAAGTGCTTCAAATAAAGATAAGCCGACTCCAGCATCAACGAACACACATTACATTCGTAATCACCTCCGGTGCACGATTTCTCGTGATTCAGCATGTCCATGGGTTTCAGCGCTACATTGCAACCCTCGTATTGGTTCACGCACTTGAATAACACCCTGGCGGTGAGGCTGTTGATCAGGGACCGTGGTCCCGTGTGATTCTCTTCCTGGCATCTTCCGCAACGTTTCGAACCGTCCGGGTCGATGGTTACGGGCTGGATCGACAAATACTTGCGGCAGATCGTGCACGTTAGTGTTGAGAGCACGTTGTTGGGGAGTAGCGTGCACATTTTGTAGCACAGTGTTACTGAATGGTGTTACTCAGGTTGTCGATGTTTTTTAGCACGGGCAAAAAACGTTTTCATGTATAATGGTGGGCAAAATTAATACGCAAAATCAGGTAAACCAACTAATGTGGACTACTCAGTATTATAATATGACAGTTTCCAAATTAAAATAGTCAAACTGTCCTAAAGTAGTTAGTTGAGTATTTCCAGACATCATAGAGATGTGCAGCTACAAGCTTCCAGTTCAATAATGAGCATTGGATGCTTAAGCAATATTTATCTGAAACTAAATCAACGTGGACTTGAAAGTTACTTACCGGACGGCTAAATAAGCCTGCACGCACAACTCGGAGAACCATCTGAAAGGCGGCGCCTCGACTTTGCCGCCCATGATCATCACCATCTCGTCGGTAAGTTTGATGTCCGGTTCGAAGCCCAGATTGCCTCCCGGGGACGACTCGAACATGAATCCGAAGTCGATGTGGATGATGTGTCCGTCTGTGTCCAACATGATGTTGCCGTTGTGTCGATCCTTGATCTGCAACAGGAAACCTACGACGCTGTACGCGGCCATCGACACAATGAAGTTGCGACGAGCATTCTGGAACTCTTTCGTGCTCTCGTCGCCGTACGTCTTCAGGAAGTACTCGTACATGCCTATGTCGGTTTGACGACCCAGTTGGTCGCGGGATTTTGCGTTGGGGACGCATTCTATGACCCCACACTGAAATATTTCGGGATTATTACTTGTTGGCATTGTTTTGTGGATTTATTTGTGCTTACCCCTGGAGCTGTGGCGACCACTCGGTAAGGAAACAGATACAAGTCGAGCCCGACGGTTTGGAAAACGTTCTTGAATATTCCAATGACCTGCAACGCCAACATGTCTTGTCTGACGTCGTCTCCTACTTTGAAAATCGCCGCCTGCCACAATTCCGGTCCTAAACTCAGCTCCTTTTGCTGAAACGTCACGTCAAGTCATTGTTACATGTTAATATAATATATTTCGTACCTGGTTTGATGAAACAGCCATAGCAATATTTTCTAGTTCATTTATGCCACACTTCATGACTTTAAACTTGGCCAAATAAGGAGCTTTAGCAGCACTCTGCATGGGAATGCCACTTTTGTAATCAATATCCAGCACCATTGCTTCAGGGTTACTTGGAAGGTAACAACCGTTTTGTACCTAAAATGTGTCCAAATAAACACTATGTATACAAAATTTTTAATAGTTGTACCTTAATTCTGCTTAGCGCTTCCAGGCAAGCCTTGCGTCGCTCCGGTCCTTTAGGATATGGCCGAATTTCGCCGGATATGTTCGTGATTTTGTCGAAGAAGTCGAACTCACGTTCGTAGAACTGCAACGCTGGGCCTGATAATTCTGACAATATATTTTGGCATAACGCCTCCAGTTGGTCGTATAAAACAGCTACAAAACAAACCAATAATACATAAACTTTGAATTATTATATAAAATCTTACGATCTTTCTGTTGCATGTCTTCGTCCAAGTACATGTTAGTCTTCATGTTCCAAATCAATTGGTGGGCCACAATTTGCGATTTCTTAGCAATGTACTTGATAAACTCCGTCACGTAACCCATCTATAAAATAAAGCTTCACCTGATTAATTGTCTTTAAATAGAAGGCAAACTTACTGTGTCGTGTCTCAACGCCTGGACGAGTTGGGGAATGTAAAACAGAACTGCATCCGCCGGATAGGAACTGAGCACCCTCACGGCGTATTGCGACGAAATCGGGTGCGGCGGGAACTGTCGACTGAAAAAGGCCAGCGCCTGAATAGGCGAAATTGGTGCCCAAGTCAGCATGTAATTCAGCTTCGGAATGTCCGCCAGCAATGCATCTGTGGTAGCCAGGTACTGAAGTGCCTCCGGCACGTGGGAAACACAGACCGGATTCTGGAGGATCAGGTGTTTGTTCTCGTTGATTATAGCTTCGTTCGTTCGAAACCTTGACATTAATTAAAGTTATTATGAGGATTGAGGCGTGTGACGAGGTGTTGGTACCTGCATGGAAGATAAACGGCTAGTACTGGTGAAATATCCCACGCAAGGCGAGTAAAGTCTTGCCACTGTTTGTCGGTTATCGGTTTGCCTCGCCAGGCTGCAATGTTTTCCTCGCCCGGAATTAGGAGTTCAGCTTTGCCCGTCGGATTGTGCCAGACGTTCAAAAATTCAAATTCGACAGCCTGTAAAACACCTTTAAATTTCAGCTCAAAGTTCCTTAGAACACCATTTTCTATAATGAATTTACTCATGACCTTAGAATAAGCTTAGGAATTACCTGGTTCATTGTAAACTAGTTTTATTATCAGATAAACTTACAAGCAACTCCAAAATCAGATTCCTCTTTTTCAAGTAACACTTGACGAAATTGTCGGCCATCGGTGCCCTTTTAGACTTTGAAGATCGTTTACTTAAAGTGGCGGAACTGGTAGATAATGGTACGGTGTTAATCCAACCGGTTGCTGGACGGTTGAATTCACCAGGTTTTGCTAGCTCGTTGTTTTGTATCGCCGCTAGTGGAGTTGTGGGACCTAGATCTAAATCTTCGTGGTTTAAGAAAGGTACGGGATCGAAATAAACATGCAAGAGAAAAGAAACAAAAAAGAAAATTATAAAATAATTAACAGTTAAATGTATGTTTTTACCTCCAACATCTGAAGCTTTTAAGTACTTCTTGTCCGAATGGAGCATTTGCCAAAATTTAACTAAAGTGGTTATGTCCTCCCTCAATTCAGAGGTGGATTGAGTAGGACAACTAACTGGCTTACAAAAATAGTCCAGGCAACTACAGTAAATTCTTTCTCTAAGTACATTTTTTGCCAAACTTTTAGGCAAAATATCTCCTTGCAATAACGACAACCCACAAGTCAATAGCCTGTAACACATTGTATTATTTTAATTATCAAAAAACTGCTAGGAATACTGACTTGAATCTGGTGCCTATGGCTGAAACATGTCTTGTCTGACAAGGCGGGTCTTGACCCACACACATCGCCAAAGACCTATGGATTAAACTGGCCAACATTTCAACTTTCTCATAACTGCTGTACTTGATGGTCTCCACCAATTCACAAATAAACTGCACCCAAATGGCATGGGGCTTGACGAAAGGAGGATCCGGTTCTAAATGACACCCTAGTACCAAAACAAAATTAATATATACCCACTGAAAACCAAATAATCAATCAATACCTTCATAAGCTGACAACGGACTGGTTGGCGGCTTCGTGATCGAAAACAAGCCCAGCTTCTTGTGCACGGTGCAGTTCCACGCTGAGACCATCTCCTGCAAAAACCGTATCTCCAGTTCCGGCTTCGATGTGATCAGCCACTGCCAACATTCGACTGCCGTCAGCATCGCATCGACGGTGAATAGCTCCACCTGAGACCACGCAATGCAATGCAACAGGTTCCTGTTCAGCTCCTGCGAGGAAATCAGGAGGGCGGTGGCTTGCCACAAGGCGTCCCTGTGCAGGGCGTCCGATCGCTCCTGGCACGCCTTCCAGACGCGGGACAACACGGCGTTCACCAGAGCGTCTCTACCTCCGTCTATCATGTCCAACTACAAAAAATAACTTTGAATATTGTATGGGGTTGTTAATTTGATCTACTTTAGGTATTTCCGGACAAGATAATTAGTGAGGAAACACACAAAAATAATTTGGGATGTAAAGAGGGAAATACTACTGACCTCAAGGATGCCTTTAACGACGCCGGTGTACTTGGAACGCATCGCCGACGTGGACATGATCTTCGATGAATCGCTCTTCACACATTTCGGCCTCTTGTCCAGCGTACTCGTGCTCAACGGCGCCGAGTACACGTTCAAAGGACCAAACTGCTGGAGGGACTCCAAGGCCATGCTCAAACCAGTGTGGTGCCAAATCCCAGATGAAGGGATGTGATTGATGTACTCCTGGATATGGGATCGGGTCCATTGTGGGGCCCATTTCAGTGCCTCTCGAATTATGCGATCTGAATTCTCAGCGAAATCTCTCACGATTGTCTAAAACAATCGTGTTAATACATGCATAATATAAAAATGACTGTTGTTACTTCTCTGGCTTCCAACGTGTCCATCAGTTGGATGTTGTAGGGAGTCTGATGTATTCTGAACGTTGGTGTTTCTTGATTCGGATCAATTTGCAAGGAGTATGACAGTACTTGTAGGATGTCCAACATCGTCCACAAAACCCTGAAAATTAACAATTAAAACACCAAATAATCTTAAAATAATTATTGTACCTTCTGCTCCATAACAAGTGTGGAAACTTGTCCACAAGTCTGGAGAGAAACTTGTCGGAGACGCGTCTGATTTGCTTGTGTTGGTGGTTGAAGTTAACGAGTAAAAATTGGGCGTGTTGCTCCAAGTCAGCCTCCCTGACTTCATTCTTGGGCTTGTTCTTCATTACCTCCAAAAACTTGTCGAATACTCTTTCACCAACGGAAGAGACGCAACTCCACATACCCGCTTTGTCCTTTTGAAGTGCCGAGTCACTCAGATAATCGGAAATAATAGGCACCAAACTTGGTTCACCAGAATATTGAACCCTCAGCGTTTCCACCCAGTAAACGCTTAACAAAAACGTGCACTGAGCGAAGGAAAGCTTGTTAACGTACGCCGTAACATCAGGAGGATGCTTGAGTAAGTCCAAAATTTGCGACTTCAATTCCTGCAACTCGTTTATGGAGACGCAATCGTTCCTTACGGCACTGGTGTACTGCAGCTCCCTCATTTCGGATCGGCTCGAATTGGGGGAAATTAATGTGGGTGACTTGACTGCAATCTCTCTGACGCCTTCGTACCATTCGGCCGGCCACAAACCTGATTCCGAGGCGGTGAAGCCCATAATAACGCAGAACAGCCAAAAGTCCCTGAAGAGTTTGTGAATTCTGGGCTTGGGATTTTTGATGGGGGGCAACCTCCGCAAAAGTACTGCTATGACGGGTATCAGGACTCCCAAATTTCCTGCGGAACTTGAAGCTTTCAAGGCTCCTGGTGATTTGTCGCAGGCCCTTTTGCCGTCCAGACCCAACTGTACGAACAGTTCAAGTAATCGGCCGAGGAGTTCGTTCATTTGTTGCTCGCCTTGGATGTTGTCAGCAATGTTGGCCAAGGCGTTGATTACAGACCTGGAGACGTGTCTGTATTGGGTCTTATCGTTTGTGGAGTTGTATGCAGCACTCGCACTTTCTACGGTAATCATCGTAAACATTTTCATCACAACCTGAATCATTAAAATCGTTATTTTATTGTTAAATTTTAATTATATCATTCATACTTCGTATACATGAGGTTCGCACTGGGCGATTATCATACATCCTAGCTGATCCACGATCAAAGTGTCGAGGGCCGAGGGCACCCGACAAAATCGTTGTTGGAAGAACTGCAAAATTGTATCAGTTGTTTTGGGGGTGCCTTTCATGGACACCGCCACGTGACCCAGCATAATAACAATATTCGTGGATATCAAAGTAGATTCGCTGTCCTTTTTCTCAGCAGTGAACAACCTATTCGAAACGGCAGCCACCAAAGCCCTGACACAATCAGGGTCCGAACTGTGTGCGGCACCTAAGGCGTAGCACAAGTTTTCGATGGCTGCGTCTCGTAGTCGTTCAAACGCCGACTGCGTCGACGAAACGGTTTTCGTGTTCGACTCGACCTTTAAATCGTTGCCTTGCGGTGTTATCTTGATCGGTTCCTTGTTGCCTTTGGCGTTTGCTTGTCGGTGCAACTTCAGTAGGATGGGTGAAGGAGTTATGAGGAAGTCTCGCAGGCAATAAATTGATGTGGAGGCGATGTTCGGAAATTTCTGCGCCAGTTTGCCCAAGCCTTCTAGACAAACCATCAACAGAGGCATGTGGGCCAAAATTAAGCGGTAGCCTTGGCTAGAGTTTATTTTTTCGCTCAGACGACCGCATAAACTATCAGCGCCTAAAATTATTCACAATTATTCTAATTGGTCTGTTTATTTTTTAAAAAAATACACATTAATTATGCATTTTGATTAACTTTAAAAATTATTTATAATTTATAAAATAAATCAGAATAAGTGTAGATTAAATTATGAAAACAGCAACATAATTGCCTTATCTTTTACTATCAAAATTGACTCATAAGATAGTTATTTCCTTTATAATTCAGACAAATGATATGGTGATTAAGCAGCAACTATATGTCCTAAATGAATAGCTTTAAAAACATAATTACATAATCTTAAGGCTGATAAGGAACACACATTTGTAACATTATAACATATACAAAACACATTAGTTATTCATTGTCCTTATATCAATAAGATAATGTATAATAATTTGTGTGCAACCACATAAAATCCAAATAAACCACACAAGGGTTAAATTAACACAATAACATAAAAATTACAATTACTTTGAATAACAGTAAAAATGTTATGTGATAAAGGCAAAAAACGAACGGTGGAAAGGATTCGGTCAAAATAAAAACCAATACTATAAACTAAAAGTAAAAACAACAGGGAAAACATATTTCACCTATGATTGTAATTAAAAATTGAAGCAAAGTTGAAAAGTTATATTCACTGTCCACTGTAAATAAACAGAAACAATGTCAAATTGTATTCCAAATTTATCATTTGAAATACAACATAAAACCACCACATTTACCTGTTTCGTCGCCAATAGCCCAGACTAGCAAATCCACACAGGCAGCATTGGCCATAACGTTCATTTTAAACTTGTTGACCAATGCAAAATTGCTTTCCCTATCTTCCTTTTCGCTTGCATCGTGATTTTTGCTCTGCAATTCTGTTTGCCCGTTCAAAAACAACCCTGAAACAATCCACGTTTTACATAATTCAGTCACTGTTTTAAAGTTAAACCAAACCTTTGACGAATTCCTGAACATCCTTGGTGAAAGGAATAGGCAAATCCTTCTGGGGTTGCAACAGTTCCCTCATTAAAGTAACCATGACCAAATTGACTGTTTCAGAAAACGTTTTATAAGGAAAAATCAATATTTTCCCTGTGGAATGTATTTCTAATGCTGTTTCATCTAGTAATTCAAGTACATCTTTTGTAAGTAACTTTTTGTTCATTGCTAAAATGGTAGATAAGTGAGCCTCTGGAAATATAATCTGCTTTTCCTTGTCTTTCAGATCGTTGATCCTCAAATGTGGAAATTGGTTGAAACTGGAGCCAAATTTGGAGAAGAAATACGTTGTGGCATCATAACTGCCCTGATGGTGGCAAATTATGGAGCCTCTTTTGAGTGAGTTTGAATTGTATGCAATGTCTGTTGTTTCATAGCCTTGTGTTGTTAGGGTAACAATATCCACAGTTGCTGCTAAATTCCCTGATAAACTTCTAGGAATAATATTTCTAAAATTGCTGAAACTCCTTTTGTAAGCATTTTGATCTTTGGTAGCCTCTTGACTTAAAGGGGGTTCAGGCTTAGGAAATATTCTACATATCAATGGTGGATCATTAGCAGTAAATCTCCCCATTGCCCTAGCTAATCCAATAAGTACTGGAATTGTTGTCTTGCTCACAAACAACTTTGTGGCACTATTGCTGCTATCTGGGTCTTGTAAATTTAAAATACTGTTGGTTAGTGATACCATGCAATCAACCTGGAGGTTTATTATGCTGTTCCGTGCCTCCTCACAACGCACTGCAATGTCACTCAACAATGTGTGCAAGCAAAAGCTGAATTTCTCAGCTATGGGAATCCTATCAGTTTCATTGTATTTCATTTCATCCACCCATGTTGCCTTTTCCAACAGTTTGGCCAGGTTCATTAAGTAAGGGAGTATTTTTTCTTGGTGTTGCAGTCCAGACTCCAGAAAGTATATTCCCAAAGCAATGACTGCATCTTGTTGGCGACAACTGATTGCTATCACCCCATTTTTCACTTCCGAAGGACATAATGTGAACAACGTTTTCACCTGTAAATTGTCGCGTTACAATCGACGAACAAGTTACAACGTACAAAGTTCATTGTATGTTTTCCTTGAACCAGAAAAACAAAATTATGTTCTAATCAATAACACCTACCTTTTCCCATGGTGTGTTTTTTATTGCTGCGAGCGATCTGGCCAAATGTAGCACTGTTTTATGGAAAAATATCTTCGTATCCTTCGTCATACTTGTAAAACTCAATTAGAACTTTAAGAAATACATTACAAGAGCGATTTGCCTAACCTTTAACAAGTAACACCTGTCATGTTTATTTATAAACGTCAACGCACTGTTTTACATATAAAAGTAGTTGGGGTAGCATACCCGTACAGATTATGCAACCCACGTCACGCACATGTACAAAAGTATTGAGGGTACCACAGGGTATTTCCATAGATATAAAGTAAGACAATTGTTCCATAGACACAAATGCATTATGTGCATAGTGGTTGCATAAGAACATATAAAATTTTAAGTAATAAATTATGTAATTGTTTTAAATTTTATAAATTAAATTGATGCAATTCATTATTGTTGGTATTGTTAGCCATGTATACAATGTGGCCCACACGCCACACACTCATAAATTTGTCAGATATTTTTAAATTGTAAAACATTAAAATACGTACTTATACATAAAATTTTACATTTTTTATCTCAAAACCATTGGTGAAATAAATAAAATTTGAATATTTACGTTTTATGACAGTATTTAACTGTAATTTTAATAGAGTTTATTCTTAGTAAGATTTATATATATTTTTGTCAGTTTGTTTTATAAACTACTTCATTAAAAAATAAATTCAGAAAAAGATGATTTTTCATTTTTCCACAGAATTATAAATAAGCATAATAATTTTATGCATTATGGCATATACTCATTTCAAGGGGTACTACAGTGATGTAGTTAAATTTTCTATACAAAATTTGTTACTATAATTTCTTCAACTTTAATACCTTAAAATATACCCCGTAGGTTTTGGCCGAAAAACATGACAGTATTTATTTTTATAACTGAGAAAGAAGTCAAATTTTGACAACAATAAAAAAATATGGAGGTGTCCACTTTTCCAAAGAGCCACACTGTATACATGAATTGAATACATAAATCCAGATAAAAAATCACATATTGGGAACACAGAAAATTGTAATTTTCCCCCACTTAAATCTCGATTAATACGAAAACTCCAAGGTGAATATTTATGGCGAGGATAAGAATTTAGTGGGTCAGTGGCCAAATTCTCGCAGATTTATGAATCGGCCGGATCAAAATAAAACATTAAAACCACTGCCCGCGTATAAATTACGGGGCCCGGATTTTGTTTTGTTTGATGTATGGTTCGTGATAAAGAATAAGAAAACGCGATTTGGAAATATAGCAACAATACCGATTGCGAGAGATCCGCTCATTTAAAACACGAACATCTTTAAGCAAACACAAAAAGAATCGCTCGGTGATTGAACGGGCGAAATTATGATTTACGTTCGCATTGTTCCATTGTAGAAAACTCGTTCGTTGCGTTTCCTTGGTTCGCGCCTTGTTTATTTAAAATGCGGTCTGACAAAACTCGAAAATATTTCCCACTGCGTCCACCCCAGAGAAAATGTTTTCGGGGGCGACACATTTAAAACAATTGATGAGTGCGGTTAGTCGGAGTCACTTTTACTCCGGGGGCAGTTCAACAATAAAACCCGAATGTGTGGGGTGTGTAATGAACCATTTACGCTTCGTATAGAGTTGTAATCTGTATACAGTCAATATGCTTTTAGACCGGATCGTTTCTATTTTAACTTTTAGGGGAGGAACGAATGTGTTCGCTTTTATGTTTTATTTATTGTGCGCCTTCTGATTATGAATTATGATTGTGTTTCACTTTTGTCACGTTACTCTCAAATCTGTTTGTAAAAAAATTAAAAGATAAAATCGAATACTTATGTATATGTGATCTGGATATTACAATAATTAAAGGTGCGTTTATGGTGTGGCTCAAGGCTTGGTCCCAAATCATCAAAAAAACTAAAGATTTTAATAGATATACAAACTTAATGTCTTAAAGGCTATTAGTTAATTGTTTTTTTATAAAATGATTTTCAACGTTTTAAAATATGTTACAATTCATTTAAAATTTAAGTCTAATAAGCTTTCTTATGAAATTTTCTGGAGGCAATTAATATTTTAGAAATTTAAAATTATATTTACAATGTAGTTCAGGAAAAAATCCACCTAATTATAGAATGTTTGAATAGATTTACAAATTGAATTTCATGGGAGTGATTAGTTAATTGATTTCTTTATTATGTCTTCCATGACGTAGTCAATATCGATTTGTAATTGATAAAAACTTATTAAATAATTATTTAATCCTATCACATTTAAATTTACGACACAAGCTGAATTTAATTTAAATAAGAACATCAATATCATACTTATAATATTAAGTTAATGTAAATAACAGTTTGTAGAATTATTTAATAATTTTTATAGTACATCTTTATTTAAAACTAAATTTTAAATAAGTATAATTCACTGTTCCAAAAAATTAAGGCACCACACCAATAATAATTGGTTGTTATTAATATTTTCTAAATATGGGAAAAATAAACGTATAATTGTAACAAAAAATCTTAAAAATATTGCTTTTTTTAAAAATTAAATATTAACAATATTTAATGTCTGATCTGAAAATTTATTTTTGAAAATTTACTTATATAATTTATTTTACTTTATAATAATTTATTATAAATAATTAATAATTTCAGAAGATATTTTTAACAATTTTTTATTTCAAAATTATATTTAAAAATCTATTCATATAATTTATAATACTTTATAATAATTTTTATGTATTAAATAATATAATAATTAATAATTTCAGATAGTTTTAGCAATTTTTTATCTCAAAATTATATTTCAAAATCTAATCATATCATTTATTCTACATTATAATAATTTACTAATAATTTTTACATATTAAATGATTTATATTTTAAATAACGTTTTTTAAATTATTTAATGATGATAATAATTTATTAATAATAATTAATAATTTCAGACATTTTTAGCAATTTTTTATTTCAAAATTATATTTAAAAACCAATCATATAATTTATTATACTTTATAATAATTTACTAATACTTTTTATGTATTAAATAATGTAATAATTAATAATTTCAGATATTTTTAGTTATTCTTTATTATACTTTATAATAATATTTATGTATTAAATAATATTAAATAATGTTATAATTAATAATTTCAGATATTTTTAGTAATTTTTTAACTCAAAATTATATTTCAAAATCTAATCATTTCATTTATTCTACATTATAATAATTTACTAATAATGGTTACATATTAAATGATGTTATTTAAATAACTTAAAGAACTAAATTAACAATGATTAATAGTTTCAAATATTTTTGTAATATTTTCTCTGAAAATTATTTTTCAAAATATAATTATATCATTTAATTAATTTTATAATAATTTATTAATAATTTTTTATGTATTAAATATATTTTTTATATAATGAAAAAAAAAACTAAGTTAATAATAATGAATAATTGCAAACCTTTTTAATAATGTTGTTTTACTTTATAATAATTTATATATAATAATATAATATAATTAATGATTTTAGACAGCAATTTTTTATTTCAAAAATGTGTTTAAAATTTATAATAATTTACTAATAATTTTTATGTATTTAAAAACCTAATCATATTTTTAGTAATTTTTTTCTCAAATTTATATTTCAAAATTTAATCATATTATTTATTCTACATTATAGTAATTCACTGATAATATTTACATATTAAATGATGTTTTTTTTAATAAAATTTAAAGAAATGTGTAAATAATAATTAATAATTAAAAAAATTCATATCTTTAGTAGAAACCAACCTTGTAAGTTTGGGGTTAATGGAACCTCCATCCCCAAACTATCTTCTGACAATCCTTGACCTAATTTCCCATTTCCTTCAGGTTGGCTTTAATTACACTTGAATATAAGATTGTTTTGTTTATTGACATTCGAATTATCCATTTATCGATTTTCTTTCAAATTTTTCGATCTTAGATAAATTTTTTCATAGCTACTACTATTTTTTAATAATACAAGAAACGATTGACTTATTTAGCCATAAACTCTCAGCCATCTTTTCTTGTTTCTCTTGGTCTTGGTAACGCTGAATTATAATTTATCTTACAGTTTTACTTCGATTAATAATTGAATAATTATAATAAGCATAAGACCGCTACTAGAAAATTTATTTAAATTCACGGAGAGCAGTAAAAGAAGTATGAAGTTTGGCTTAATTTTGTCAATTGAAAAATAAAAAAGCCATTTTTTAAATATTAAAATTAGATTTATCAGTTGTATAGTAGACACAACAATAACAGAAAAAACATTAGACATTAAGGTAATGGCAATCAATACAAGTTCATATTCTTAATGTATTTTAATAAGTTGCTCTAATTATGGCCATTACTGTATAAATTTTGAGAGAATTTGAACAGATTTACAAATTGAATTACATTGAAGTGATTAGTTAATTACTTTGTTTATTAATAAAAATCTAATATACAATAAATAATTAATTTTAAGATTAAGATTTGTCATTAATATTAGTTTGAGACACTAAATAAATACAAATTTAAGATACAAAGGTAAAATTTTGTTATTCATAGAAAATATTAGAAATGTAAAAATTTGTAGAAAATTAGAACAGTTTTTTGAATTGAATATTCACTGTTTAAACATTTTCCTTGACACAATTAATTTATCAAAATTAACCTAATTTTAATAAAATAAAGAACATCAGTATTATATCTGTGATATTAACTTAATTGTTAAAAAAATACCTTAAATATATTAAATTATAGAGAATTTGAATAGACCTGTAAATTAAATTTTATGGAAATGATTTGTTAATTTTTAACTTTATTATATCTAGCATGCCACAGTTAAAATCGATTTGTGATCGACAAAACTTAATAAATAATTAATTAAATCATTTCTAAACACCTCTAATTTGCCACGTTATGAAAACAATTGTCCCATTTGAAGTTAACAATGGAAGATTGTAACAAATCGGTGGGATTTCACGGTGGATTTATGACTATTAAACGGTACCGACAACAAAAACTGTACAGTTGAGTGGAGTGAAATAGTTTTAATAGAATTGTTTTTTTATTATGTTGACTATACACTATTGATGGATTCCCACACAAAACAATTATGTTTTCCTTGTACAATACGGCTTTTTCTAAAGGAACGGAATAAAAAGATTCTAGGTTCTAGGTTTGAAAACCGATTTATACTAAAATGCGGTTTTATCCGGTTGTTGTTGCTGTTGTTGTCGTATAATTTTATTAGATCGATTTATTATTTATTCTTTCTCCATTAACAAACCATTGAAAGCCGTTCGTGTCTTCCCTTTTAATCGGTTTTTATCAATTTTCCCATAATCATCGTCGTTTCGGATGCGTTAAACTGGATCGCATAAAGCCGAAGAAAGAAAAAGTGAATCGTTAATGGTGAGTGTAAAGGAGTAGCGTTGAAAAAGCGAAAAAATGCGGATCGCGGTGCGGACCCGGGGTTTGATTGATTTTGTAATAAAGGTCCGCCATCGGACAAAAGATGTGCCTTTTAGGCGGCGGATAATTTATTGTCCGGTCCGGCTAACAATTTGATGGTTTAACGTGCAATTTATAGACGATTTCGTATCGACCGAGGCCGTGTGTTATTAGACGATCGGCCGACACCTTTCTTAAAAACGCACTACCAAACCGCCACCCGTGATTTTCGTTTATTTTTGTAATAACGCGATAAAATTACCAACACTTTTTCTAGATGAACGCGACTTTTTTCACTCGGTTTGTTACGACATGATTATATTCATTTTTTTGGTGTCTTTAAAATAGGTAACAAGAACAATTTGACAACTATTTCCTGTGTGTTTAATTATTATTCAACTGGAAAAGTGATTAAAGCGTAAAAACTCTAAAAAAACATATAATATTAAAACGAAATTAATTTAATATTAATGTTTTAAGTCATATTTTCGATTGTCGAAAGATTTTTCTAGATAAAATTTATTGTTAATTTATTAATTAATCACTATGAACATATTGTAGTGGCCATAACCATAACAATTGATTGAAATATATTAAAATGATGAGCTGTACTACTTGAATTAGATGTCAGTAACTTTAATGCTTATTGTTTTTTCTGTTTTTGTTGTCTTTACTGTTCAACTGGTCAATCTAATTTTATTCTTTGAAAAATGGTACTTTTTTATTTTCCAATCGATAAAATTATAGACACCAAGAGAAGAAGAGATGCATAAGAGTTTATGACTAAATAAGCCAATCGTTTCCCGTCTTTAGACACTGGCCAAGTGGTAGCTACGAAAAAAAAAACTGTATAAATCATATGTCATCACAGCAAGAAGCTTGAATAAATAAAGACAACATATAAAAAAATAAACTACACCACGGAGATGGACCAAAATTATAAATCTAAAAAGATTTAATGTTAAATTAAGTAACACAGATTTAATCATTAAAAATTTATTTCAAAATTAATTTTAGTATATAAGTCCAGATCAATACAGAAAAATATATATAACAATTTATACAATATAAACGTTTTAAATTACTATGTAAAAAAACAATAGTAAATTTATGGTTAAAATATTTAATAATTAAAAAAGATGACTACTGCTCTATATATTATTAAATATTTTTAAAACGTTCGTTGAACATACCAATAACAAAATTTTTAAAAATTTTTCTCACACAACTAAATCAAAAATAGATAAAAATATGGTGGATGCGCCAGTAATTAAATTTTATTAAAATCAATTCAATTACGTTTACATTAGAAAATTTTATTTGTCATAATTTGAATGAACTTTGAAAAAAAAAATGTATTAATTAATTGATTATTTTAGCTGACTCTATTTATTTTTTATATAATTTTTTAAATTAAAATAACCAAATAATAAAAAAATTATTTGGCTGATATGATTTATTTATTAGAAATGGTCAAAAAAATGAAAATATAAAAATCTAAACAATATTGTGATTAATATAATACTGATATAAAATATTGGAAGCATAAAGTTATATTCACAAGGAAATTCAACATAACATGTTTTATCTTAGATATACGATATAAATAAATAAATAATAATAATTATAAATTAGCAGAAATTTATAATGGAAAATGTAGTTATAAAAATTAAAAAAGAATATATAATTATTATAATTATTGTTTTAAAATTAATTACAATAAAAAGTGATTTTTTTAAAATATAGAAATAAAAATTAAAACATGCCATAATTATAAATCATATAAAAAACCGTAAAGTTTTTAACTGAATAAAATTTAATGAGATTAATCTTTATTTTATTCTATTACATAAATTTATAGAAATTTACAATAAAAATTGTTAATATAAAATTGAAATAGAAAAAATTATTATTATAATTGTTTTTAAAAATTATATACAATAAAACGTGAGAATGAAAATATTAAATATTAAAACTTTTGTAGAAAAAATAATGAAAATGATTTTTTAAAATGTAAAACTAAAAATTAAAGAATACCACAATCATTTATCCTTATTTTATTCTAGTACATAAATTTATAGGAATTTACAATGAAAATTGTTAATATAAAATTAAAACAAAAAGATATTATTATAATTGTTTTTAAAAATTATATACAATAAAACGTGAGAATGAAAATATTAAATATAAAAAAAAATGTAGAAAAGATAATGAAAATAATTTTTTAAAATATATAAATAAAAATTAAAAAATACCACAATCATTTATCCTTATTTTATTCTAGTACATAACTTTATAGAAATTTACAATGAAAATAATTAGTTTTAAAAATTGTATACAATAAAAAGGGACAATGAAAATATTAAATATTATAAATTTGTAAAAAAAAATAATGTAAATAATTTTTTAAAATGTATAAATAAAAATTAAAGCATGCCATAATTATAAATCATGTAAAAAACAGGTTAAGTTTTTAACTGAATAAAAATTAATGTGATTAATGTGATTCATAAAATAAAATCACATGTTAAAGAACAATATTTGTAAAAAAATAATAAACATTATTTTCTTAAATATAGGAATAAAAATTAAAAGATGCTATAATCAAAGTTCAAGATAACATACTTTATTCTAGATTTTATAGAAATTTACAATGAGAAATGTAGACATAAAATTAAAAAAGATAATTATTATAATTGTTTTTTAAAATTAATTAAAATAAAAAGTGGGAACGAAAATATTAAATATTAAAAATTTTGAGGAAAAAATAATAAAAATATTTTTTTAATGTAAAATTAAAAATTAGAAAATGCCACAATCATTTATCCTTATTTTATTCTGGTGCATAAATTTATAGAAATTCACAATAAAAATTGTTAATATAAAATTTAAACAATAAAAGATTATTATTATTATTATTTGTTTTTAAAATTTATATACAATAAAACATGAGAATAAAAATATTAAATATTGAAAATTTAGTAGAAAAGTAATGATTTTTTAAAATGTAAAAATAAAAATTAAAAATCACCATAATCATTTATCCTTATTTTATTCTAGTACATAAATTTACAATATTGAAAAAAATTGAAACAGAAAAGATTATTATTATAATTGTTTTAAAAAATTATATACAATAAAACGTGGGAACGAAAATATTAAATATTATAAATTTATAAAAAAGATAATGAAAACGATTTAAAACAAGTTTTTAACTAAATAAGAATTAATGTGATTAATGTGATTTATAAAATAAAATAATAAAATGATTTTCTTATTAATAATAATCTAAAAAATTTAACTACTTAAATTAAATTAAATACTTTAGGATTTTTAAATATCATCAAAAATAACAAAAAAATATTTAATATTAACTTGAAATTATTAATATAGTAGTAATTTTACTGTATTAGATGATGTTAGATTGTTAAAGATTTTTGTCTTTTTCATTATATTACTAATATTAAAAAGTTAGATATTATAAATTAATTGGTATCCATAATTTCCTATCGTATGCAATTTGATCTTTGTTAGTTTTTATCTACCTTGATGACTAAATACATGAATAGTTAAGCAAATTTTATTATTATGTATTTAATTGCAAATTTAAAATGTTGAAAAGACATAAAATTGATTTACTCATTTTTTATTACAACTACGTTTTCATGACATATAAGTAAAAACAATTAAATATAAAATTTTATAATAAGATATAATGTTAAGTTGTTATAAACCAACGTAATAAAAAATCTTATTTATAGGTTTTTTAATATTTATTTTAAATCCACTCTTTTAGTTTTCCCATGGCATAAACGTAAGCGAGACGAGATATTTTGAAAGAACGGTACACGAACCAGTCAATTAAGCTTAATTATTATTTTAGGCGATGCTTTTAAATAAATAATAACACGTGTTATGAAATTTGTCGAGCGCATTGAAGATTGGCTTATCACGTCGGCTCTTGAGGTCGTGGCATGGTAAATAATTTTTAAGCCGGAGCCGATTAAGCCGATTAAGCCGATCTAGCGTTTAAATAGTTGTTTAGTTCGTCAAGCAGCAAATATGAGCGAAATATAATCGGATCGAACAGAATGGAAGAGTAGGCAGGCAATTTACCACATGATATGTTTGCTTAGAGGCAATGCCGCTCCGAAGACACCCACCATCCATCCACCGTCTCCTCCAGTCCCAACGTGCGAGAGCAAGACGGGTGCGTGGCGTGCGAGATTGTCGGCTCGACAGAGGAGAACTTGGCCCTATAATTAAAGGAAACTCATTTGTGTTGGACTGACACCTTAAAGATGGGCATTTAGTCAGCTGTCAGCGCGGTGCCTTTGTTGCCAGGTAGGACGGCCGTTCCGCCGACACTTCTCGCGCGAAAGACGAGGACGAGGCGAGAAACTCATTCCCGTTCCGACCAGGGCCTTCTCTTCTTGTGTCTCAGGTGTGAGGGGTGTCCCTTTACGTTTTCTGACTCCACTCGCTCCCATAGCGCTGACCCCGAGACCTCAGGTCGGTACTCGCTTGTATTATACAACCTACCTTTATTTCTTTCTACTTTGCTCTCACTCCCTGCTTCGAATCTAATTGATTTTGGGTTACTTGCAAATTGGGGATGATCACATGTTTCCCAATTTAACTTTAATAATTTATTTGATATACACAACAGAGAAAGAATATAACTGTGAACAAAATTCTGATAATAAATTTTTTTAAGAATATACATTTTTAAGCATAAATTGAAAAAAAAGAAATCAAAAGAATAAAAATATTCAGAAAAACTAAAATAATAAGAATAATAGAATGAATTGAAAAATAATAAGAAGAATTTTGAGATATTAATAATTTAGAAAATTAAAAGTGAAAATCGAATAAATTAAGAAAAAAGAATTAGAAGAATTTAAAAAATGATATGAATGAAATAAGTCACAAGAATTAAAATATTCAGAAGAACTAAAATAATAAGAATAATAGAATGAATTGAAAAATAATAAGAAGAATTTTGAGATATTAATAATTTAGAAAATTAAAAGTGAAAATCGAATAAATTAAGAAAAAAGAATTAGAAGAATTTAAAAAATGATATGAATGAAATAAGTCACAAGAATTAAAATATTCAGGAGAACTAAAATAATAAGAATAATAGAATGAATTGAAAAGAAATAATCAGAAGAATTTTGAGATATTATTAATTTAGAAAATTAAAAGTGAAAACGAATAAATTAAAAAAAAAAGAATTGGAAGAATTTAAAAAATGATAAGAATGAAAGAAATCACAAGAATTAAAATATTCAGAAGAACTAATTTATTAAGAATAATAGAATAAAATGAAAAGAAATAATCAGAAGAATTTTGAGATATTAATAATTTAGAAAATTAAAAGTGAAATTCGAATAAATTAAAAAAAGAAGAATTAGAAGAATTTAAAAAATGATATGAATGAAAGAAGTTGTAAGAATTAAAATATTCAGGAGAACTAAAATAATAAGAATAATAGAATGAATTGAAAAGAAATAATCAGAAGAATTTTGAGATATTAATAATCTAGAAAATTAATAGTGAAAATCGAATAAAATAAAAAAAAAAGAATTAGAAGAATTTAAAAAATGATATGAATGAAAGAAATCACAAGGATTAAGTATGCAGAATAACTAAAATAATAAGAATAATAGAATGAATTGAATAAAAATAATTAGAAGAATTTTGACATAATAATCTAGAAAATTAAAATTGAAAATCGAATAAATTAAAAAAAAAAGAATTAGAAGAATTTAAAAAATGATAAGAATGAAAGAAATCACAAGGATTAAGTATGCAGAATAACTAAAATATTAAGAATAATAGAATTAATTGAATAGGAATAATCCGAACAATTTGAAATATTAATAATATAGAAAAAAGTGATAATCGAATAAATTAAAAATAAGAATTAGAAAAATTAAAAAATTGATAAGAATGAAAGAAATCACAAGAATTAAAGTATGCAGAATAACTAAAATAATAAGAATAATAGAATGAATTGAAAAGAAATAATCAGAAGAATTTTGAGATATTAATAATCTAGAATATTAAAAGTAAAAATCGAATAAATTAAAAAAAAAAGAATTAGAAGAATTTAAAAGATGTTAAGATTGAAAGGAATCACAAGAATTAAAATATTCAGAAGAATTTTAGGATTTAAAACAATAATGAAAAAAGACAACGTTTACTACATTAATTTAAAATACTACTACATTTAATAGATTTAAAATACTAAGCACAACATGAACCAAGATAAGTAATAATAAATAAGTATAAATAATCAGAACAACCGAATAAAATGAATAAAAAAGTGGAAGATTTAAAAGAATGTTACGTAAGTTAAAAAAAAATAAATAAAAATGAATTCAAGGGAAGAATTAGAAAAGTTGAAAAATATAAATAATTATAGTAATAAAAAAATCTGCTGTCCAAAAGAATCCAAAAATTAGGAGAATAAAATAATTAAGAATTACAAAAACCAAAATAATAAAAATAATTAGAATAATTATAAGATTTAAATAATTACAAACTTCTAAAGAAATTAAGAAATCAGAACAATAATAAAGATCTGATTGGATTATTCATCACATTAAAAAATCTTATACATAAAATTTAAAAAATAAAAATGACTGTTATAAGAAATTTTTTAAAGATTATAAAAACTTTATATAATAAGATAATAAATAATATGAATGAATTTTTATTACAGTTAAATATTAAAAGTATTTTCAAAATTAAAAAAAAAGAATGAATTTTTATTACAGTTAAATATTAAAAGTATTTTCAAAATTAAAAAAAAAAAAAAATTAGTATTAAGTATAAAATCAAAACAATTTAAAATTTCACTTAAATGAAACAATCTTATAGTTTTTTAAACTAAATTGTATTTAATTTAAGAAGTATAAAATTAAGAAAAATCTATTTAATTTCAGAGTTCACAATATCAAGCAATAGATAATTTAAACACGGATCATTAATCTTAATGCATTCTGTTCTTAATTACCCTTTCGTGTGAAGTAATAGTAAATCAATTAAAATGCCACTCTTAAAATGGACTTTGGAGGTTTTTCAATTTTGAGTCATACATTTTACTTTAAAACTACTTTTGAATAAATGTTCTATATTTATTTCTAATAAGTTGAAGACGTAAGCAAGCTAAATATAGTGGATAATTTAAAATGTCACAGGCAGTATGATTTTCCACATTTTCCTGTTAATTATTTAAATCAGATAAGTATGTTGGAAGAAAATGTTTTGCATGAATAATCTAAAAGAAGTAATTAAAGGTATTTTTTAAGAAAAAGGTGGAATAAATTGAAAATATGATGTTGCAGGTAATGTGATAAGGGTTTAATTAAAATTATTATAAGTAATACATGTAGATAAAGCGTAATTAATAGTTTATGCAAATTTATTGAATACAATTAATTTGTTCTTATTGTAAATTGTTATATAAAAACCATTAAATATGATGTTTTCATTTTGTTCTACAAACCTTTTTCAGTTGCTTCCTAGAGAACTTGATATAATCTAAATAAATTAATTCAAAATAATCAAAATAATTAGTGATGTAAAAGAATATGTAGATTCTATAGAAGCAGTAAAATTTAAAATAAAAAAGGATAAAAATATTGGAAGAAGAGTGAAAATATTTAAATGGATAAAATAAACTGAAGAATCAAAAGAATTAAAAGGAATTAAAAAGTTAAGGGAATGAAGCCAGTTAAAACTATCAAAGCAATGAGATATTTAAATGGATGAATTAATTAAAATAGAATTTACAGAAAGAATAAGAAGAGTTAAGGAATTGAATCAAGAGAATAATGGGATCTAAAAGAATGACAGAGTTTAATTAAACAAAATGATTAAAAGGTTCCAAAAATTCAGTAAAATTAATATTAGATTTGAAACGAACAAATCAATGAGAACCAGAAAAAATTATATTATTTTAAATATTTTAAAATATAAAAAAACATGATATAAAAATCAGCATATAGAAATAATAACAATAAAATATATATAAGAATAATAAAAATCAAAAGAATTGATAAATGTTAAGAAAATTTAAAGAAATATAATTTTAAAAAAATGGCTCATTTAGAGTCTAAATTATTTAAAGATTATAAAGAATCACTAAAATTAAGAGATTAAAAAAAACGAAGGAATCAAAACAAATCAAAAATATAAAAAATCAAAGAATAAGAAGTTTGAGAAGTAACGACAATTTTGGATTTGATAAATTGTTTAATAAAGGATTTATATTAATCAGAAAAACTGAGAGAATTTAAATAATTTAGAAGAAACAAAAGAATTGGAATAGAAAGAGAAAGAACATTGAAATAATTAAATAATCTAGAAGAAATAAAATTGAGAGAATAAGTGAGTAACAGTTGAGTGACGAATCTAAATAATATAAAAATTAGAATTTTTAATAAAGAGTTTAAGGTATAAAAATCAGAGGAATTAAGAGAATTTAATGAATCAAGGACAACAAATCAGAAAAACAAAATAATTGGGAGAATAATTAGTACCATTAGAATGGTAACAAAAGTATATGAAGATTTCAAAGAATGAGAAGCGTTAAAAAAATCAACAGAATTAGAAGAATTAATAAAATTTTTAATAATATATATAGATTTGGTATAAAAACCAGAAAAATTAAGAGAATTTAAAGAATCAATGTCAACAAAATTGAAAAAATTAAATAATCTAGAAGAAACAATTGGGAGAATAATGGGTATTAATAGAACGGCAGATTTCCACAAATCTAAATAATTTAATAATTTTGTTAATTTGTGCATTTAAAAAAAAATTATATATTTTAAAAGAACAAAGGAATCAAAACAGTGAGAATCAAAATAATATAATAATTTCACATATTTAGAAGCTATAGAAAAATCTTCAAAATTAGAAGCAATGAAATTTATAATAGTAAAGGATTTATGGCATAACAATAAGAAAAATTAAGAGAATTTGATAAATTAAGATCAAGAACATTGAAAGAATTAAATAATTTAGAAGAAACATAAAAATTGAGAGAATAATGTGTACCAATAGAATGGTAGATTTTAACGAATCTAAATAATATAAAATTTATAGAAAATCAGAACATTTATGGATTTTAAAGGAATGCAGCAAACAAAACTGTGAGAATATAAAGGAATCAAAGAATGAGTAACGTTAGAAGTATCAACAGAATTAGAAGAAAAAAATAAAATTTATAATAATAAAGGATTATGGTGTAAAAATAAAAAGTATTTGATGAATTCACATCAAGAAAATTGGAAGAATGAACTAATCTAGAAGAAGTAGAAGAATCGGGAGAATATTGAATACCAAGAGAGTGGCAGATTTTAATGTATATAAATATTTCAAAATTTCTAAAGGATGAATAAAATTTTAAATTTTACAGAATCACAACAGTGAGAATTAAAATAGAATGGTTTTACAGAATGAGAATCGTTAGAAGTATGAACAGAATTAGAAGAAAAAATTAAATTTTATAATAATAAAGGATTTATGATGTAAAAATAAAAAAAATTAAAGTGATGAAAATTGAACGAATTCACTAATCTAGAAGAAGCAAAAGAGTTGGGAGAATAACACCAAGGGAGTAGAATATTTTAAATATTTCAAAATTTATAAAGACTCGGTAAAATTTTGAGTTTTAAAGGAACAAAATAATCACAACTGTGAGAATCAAAAGAATATAATGGTTTCAAAGAATGAGAAACGTTCGAAGTATCAACAGAATTAGAAAACAAAGTAAAGTTTATAATATCAGAAAAATAGAGAGAGAGTTGAATTGATTGATCCAGATGAAATAAAAAATTCATGGAATAAACAGAATTAAAATGATATAAACACACAAAATGAAATAAATGTTAGGAAAAAATGGAATAAATAGAAAATATCATGTTGTATGTAATGTGATAAGAGAATAATTAAAATTATTATAAATAATTCATATAAATAAAGTTGTTTATTTGTTTATGTTAATTTATTGAATACAATTAAATTGTTCTTATTAAATTAAGTAAATAGCATTAAATAATATTGAATACCAAGAAAGTGGCAGATTTTAATGTATATAAATTTTTCAAAATTTATAAAGGATGAATAGAATTTTAAATTTTAAAGAATCACACAATAGTGAGAATTAAAATAGAATGGTTTCAAAGAATGAGAATCGTTAGAAGTATGAACAGAATTAGAAGGAGAAATTAAATTTTATAATAATAAAGGATTTATGATGTAAAAATAAAAAAAATAAGAGTGATGAAAATTGAACGAATTCAGTAATCTAGAAGAAGCAAAAGAATTGGGAGAATAACACCAAGTGAGTAGAATATTTTAAATATTTCAAAATTTATAAAAAATCAGTAAAATTTTGAGTTTTAAAGGAACAAAATAATCACAACTGTGGGAATCGAAAGAATATAACGGTTTCAAAGAATGAGAAACGTTCGAAGTATCAACAGCATTAGAAGAAAAAGTAAAGTTTATAATATCAGAAAAATAGAGAGAGAGTTGAATTGATTGATCCAGATGAAATAAAAAATTCATGGAATAAACAGAATTAAAATTATATAAACAAACAAAATGAAATAAATGTTAGGAAAAATATGGAATAAATAGAAAATATCATGTTGTATGTAATGTGATAAGAGAATAATTAAAATTATTATAAATAATTTATATAAATAAATTTGTTTATTTGTTTATGTTAATTTATTGAATACAATTAAATTGTTCTTATTAAATTAAGTAAATAGCATTAAATAATATTGAATACCAAGAAAGTGGCAGATTTTAATGTATATACATTTTTCAAAATTTATAAAGGATGAATAGAATTTTAAATTTTAAAGAATCACAACAGTGAGAATTAAAATAGAATGGTTTCAAAGAATGTGAATCGTTAGAAGTATGAACAGAGTTAGAAGAAAAAATTAAATTTTATAATAATAAAGGATTTATGATGTAAAAAATTCATGAAATAAACAGAATTAAAATTATATAAACAAACAAAATGAAATAAATGTTAGGAAAAACATGGAATAAATAGAAAATATCATGTTGTATGTAATGTGAAAAGAGAATAATTAAAATTATTATAAATAATTCATATAAATAAAGTGTAATTGTTTGTTTATGTTAATTTATTGGATACAATTAAATTGTTCTTATTAAATTAAGTAAATAGCATTAAATAATATTGAATACCAAGAAAGTGGCAGATTTTAATGTATATACATTTTTCAAAATTTATAAAGGATGAATAGAATTTTAAATTTTAAAGAATCACAACAGTGAGAATTAAAATAGAATGGTTTCAAAGAATGTGAATCGTTAGAAGTATGAACAGAGTTAGAAGAAAAAATTAAATTTTATAATAATAAAGGATTTATGATGTAAAAAATTCATGAAATAAACAGAATTAAAATTATATAAACAAACAAAATGAAATAAATGTTAGGAAAAACATGGAATAAATAGAAAATATCATGTTGTATGTAATGTGAAAAGAGAATAATTAAAATTATTATAAATAATTCATATAAATAAAGTGTAATTATTTGTTTATGTTAATTTATTGGATACAATTAAATTGTTCTTATTAAATTAAGTAAATAGCATTAAATAATATTGAATACCAAGAAAGTGGCAGATTTTAATGTATATACATTTTTCAAAATTTATAAAGGATGAATAGAATTTTAAATTTTAAAGAATCACAACAGTGAGAATTAAAATAGAATGGTTTCAAAGAATGTGAATCGTTAGAAGTATGAACAGAGTTAGAAGAAAAAATTAAATTTTATAATAATAAAGGATTTATGATGTAAAAAATTCATGAAATAAACAGAATTAAAATTATATAAACAAACAAAATGAAATAAATGTTAGGAAAAACATGGAATAAATAGAAAATATCATGTTGTATGTAATGTGAAAAGAGAATAATTAAAATTATTATAAATAATTCATATAAATAAAGTGTAATTGTTTGTTTATGTTAATTTATTGGATACAATTAAATTGTTCTTATTAAATTAAGTAAATAGCATTAAATAATATTGAATACCAAGAAAGTGGCAGATTTTAATGTATATACATTTTTCAAAATTTATAAAGGATGAATAGAATTTTAAATTTTAAAGAATCACAACAGTGAGAATTAAAATAGAATGGTTTCAAAGAATGTGAATCGTTAGAAGTATGAACAGAGTTAGAAGAAAAAATTAAATTTTATAATAATAAAGGATTTATGATGTAAAAAATTCATGAAATAAACAGAATTAAAATTATATAAACAAACAAAATGAAATAAATGTTAGGAAAAACATGGAATAAATAGAAAATATTATGTTGTATGTAATGTGAAAAGAGAATAATTAAAATTATTATAAATAATTCATATAAATAAAGTGTAATTATTTGTTTATGTTAATTTATTGGATACAATTAAATTGTTCTTATTAAATTAAGTAAATAGCATTAAATAATATTGAATACCAAGAAAGTGGCAGATTTTAATGTATATACATTTTTCAAAATTTATAAAGGATGAATAGAATTTTAAATTTTAAAGAATCACAACAGTGAGAATTAAAATAGAATGGTTTCAAAGAATGTGAATCGTTAGAAGTATGAACAGAGTTAGAAGAAAAAATTAAATTTTATAATAATAAAGGATTTATGATGTAAAAAATTCATGAAATAAACAGAATTAAAATTATATAAACAAACAAAATGAAATAAATGTTAGGAAAAACATGGAATAAATAGAAAATATCATGTTGTATGTAATGTGAAAAGAGAATAATTAAAATTATTATAAATAATTCATATAAATAAAGTGTAATTATTTGTTTATGTTAATTTATTGGATACAATTAAATTGTTCTTATTAAATTAAGTAAATAGCATTAAATAATATTGAATACCAAGAAAGTGGCAGATTTTAATGTATATACATTTTTCAAAATTTATAAAGGATGAATAGAATTTTAAATTTTAAAGAATCACAACAGTGAGAATTAAAATAGAATGGTTTCAAAGAATGTGAATCGTTAGAAGTATGAACAGAGTTAGAAGAAAAAATTAAATTTTATAATAATAAAGGATTTATGATGTAAAAAATTCATGAAATAAACAGAATTAAAATTATATAAACAAACAAAATGAAATAAATGTTAGGAAAAACATGGAATAAATAGAAAATATCATGTTGTATGTAATGTGAAAAGAGAATAATTAAAATTATTATAAATAATTCATATAAATAAAGTGTAATTATTTGTTTATGTTAATTTATTGGATACAATTAAATTGTTCTTATTAAATTAAGTAAATAGCATTAAATAATATTGAATACCAAGAAAGTGGCAGATTTTAATGTATATAAATATTTCAAAATTTATAAAGGATGAATAAAGACTCACAACAGTGAGAATTAAAATAGAATGGTTTCGAAGAATGAGAATCGTTAGAAGTATGATCAGAATTAGAAGGAAAAATTAAATTTTATAATAATAAAGGATTTATGATGTAAAAATAAAAAAAAAAAATAAGAGTGATGAAAATTGAACGAATTCACTAATCTAGAAGAAGCAAAAGAATTGGGAGAATAACACCAAGTGAGTAGAATATTTTAAATATTTCAAAATTTATAAAGAATCGGTAAAATTTTAAGTTTTAAAGGAACAAAATAATCACAACTGTGAGAATCAAAAGAATATAACGGTTTCAAATAATGAGAAACGTTCGAAGTATCAACAGAATTAGAAAACAAAGTAAAGTTTATAATATCAGAAAAATAGAGAGAGAGTTGAATTGATTGATCCAGATGAAATAAAAAATTCATGGAATAAACAGAATTAAAATTATATAAACAAACAAAATGAAATAAATATTAGGAAAAATATGGAATAAATAGAAAATATCATGTTGTATGTAATGTGATAAGAGAAAAATTAAAATTATTATAAATAATTCATATAAATAAAGTTGTTTATTTGTTTATGTTAATTTATTGAATACAATTAAATTGTTCTTATTAAATTAAGTAAATAGCATTAAATAATATTGAATACCAAGAAAGTGGCAGATTTTAATGTATATAAATATTTCAAAATTTATAAAGGATGAATAGAATTTTAAATTTTAAAGAATCACACAATAGTGAGAATTAAAATAGAATGGTTTCAAAGAATGAGAATCGTTAGAAGTATGAACAGAATTAGAAGGAGAAATTAAATTTTATAATAATAAAGGATTTATGATGTAAAAATAAAAAAAATAAGAGTGATGAAAATTGAACGAATTCACTAATCTAGAAGAAGCAAAAGAATTGGGAGAATAACACCAAGTGAGTAGAATATTTTAAATATTTCAAAATTTATAAAAAATCAGTAAAATTTTGAGTTTTAAAGGAACAAAATAATCACAACTGTGAGAATCAAAAGAATATAACGGTTTCAAAGAATGAGATACGTTCGAAGTATCAACAGAATTAGAAAACAAAGTAAAGTTTATAATATCAGAAAAATAGAGAGAGAGTTGAATTGATTGATCCAGATGAAATAAAAAATTCATGGAATAAACAGAATTAAAATTATATAAACAAACAAAATGAAATAAATATTAGGAAAAATATGGAATAAATAGAAAATATCATGTTGTATGTAATGTGATAAGAGAATAATTAAAATTATTATAAATAATTCATATAAATAAAGTGTAATTATTTGTTTATGTTAATTTATTGAATACAATTAAATTGTTCTTATTAAATTAAGTTAATATCATTAAATAATAGTCTAAATAATATTATTAACGAAATTTAATATAACATCGAATAAAATTAATTAATTTTAAAAATCAGTTAGTTGCCCACTTAATTCAGACATTTGGTTTTAACATTATGAATTTCAATTATCATTTTAAGCATTAACATAAAGTGTGTGCAAAGTACAATAAAACCTAATTAAGTCCCAATTTAAGTTGATTGCTCGTTAACCGTATTGAAAATCGAAACGACACCGAAACGAAGAGTGCGAGCGGTCCGTCACCGTTTTAATTAGCGCGATTTTTATTGCGCCAACATAATTAGCTCTTCCCCAAACAACGTTACGAACAAACGGTCCCATTAAAATCCGTCCCTGGCGCACGGAACAATGCACAGTTGGCCGCGGCGGCGGCGGTCGCACGGGGCGGAGCCGCACTCGCTCCACCCCTCCGCCGACGTGCGGCGGAGTGGTGGCGGGGCGTGTGGCGGGCGCATCGCTCGTTTGTTGGGCGCATCTCGCTCGTTCGCGCTGCCTCGTTTGCCCGAACGACGCGTCGACGACGATTTGTCCCGGCGACCGTAAATGTCGCATTGTTTTAGGGCTCGTTATGGATTGCGATCGATGTCCACTTAACAATTACCTGCTTGCACTTGGGTTTTATTATGAATTGTTCTTTTACACTTTTTCTTCTAATTGGATCCTAATTATTAATGTTGATTATGATGGTTTAATTTCTTATAATTAATAGAATTATCAAAAAACAATTTAACAAAATTGGAAAACTAAATTAAAATATATTAAAATTGTATATTGTATAAGGCAGAAATATAAATTTGAAAAATAAATAATCTTAGATATAATATACATTTTCTGAAATATCTAAAAACTATTACTAAAATTGTAAAAATCCGGGAACTAATTAAATTTTAAAGTAAAATCACGAAAAATGCTAAAAAAATTAGAAAAATTCATTCAAAATTCAGAAAAAGAATAAAAGCCTCTTCTTAGGTTCTAAAGAATAGGTAAAAATATAAATTAAGAACAAGAAAAAGGAATGAGAGAAAAGTAAAATCATGAAAAAAGTCAAAGAAATTAGAAGAATCAGAATATTAATTGAAAATTTAGAGAAAGAGTAAGAATAAATTAAGAGGATTCTAAAGAATAGGTGAAATTAATAAGAAGGGAAAGAAGATAAAGAGAAGTAAAAACACGAATTAAGTCAAAAGAATAATATACATTTTCTAAAATATTCAAAAATTATGACTAAAATTGTAAAAATCTGGAAACTAATTAAATTTTAAAGTAAAATCGCGAAAAATGCCAAAAAAATTAGAAAAATTAATTCAAAATTCAGAAAAAGAATAAGGACTTCTTCTTAGGTTCTAAAGAATAGGTAAAATTAGAAATTAAAAAGAAGCAAAAGGAAAGAAATAAAGCAAAATCATGAAGAAAGTCAAAGAAATTAGAATATTAACTGAAAATTTACAGAAAAAATAAGAACAAAAAAAAAAAAGGATTCTAAAGAATAGGTAAAATTAAAACTAAATGAGCAGCGAAAGGAGAGAAAGAGAAGTAAAATTAATTAACGAATTAAGTCAAAAGAATTAGAAAAATTAACTGAATATTCAGAGAAAGAATAAGAACCAAAGAAAGAATGTTAAGAAATGGGTAAAATTAGAAATAGAAACTAAATAAAAATTGAGAAAGATAAGTAAAATCATGAAGTCACTCAAATTAGAGATTTCAAGATTTAGAAATATTGACTAAAAATTCAGAAAAATAATAAGAACCAAATAAGGAACCACGATTATTAAAATCGAAGGATTAAAAATATGTTAAAGAATTAGGAAAATCAGCAAAATTGGGTATAATTTAAAGAACAAATAATCTAAATATTTTCAAAAATTTGAAAAATCAAGAAAATTGAGCAGTTCAGAGTAAACTAGAAGGAATTTAAGGGTCTAGAAGAATAAAAATAATTAGGAAAATCATGAGAATCAAGAGAATAATTTTGTTTAAAGAATCTGAACAATTTAATTGATTACAACGGTTTAGTGAAATATCAATATTTAGGAGAATTAGAAAAAACAAAAAAATTATGTGAAGAATTAAAAAATTGAAGAAAATTGTGTCAATACAGAATGAAAGAAAAACATAATTTACGTAACTTTAACGTTATTTAATTATGTTTCAATAATTAGTAAAAATAACAATATTAAAAAAAATTAAAAGAATGATAAGAAAAAATTAAGTGAAAAATTGAAAGAATTAGGAAAAGCAACAAAACAGAAAGATAAATAATAATAAGATAGATAAAAGAATCAGAAGAATTATAAAAAGGAAGAGAATGTGGAGATTCTAAAGAACCAGAAGAGTTAAAACAACTGAAATAATCAGAAATATCGAAAAAAATTGAAGAAATTTTAACAGAATCAAAACAATTCAATAATTTAAAGAATCTTGTATAGAACAATGAAAATCAAATTATGTATAACAATAAAAGAAAGAAGAAACGGAAAAAAGACTAATGAGAAGTATTAATTAGATCGATAAAACAATCAGAAAAATGTTAAGAATAAAACAATATAAAGATTCTGAAGAATCAAAAACTTCATGAACATCGGGGAAATTTAAAGAATCAGGAGAGGTAAAACAATCAAAGAAATCAAACGTATTGAAAAATAAGACATTTGAAGATATACTACAAAAGGATCATGAGAATAATGAGAATCAAAATAATATCATAATATAAAGAATATAATTAATTTAATTAGAAAATAACAATAATTAAAAGAATAAAAGAATTAGAAGAAACAGAAAAATTAAGGGACTAATTAGAAGTATCAAAATAGGGAGATAAAAAATAATCAAATGGATAAAAGAATCAGAAATATCATAAGAATTAAAAGAATATAAAGATTCTGAAGAATTAAAAGCTTCAGGAACATCGAGGAAATTTAAAGAATCAGAAGAGTTAAAACAATCAAAGAAATCAAACATATCGAAGGAAATTCAAGAAATTTAAAGATATACTAGAATCAAATTGATCATCACAATACTGAGAATCAAAACAATATCAAAATATAAAGAATATAATGAATCTAATTAGATTTTATAGATCAATGAAAATCACAATATTTAAAAGAATAAAATAATTAGAAGAAACGGAAAATTAAGGGGCTAATTAAAAGTATCAAAATAAGGAGATAATAATAAATAATTAATTAATTAAATGGATAAAGAGTCAGAAAAATCAACAACTATAGATTCAAAAGCTTCAGGAACGTGGAGGAAAGAAATTTAAAGAATCTGAAGAGTTAAAACAATCAAAGAAATTGAAGAAAATTGAAGAAATTTGAATATCTACTGGAATTAAAAAGGTCATGAGAATAATGAGGATTGAATGTCATAATATAAAGGATATAATTAATTTAGTTATATTGTATAGATTAATGAAAATCACAAAAATTAAAAGAATGAAAGAATTAAAAGAAACAGAAAAATTAAGGGACTAATTAGAAATATCAAAATATTGAAATCAAAAATAATTAAATGTATAAAAGGATCAGAAAAATCATAAAAGAATATAAAGATTCTGTAGAATTGAAATAATTAGGAACATCGAGGAAACTGAAAGAATAAGAAGAGTTAAGACATTCAAAGAAATCAAACATATCGAAAAAATTGAAGAGTTTTAAATGTCTACTTGAATCAAATGGATCATGAGAATAATAAGAATCAGATCAATGTCATAATATAATGAATCTAATGATTGTAATTAATAAATTATCGTAATATTTGAAAGAATGAAGTAATTAGAAGAAATAGAAAAAAATAATGGACTAATATGAAAATAGGAAGATCAAAAAAAAAAATTAAATGGATAAAAGAATTAGAAAAATCATAAAAATGAAAAAATATAAAGTTTCTCAAGAATACCGAGGAAATTTAAAGAACAAGGAATGTTAAAACAATCAAAAAAATCAAACATATGGAAGAAAATTGAAGAAATTTAAAGAATTACTAAAAGCAAAAGGATTATGAGAATTTTAAGAATCAAAACAATGTCATAGTATAAGTTAATTAGATTTTATAGGTCAATGAAAAGCAATATTTAAAAGAATGAAAAAATTACAAGAAACCGAAACATTAAGAGAATACTCAGAAGTACAGGGATATCAAAAATAATTAAATTAATAAAAGGATCAGAAAAATCATGAGACTGAAAAGAACATAAAGATTCTTAAGAATCAAAAGAACATCGAGAATATTTAAAAAATTAGAAGAGACAAGAGAACTGAAGAATCAATATAATTAGAAGATTAGATAATAGAATTTAACAAATCTAAATAATTGAAGATTTTGGAAAGTCTGTAAATTACAAGATATAGGAATTGAATTAACTAAATGTCTTAAGAGATATTACATAATTATTAGATGGTGGAATAAAAGAAACCTTTAATACTTAAAAATAAAAAATATAAAGCGTCTAAGGAAAAGTTAAGAATATAAATAATGTAGTTAACCTTTAAAAGCTGGAGAATTTCATTAAATTAAAAAATGTTAACAACAAATAATAAATGTTCTAATAATTTCGATAAGTGACTTATCGTTTTAAAAATAACCAACGAGAAAATTAATGTAATATATAACATGTGTAATATTTTTTAAAATAAAAATAAAATTTTAAATTTAAATTTGATTGTAAGTAGATCGATTAACTTTGTTTTTTCTCTATTTGCATTGAGCCGGTTAGAGCTAACGATTATCTAATTACCCAGAAATGAAGAAGCCGTCCTGACTCCGTATCTATCTAGTAATTTTATCAGGCGTAATGAATATAGTTAATGCATGTGATTACCGCGTAAAAAGGTAATGGATGTTTAGCCAATTCAAAATGTATCTAAATTGAAAATTACTCGAAAAAATCAACTAAACTACACATTATATTTAACTGGTAAGTGGTTGAGAAAATGGCGGCTCGGCCAAAAAGAACACCGAATAGTGAGGAGTGAAGAGCGAAGAGCGAAGAGCGAAGAACGGAGAGAGAAAAGAGAAAAGGCGGCCGAAAATGCACCGGACTTTGATGTGGACCCCTGAACGACTACTGCTCTTATTCACTCTTGCGCCGTAATTATAGCCATTCTGGAAATATGAAAAATTTAAATAAAACCCACCCGTCTTAACGCTATAATTTCACTCAATTTACATATGCTATTTACATAATTAACTTTTAAATGAATCATTTATTTAATAAATACTTATCGGCCTATCGGCGGCTCACCATCATCATATCACTAGGTACTGGGTGCTAGGACTTTGCTGCTTTTTTTCATTTTCTTATTTTTCTTGTTCTCTTGCTCTCTTTTTCATCAGCCTTTTATGGAAACTCGCTAAATGCTGCTCTATCTAGTCGCTAGTCGATAGTCGCTTTGACTAACTGCATTCTAGAACACCCTATTTACATTGAATTATTGCCTGCACCTACCTTTTTTTCAGGATCGATCTCTAACTCACATTATAGATTATAAATGTTGGCTACACTTGTTCACTTCGATGTTTTTATACATTCTAATTATATTGTTAATATTGTATAATTATACCACAATATTTCAGGGTGTGACTGCTTTATTTATTAAAATCGAAATTACCATATGATATATGGTTAAGATTAAAATGAGTCTTCAAAATCAAAAATGGATGAAGCAGTTCTTCATCAATTCTATATTTAAGTGCGTTTAATCAATTTTGATAAACAGTGCATCCGTTATTGAAATATTCGCCGAAAGTTTGTACACAGTAAAAGGAGGCATAAATTGGTCCATTGAACTATAAAATCTGAACAGATTTATTAGTTTCTTTAAATTATGGCAGTATTATATATATATATATATACATATATATATATATCCTTTTGATACTTCTAAATTTTTATATTCCTTCAAACTTGATCCCTCAATTTTCTTTGATTCTCTAGAATCTTCACATTCTTTTTATTCTTATGATATTTCTGAATCTTAATTCTTGTAATTAATATTGAAAAAATGTAATAATATTTTTAATTTTTATAATTCATAGTCATTAAAATACTAATGTGACGTTAGGAATAATTTATTCAATTTTTATTATTAACATGATTTATATTTTTAATTCATTAACAAATTTATTGAACATGAAAAAGTCTGAAGACTATAAAAATTTTAAAAAATTAAAAACTTAATATAGATTTTAATTATTTACGAATAATTTTTGTTTGAAATATTTTAATAATAATTTATTGAATTTTCATCATAATTTGAAATATTTTTTTTTTTAATTTTATTTATAAAATACTGTGAATATTTCTATTTTTATTATTTATGAATAATTTTTGATTTAAATATTTTAATCTAATATTTAGTAATCATTTATTGAAATTTAATTAATTAATTTAATTTTTATTTTATCATGATTTTTAGTTAATTAATATTAAATTTATTTAATGTACAAATTCTATAATATTTTTTTAATTTTCCATAATTTTAGTATTTTTATTTTTAATATTTAGGAATAATTTATTGAATTGCTATAATTAATTTTGTATTATTAAAATATTCTTTTATATTTCTAATTACTTAATTACAAAAATTGTTTAATAATAAAAATCTGTAATAATTTTTTAATTTTTATAATTTTATAATGATTAAATTTTTTATATTTTTCATTTAATTAAATATTTAATTTGTTTAATATAGAAAATCTACAATATTTTTTTAATTTTCTATAATTTTTATGGGTTTCAAAGTATTTTTATTTTTAATAATTTAATGAATTTTTATAATTTATTTTTTATTATTAAAATATTATTTTTAATTATTTAATTATGAAAATTGTTTAATATTGAAAAACTGCAATATTTTTTTAATTTTTATGCTTTCATGGTCATTAAATTATTTTAATTTTAATAATCTGGTAATGATTTATTGAATTAAATTTTCATAATTAAATTTATTTAATATAGAAAATCTATATTTTTTTTTATTTTCTATATTTTTTATGGTTTCAAACTATTTTTATTTTTAATAATTTTATGAATTTTTATAATTTATTTTTTATTTTTAAAATATTATTTTTAATTATTTAATTATGAAAATTATTTAATATTGAAAAACTGCAATGTTTTTTAATTTTTATGATTTCATGGTCATTAAATTATTTTAATTTTGATAATCTGGTAATGATTTATTGAATTTTTATAATTAAATTTTTATTATTAACATAATATTTTATATTTTTTAGTTAATTGAATATTAAATTTATTTAATTATTTATTTACGAATATTTATAATTTATTTTATTATTAAAATATTCTTTTATATTTTTAATTATTTAATTATAAAAATTATTTAATGATGAAAAACTGTAAAAATTATTTAATTTATATAATTTCATTTAAATTATTTTAAATTTGATAATCTAGTAATAATTTACTGAATTTTCATAATTTAATTTTTTATTATTAGCCTGTTTTTTTAATTTTTTGGCTACTAAATATTAAATTTATTCAATATAGAAAATTTATAATATTTATTTAGTTTTCTATAATTTTTAAAAGTATTTTATTTTTTATATGTACGAATAGTTTATTGAATTTTTAATGTTTGTTAATAAAATAAAGAATATTGTTTTAAAGTTATTTAATTATAAAAATTGTTTAATATAAAAATTATAATATTTTTTTAAATTTTTATAATTTCATAGTAATTAAATTATTTTAATTTTGATAATTACTAATTTATTGAATTTTCATAATTTAATTTTTATTATTAGTATATTTTTAACCAACCTTTGAAGGCCTGTATCTCTCTGAGGAAGCATATTTTTATAAAGTACAAAAAGAGTACTGAATAAGTACATCTGAATCCTGAAAGAGATATATACATGTATACAATAGAGACAGTAAGTCTCCTACTAAGGAATAGACTTCTACTGTCTCTGTCATACATGATATCTCCCTCTAAATTCAGACGCGTCAAACGTTTTTCCTACTGTATAGGTAAATCGGGTTGAAGTTCAAGAATTTGTGGTTAAATTTTGTGCACCCTGTATATTAATTTAATATTTTAATTTTGATAAAATAGTTTTGACTGTTGTATGTACTTAAAATTGTATGTAATGTAATGTAATGTAATGTAATGTAAGACTATTTATTGAAGGAAATTCATCCTAAGCAAGAGAAAATTGTTGTAACTCTTTGCGATGGAGAAGTGCACCAACACTTTTGAACCATGCGATTGCCA
The DNA here is from genome assembly GCF_024364675.1 of Aethina tumida. Classification (NCBI taxonomy): domain Eukaryota; kingdom Metazoa; phylum Arthropoda; class Insecta; order Coleoptera; family Nitidulidae; genus Aethina; species Aethina tumida. The sequence goes on from NC_065438.1 coordinate 8,233,311, forward strand.
ACCGTTCCGTGATTATCATTCAATTATATCCCGTTCCGGCAGGAAAAATGCGAAAAACTCCCGCGGTTTTTTCCCCCAATTTCCCCGTTCGTGAGTTCGAACACGACACGAACCAACAGTGTGATTTTTTCCATCCAGTGTAAACTAAACGAAACGCAAACATTCGTCGACGGACCGAATCGCATCGCAGTCGGTGGCGGTTTCCAACTTGGAAACCTCTCCCTGCTATCAGATCCGAAACTGACAAATCTGACATTGCACGCGAACGACCGCTAGTGAATCGCACCGATCACCGGACTACACGAACCGCCCAAACACTCGACCCGACCGAAATCGAAAAAATGTTGTTTTAACTTTTGTATTATTAGCCGGTAAATTTGTTCGGGCGTGTTTGTTCTATTTATAGTCGGCTTGTATTTGCATAACTGATGGGGTCTTTGATTTGCTTCTGAAAAGAAAATGTTTTCTTTGTTGCTTGGCACCAGTTTACACCAGAACACACATCACGTGAAAATTAACTTTTTTATGAGTGTTAATGTTTTGATTTAGACAGATAAGGTTTTATAAAAAAAAAAACTATGGTACTCCTCTTCTTTGCCTGTTGGTTCTCTTTAAATTGTTAAAGGACGAACATTAAATAATTATTTACATAAAAATTATGGTAATTCTCAGATTCTGAAAATGTAAAAAATATGATGTACCATGTATGATGTCTATAAAGTTCGTAATGTTTCAGCAAATATGGTACTTCTAGAAGAACCTTCTAGACTATCAAACAAAAAAGCAAATTTTGATATCTTTCCTAATATTACTTTTACTGACTGAATGATTTTATTGGTTTATAATAAAAACTAAAAAAAATATTATAGTTTTTCAGTATAAAATAAATTTAACAATTAAATAACCAAAAAATATAAAAAACCACCCTAAAAATGAATTAAGAAAATACGATAAATTGTATTAAATTAAAATGAATTTAAGGTTTATAAAAATTATATAAAACAAAATTATTATAGTTTTAGTGTTAAAGAAATTTAATAATTATATTCCTAAAAAATGTAAAAATATAAATTATGAACATTCAATAAATTGTTACTAAATATAAGATTAAAATATTTTATTGACTATGGAATTATAATAATTAAAAAAATTTTACAGATTACAATATTTGAATGGCTATGAAATTATAACTAAAAACTTATAACAGTTTTTCATTATTAAACAATTTCATGTTAATCATAAAAATTATTCATGTTAATCATAAAAATTAAAAAAATATTATAGTTTTTAAAATTTTTATAATTAATTGATTAAAAAATATAAAAAAAAATATTTTAATATTAAAAATTAAAATATAAAAATGCAATAAATTATTTTTAAATGATAAAAATTATAGAAAACTAAAAAATTATATAGTAATTTAATAATTAAATAACTAAAAAATATTAATAACCATGCTAATATATATTTATAAATTTAATTATGAGAATTCAATAAATTAGTCCAAACTAATAAATATAAAAATATTAAAAATTCAATAAAAATCAAAGAGAACTAAAAAAATAAATTTAATAATTAAAAAACAATAATAATAATAAATTGTTACTATAATAAATATCAAATTAAAATATTTTAATGATTATAAAATTATAAGAAATAAAGAAATTATTACAGTTCCTCAATATTAAATATTCAAAAATTATATTGTATATAATTAAATATTTAAAAAATATTTTAATAATAAAAATTAAATTATAAATATTTAATAAATTATTTCTAAATAATAAATATAAAAATATTTTAAAAATAAATAAAAAATATATATAACTAAGGAATTATTATAATTTTTCAATATGAAATAAATTTAATAATTAAAAAATAACAAAAAATTTAAAAAGTGAATAATAATAATAATAATAATAATTAAATTAAGAAAATATTAAATTAAAATATTTTGATAATTATTATTAATTTTAATAAATCATTATTATATAATAAAAATAAAAATATAAAAATAAAAAAAATATTATAGTTTTTTAATATTGAATAAATTTAATAATTAAACAACTAAAAATATTAAGAATCATGCTAATAATACAAATTAAATTATAAGAATTCAATAAATTAATCCTATATAGAAAATATAAAAATATTCTAAAGCCTATAAAAATTATAGAGAATTAAAAAATATAAAAAATCATTCCAATAATATAAATTAATTTAAGAAAATTCAATAAATTGTTACTCAATATTAAATTATTTTAATTACTACTTAAATATATAAAAAATAATTTAATAATAAACATTAAATTATATAATTTAGTAAATTATTTCTAAATAATAAATATAAAAAGACTATAATAATTAAAAAATACTAAAAAATGTAAAAAATCAATAATAAAAATTAAATTATCAAAAAATATTATTATTAAATAATAAAAATAAAAATCTTTTGAAATTATAAAAAAAATTAAAATTATTTTAGTGTTTTAATATTAAATAAATTTAATAATTAAATAGAAAAAATTATGCTAGTAATAAATATTAAATTACAAAAATTCAATTATTTACTCCTATATAACAAAAAAAATATTGGTAGTCGTGTTCAAAAATTTTAGTATTACTCACATAATAAAAATATAAAAATTCTAAAAATTTTAATTATAAAATTAATTATAAAATAAAATAATTATAAAATATTATTATAATAAATTTATAATTAATTTATAATTATAATCCTAATTATTTTAAAGATCTAAAAATAATAAAATATTGACATAAATTTATTATATTACAATTATACAAATGTTTTAAAGTTATAAAAAATATCAAATTTCAAATTTTAATATTATAAAGATAAAAAAATACCCAAAAATGATTAATTTAATTTTAAAAAATATTGAGAAATAAAAAAGGATGAAAAAAACAGTCATAATTAATTATAATATTTTAATTATTTTCTTTGTTTTGATTCTGAATATGAACTCATTTAAATTTTATTTATAGCTTTTAATTTTTATTTAATAAATTAAATTTCTAATTGCGTTAAAAAAATAACAAAAATAAAAAATAAAAAAAATAATAAACTAATTATAAAAAATGAAAATTATAAGAAATAAGAAAATAAGTTATCCATATTACAAAAAATATATTAAATTTAATTATCACGAAATTCAAAAAATATAACACATTTTTTAATTTTTAGAGAATATACAAATTTAAACATTTATTATATTTTTGAAGTGAAAACTTTTTCAGCCGCGTTGGGCACTTTTGGTAGGGGAAAGTATTATGGGTTGGCGTCACCGACATGTTTATAGCAGTATATCTGTATTTTGTCATGAGCATATAAACATGCATATAATTGTTGTGTCAATAGATGTGAAAACCAGATTGATGTTGATAATTTTAATTAAAACATGAAATTTCCAATTTTAATACTAAAGTTCTAAGTTTTCACGTCTATCGTCTCTATAACTGCCAATTTTATTTTTTTTCTAATATTATGTAATATATAAATATAATAAAAGATAAAAAATATGAAGAGTCAATAAATTATTAATAGATTATTAAAATATAAATCGTGCTAATAATAAAAATTAAATTATGAAAATTCAATAAATTATTAGAGTGTAAATCACAAGATGCACGAATTCGTGGTTGATTTCCTTAATTTCGCCACACATTATGCTAAAACGATTATTTGCATTTTCTTACCCGTTAACATATTCGAGGTTGATGCGTGAGCCAAAAAGATCCAGCCCGAAACAAAATCGATAGTTTGTATTGTTCTTGTTAATCAGTTTTTTGCGTGATGACCTACTTCATTGTTTGCCGTCAGGGGGTTGAAATTAATTTATTGTTTACGTTAAACCAATTCGCTAATTAACACGAGATTATAATATAATCAATCAAATTCCTGCTCGTGAAACATGGATTTTTCAATTAAACGGGGAGAACGAATGACAAGAATATTTTTCTGGAACGAAACGTGGTTTTACGAGTGGAATAATCACACGGTGTTAACATGTAAATAACTGAATGCAAGAGGCAAGTAAGTTATGATTGTAATTACAGGCAGAACAACCGGACAAGTAATTATTCAATGCTTTTAACTATTTATTTAATGTACACACGGTACAACTCGACATGTATATGGTACCTTTGCGGACTTTTATGCAATTACTAACAGTTTATTGAAACTTAATTATAATCTAACGAATTTTTGAGGAATCTGACTTAAAAATATTATATACTTCTTTAAATTACAACAGTAATTTACAATATATTTAAACAATTTCAGACGATAAACTAAAGGTAACCTTTTTTGAGTGAAGATTTTGCATATTTTTAATGGCAACGTCAGGAACCAATCTTCCCAACTTTACGACGGAATTATTGAAAACACTTTTCCATTGCACCCATTAAGGCGTTCATTAACCGGTGCATAAACTTTAGATCGACTGCTTTTAATACACTCGCGCAATAAAGGAAAACGCGGCAATTAATTAACACCACTTTATTAAAGCAAATTATTCAATTAACACGTCGAGAATTTAAAGAAGCGAAGTCGATTTATCTTATGCATATTTGATGTGCGGTTAAATGAAATTTAGTTAATCATTTTAATTGTTGCTGGTGTAATTTTTGTAGCACTGCAAATTAATATTAACAGTTGTTAGAAAAACTTAATTTGAACTTGGCTGTAATGGCAACAATTAAATTTATTGTTTAATTGTTTTATAATTAAGATGCCAATAAAAATGATCAAACAATTAATAGGATTTAATTAATATTTTTAATTAAATTTATATAAACATACTAATTTCTGAAACTGAAAAATGTATCAAAAATAATGTTTAAATAAATATGTACTTAAAAATTATTGAATATTTTAAATTTGAATAGATGTTAATTAATGTTAATAATATAATTATAAAATTAAAAAAAAGTAGTAATATACAACAATTTCACAAGATTTAATAATTATTAAAATGTCATGTATATATAATAAAATAAATTATATTATATGTACATGTTGTATATATGTACATATACATGTACATGTTTTTATTTTAAAGCTTCTAATATATTAGAAAAATGACAAATTTATTAGTTTATTTTTTTTTAATATATATTTTAATATTATAAACATTAAAAAAGTTGTAGAAATTCATTCAATTATAAAATATATTGAAACAATAAAATTATTAAAAAAGTTTATAATAAATAAAACCAAAAAATATAAAAATTAAAATGAAAAAAAAAAAAAACAAAAATTTTAAAGGGTATGAAAATAAAACTATTTTCCAGTGATAATTATTTATAATTACTAAATCTATAGTTTGTTATAGTTGTTCACTTAAAGATTTTTTTGAAATAAATATCAACTTTTTTTATTTTAACAACCATTAAATTGTTTTAATAAATTAGCAATTAAAATGTTAAAAAGAATGTAATAAATGTATTATTAAAGAATGAAAATTATAAGAAATATAATTATTTATATTACAAACAAAAATATATAATAAATGTAATTATTACTATAATTGAAAAATTTAAATATTATTAAATTGTTATATAAATTTTAAAAAAAATATTACAGAAATTCAAAAAATTATGAAAACTAAAAGAAAGTAGTTCAAAAAATTTTGAAAAAAAAATAAAGCTTAAAAATTAGAAAGGGTAAGAAAAAACTTTTCTAGAGACTCTTAATTATAATTGACAAATATCAAATATTTAATTTTTTAATTGTTTTTATTATTATCTTAAAAAATGTACCAGAAATTCAAAAAATTATGAAAACTAAAAATAACTAAAGATAAAGATTAGAAAGAATAAGAAAAAAAACTTTTCTAATGACTCTTACTTTAATTGATAATTACCAAGTATTTAATATTTTAATTGTTTCATTTTAATTTTTATTTAAATAAATATAAAATAAGTTCAAAAAATTATGAAAATTAGGAAAAATGAAAGTTAAAAATCAGAAAGGATAATGAAAAAAGGCTTTTTTAATGATAATTAATTTTAATTGATAATATTTTTATTGTTTTTATTATTATTTTAATTAAAGGATAAGAAAAAAAATTTTCAAGTGACCCTTAATCATAATTGATAATTACCAAATCTTAAATATTTTAATTATTTTTAGGAAAGCTAAAGATTAGAAAGGACAAGGAAAAAAAACTTTTTTAGTGATACTTAATTATAATTGATAATTACCAAACCTTTAATATTTTAATTGTTTTTATTATTATTTTAATATAAAAAATATAACAGAAGTTTAATCAATTAGGAAAACTAAAAAGAAGATGAAAGCTAAAGATTAGAAAGGATAAGAAAAAAATTTATCAAGATCATAATTGATAATTACCAAATCATAAATATTTTAATTATTTTTAGGAAAACTAAAAAAAAAACGAAAGCTAAAGATTAGAATGGATAAGAAAAAAAAACTTTTTTAGTGATACTAGTTCAAAAAATTAAGAAAATTAAAAAATAATATAAAGCTAAATATTAATAAGGATAAGAAAAAAAAAAAAGAAAAATTCTAGTGATACTTAATTATAATTGATAATTACTAAATCATTAATATTTTGTTTTTATTATTTTAATTTACACAGAAGTTCACAAAACTATGAAAAGAAAAAAAAACGAAAGCTAAAGAATAGAAACGATAAGGAAAAAAACTTTTCTTTCTAATTATTTTTGATAATTAATAATCTAGTGATATTTAATTATAATTGATAATTATCAAATCTTATATATAATATAATATAATATTTTAATTGTTTTTAATATTATTTTAATTTAATAAATATAACAGAACTTCAAAGAACTATGAAAGCTAAAGATTAGAAAGTATAAGAAAAAAAACATTTCTAGTGACTCTTAATTATAATTGATAATTCCTAAGTATTTAATATTTTAATTGTTTTATTATTATATTATTATAAAGATCAAAAATTATGAAAACTAAAAAAACTAAAGTAAAAGATTAGAAAGAATAGAAAGAAACTTTTCTAGTGATACTAATATTTGAATTATTCTTTTAAATTTTTTTGACAATAATTATTAAATTAAATTTTATTAAATGTTATTAAGTTGTTAATAATTTAAATTTATAGATATTGAAAATATATTTTAAATTAAAATATAAGAGTTTATACAAATCTAAGATTATTATATGTTTTTTTAAATTTAAGACAATATAACAAAGGTTCCAAAGAAAACTAGTGATATTTAATTGATAATTGATAATTATCAAATGTTTAATACCTATAATAATTAATTTTTATTTTTTTTTACTACAAATATTAACTTGTTATTCTTATACAGCCATTAAGTTGTTTAAATAAATTAGCTGTTAAATTTCTAGTTACATCTTCTAATGGTTTCTTAAAACTTCTCCAGCACGTAATCCTGCATCTTCAGCGAACACTTTGCATTTACTCCTTGACTCTAATTCCCAGACGAGATCGCCGCTTTTTTTTGTCGACATAACAGAAAACCGAGGTGTGATCGTAGTGGTAGCAGACAACCCGCAATTAAACGTACTGCCAGCCGTGCAAATTATATTGATTTACCTCAGTTCAAATAAATAGAGCCACTCGCAAACAAGTGGGTAAACACTGGTTCGTTCTTGAGCCGAACGCTCAAAGTGCCAAGCTTACGGATTGTAATAACAGGATTTAGGACGGCTCACCAAACAACTGTCAACCGCACACGCAATATTATTGACAATCGCGTCTTGTTCGTGTTTGCTTTTCCTTTATTTAAACGGAATTCTGATTTCAGCTCCGCTCCTCGCAGTTGTTGGTCGTTGTGCCGAATGTTTAGCAGCAATGAGTAATTTAAGCTCAAAGTTGTATTTAAGCAGGTGTCCGTTATCTTAGGCCGAATCAAAGATATGAAATTAGACAGGTTCGATTTCAAAATATTGTTATAATTCCAGATATTAACTATAAAAAGATAAGTGGCAGAGCCAGGTAGTTTCCTCGCCTCTAATTATCGGTTTCTGGATCGTCCGAAAAGGTGTTAGATTTAATGCGTTCGGATCCGATGTGTGGTTAAAAACAGTTCAGGATTTACGATTGGCCAATATAATAATCACTGAGGGGAGACCTGTCAATTTTTCTCTGACAGAATTAATACGATGTTTAGGCTCGGAGATGCGCCATTAATTATCGCCCCAGCGGTGTTTTACAAACACCCCAAAACAACAATTTTTTATTTGATGACCACGTATACCTACAATATGTTACCTCGAACCCTTATGACACTTAATGCCAAAATGGAAGAAAATTAGGTGCCAAAGGTGGGTACCGAAATTTTTGGTAACTAAAGAAAATTTTGGTAATTCATTTTTAACAAGGGTTCTTAATGAAATAGTTTAATTTTCGGTCATTACATCTTCAGATAAAAATGTCAAAGTTCTAAAAAATGTGTGAGAAAAACATGGACAATTATCAGGATTTCAACATAGACCTTTTGAACTAAAGTTTCTCGAGTGAAAGTAATTTTACAAGTTTGTCAATTAAAAATAGATAAGTGGATTTGATAGTGATATTCTATTTTTTAAAGGTTTCTAAGTTGATGTTCTTCTAACTTCTATCTTTTCGTTTATTATACGTTTCGTTTCATCCTGTACTTTATTCTTTTTTTTCTATTTGTTCATCGTGAATTTATGAAGTTGTAGTACTATATGAGACTCCTAAACTTGGTTTATACTATTCATAATTGTTTTTGCAGTTCTGATAAGACTGTTTATGACAGATGGCTTATTAAGCTAAATTTTATCCTGTACTCATGCTCATTTTTGTTTATTGTTAATTTATGAAGTTAGAGGACTATATGAAACTTCCAAAACTTAGTTTATATTATTCACAGCTGTCTCTACCTTTCTAATAAGAATAAATTATACTTTGTTTCTTATTTCTTCTATTTATTTATACTTAATTTATGAAGTTGAATACTATATGGGACTAAAACTTAGTTTATATTATTCATTCATTGTTTCTATGTTTCTCATAAGACTGTGTATCATAGATGAAATCATCACTTGGCTTATTAAGGTGAACTTCATCTTGTAAATTATTCTTTATTTCTTCTATTTATTTATAGAAAATTTATGAAGTTAGAGACTTCGAAAACTTGGTTTATATTATTGATAGGTGTTTCTGGGTTTCTGATAAGGGTATCTTTGATTCATAAGGTAATCACTTATTAAGCTAAATTTCATCCTGTACTTTATTTCTAATTTCTTCTATTTGTTCATTGTGAATTTATGAAGTTAGAGTACTATATGAAACTTCTAAAACTTGGTTTATATTATTCACAATTGTCTCCACCTTTCTAATAAAAATAAATTATACTTTGTTTATTATTTATTTTATTTATTTATACGTAATTTATGAAGTTAGAATACTATATGGGACTTATAAAACTTAGTTTTTATTAATCATAGTTGTTTCTACGTTTCACATAAGAGTGTGTATCAAAGATGAAGTCATCACTTGGCTTTTTAAGGTGAATTTCATTCTGTGTTTTATTCCTTATTTCTTCTATTTATTTATAGAAAATTTATGAAGTTAGAGACTTCTAAAACTTGGTTTATATTATTAATAGGCGTTTCTGGGTTTCTGATAAGAGTGTCTTTGATTGATGAGGGCAACACTTGACTTAATAAGCTAAATTTCATCCTGTACTTTATTCCTAATTTATCCTATTTGTTTATTGTGAATTTATGAAGTTGGAGTACTATATGAAACTTCTAAAACTTGGTTTATATTATTCATAGTCTTTTCTGTTTTTCTAATAAGAGTGAATTATACTTTGTTCCTCATTTCTTCTATTTATTTATAGAGAATTTATGAAGTTATAAACTTTTAAAACTTGGTTTATGTTATTTATAGGTGTTTCTGTATTTCTGATAAGATGTCTTTGATATATGAAGTCATCACTTAACTTATTAAGCTGAATTTCATCCTGTACTTTATTCCTATTTTCTCCTATTTGTTTATTGTGAATTTATGAAGTTACAGTACTATATGAAACTTTTAAAACTTAGTTTATATTAATCATAGTTGTCTCTACGTTTCTAAAAAGAAGTGAATTATACTTTGTTCCTTATTTCTTCTATTTATTTATGTTTAATAATATATAATATATAAAACTGGATTATGAAAAGTTAGATGATAAGGATTTTTTTTGATCAAATAAAATTTTACGAGTTTTATATTATTCTCTATTCTAACCTTACACGAAACAAACTAAATTGTTTCTTTTAACAGGATTTTGAAAACTTTTGTTCTTGTTTTTATCTAATATTTGTATCCAAGATGTTAAATTTTCAATTATTATTAAAAAAATATATATTATTTTCTAGATACATACCGCATAATATTTTTAAAAGACGAAACAGCGATGTTGTTGAGCGGAATGCGTCGGTCGGCGTTCGCGGCCATAATCACAGGACACAACGTCGAAGATCGGAGCCTCGGATTCTTCTTCATCATCGCCGCCGTTGCACACCAGCATCCCGATCTGTCTTGGTGTTGTGGCATTGGTTTAACGCGCCGATGCCCTCGGTAAACAGTAATTAATTGCGGACCAAACCGCCCCAATCAATGTGCTACTCTCATTACACAATAATCTGCAGCCATGAGAATATTTTTTTATGAGAGTGACTCTCCCGTAAACGCATTAATTATTGAATGTCTACTCAATTGAGTGGCGTATTACCAAAAAACCAGATATGCAATTAAAACAACTAACGCCTCGCTTCGTCTTGACACTAATTACATGCAACGTTTATTTTTTACTTAAGTGGCCGGCACAGTTGGTTGAAAATATTTCCGAGTCCGGACCTAGAATAAAAGAAAACGGTAGTGCGACATAATGGGCCAGAACAGCCGTATTAAAATCATATTTATTAAGTACCCTTAAATGGCAAATTAAATAGCTATCATTATAATATGTGAATATGTGGTTCCGTCACGCCTACACATAATTTTTTTCGTGCCTTCCTTAATGACAATATTATTATTGTAGTTCCGGTCGTTGGACGTTACGAATTTTCATTGGCCTCACGCTTTTCTGATCCGACTAATGATTTTATTTCGAGCTTGTTATTTGCCAATTTGCGCGAGCAACGTTAGAAAAAAATTCGGTTGAAAGTCTTAATTATAAAGTAATTATTAAATATTCTTGAAATGTTACATAGATTGTTTGTAAATTGTATATCTTATAGGTGTGAAAAGCAATGTTAGAATTTCATGCAGTTTGTTTACAGCCATTGAAATTATAGATTAGTTATGTTCAAATAATAAACGTCAATCAAAAAAATCGTAAAGCTTAATGTTGTTTTAAATTCAACCACGCAATAATAAAGGTAATTTTTTATTGTATAAGAACAATTTTGGTTGTGCTAATAATAATGATTATGATACTTATGGCTAAATTTTACATTATTTTTACGTTACATACAAAATATATTTATATAAATTAGCTGTTATTTTAAATATTAAAACAAATAAATATACAAAATATTAAACATTATATATTTTTAGTAATTTTGTATTTTAGTGACTTTTTTTCTCTAATACAGTAAATTAATATGTATTTTTATTAATTCTTAACAAATTAAACTTGATTAAAAATACTCAAACCTTTTGTAAATTTTATACATCATATGAATAAAATTATATTTCTAATTGATTAATATAAAAGAATTCACATAAATTGTTGTTTAATTGAAAAACAGATTAATCAATTCGAAAATTATTTGAATTTTATTTCAAAACCAACAAATCAATAATAATTAATTATTTGATTAAAAATATATATTTTGTGAATATAAATTAGAGAACTAGAAAACTATGATTAAATTGTGTTGTAAGTAACATTCTTTTATTATAATTATTATTATTGTGAAGATAATATTCTGATCATCATTATTTATTTTATGATAAGAAATACAAAAAAGTTTTCATTAAAATAGGCGCCCAACATTTTTGATAAAAATTAAAAATATTGTAATGTAATTAATAAAAGCATATAAAAATACATTACAACATTTTGTTAAAGATAATATTACATAATTTACAACTATTATATGAAATTTTAATATAATTCACTTAGTTTTTTATATTTTTGGTCATATAATTGGCGCCCAACGTTTTCAGGACTAATAAATGTAAAATGATAATTTCTCTTAAACATTCATTAATATTTTATATATAAATTAAAATAAAACAAATAAATATAAAAAATATTATTATATTATTTTTTACTCCAATATAGTAAATTAATATGTATTTTTATTAATTTTTAACTAATTAAACTTGACTAAAAATACTCAAAATTTTTATATATTTTGTAAATTTTATACATCATATGAATAAAATTATATATCTAATTGATTAATAAAAAAAATTCACATAAATTGTTGTTTAATTGAAAAACATATTAATAAATTCGAAAATTATTTGAATTTTATTTCAAAACCAACAAATTAATAATAATTAATTAATTGATTTAGAAATATATATTCTGTTAATATAAATTAGAGAACTAGAAAACTATGACTAAATTGTGTTGTAAGTAACATTCTTTTATTATTATTATTATTATTGTGAAGATAATATTCTGATCACCATTATTTATTTTAAGAGATACAAAAAAGTTTTCATTAAAATTGGCGCCCAACATTTTTGATAAAAATTAAAAATATTGTAATGTAATTAATAAAAGCATACAAAAATACGTGACAACACCTTGTTAAAACTAATATTACATCATTTATAAATATTATATAAAATTTTAATATAGTTCACTCAATTTTTCATATTTTTGGTCATATAAAATTGGCGCCCAACGTTTTCAGGACTAATAAATATAAAATGATAATTTCTCTTAAACATTCATTAGTATTTTAAATATAAATTAAAATAAACCATTTAATGTTAATTAGAAAATGCATACCTCTAATTAAATGCAATGAAAATATTTTCATTCAGTTCATTCAGTTATTAAACTTGGTTTATGTTATTCATAATTTCTTCTGTGTTTCTGATAAAGCTATTTATAATAGATGAGTTAATCATTTGACTAATAAAGCAGAATTTCATTCTGTACTTTGACTTTTATTTCTTCTATTTGTATATAGTGAACATAAGCAGCTAGAGTACTATATGAGACATCTAAAATTTGATTTATATTATTCTTAATTGTTTCTGCATTTTTGAAGAATGTTTATGATAGATCAGGTCGTCACTTGGTTTATTAAGTTGCATTTTATCCTATAATTAGTCCCTTATTTTATACAGCGAATTTATGTGAGAGTATTATTTGAGACTTTTCTAGTAAGAGTAATTAGGGTAGATGAGGTCATCACTTGGCTTGTTAAGATGAATTTCATCCTATAATTAGTTCCTTATTTCTACTATTTGTTTATAGTGAATTTGTGAAGTGAGACTATTATATGAGACTTCATAAACGGTTTATATTATTAATAATTGTTTCTGTGTTTCTTCTAAGAGTATTTATAATAGATGAGGGTATCACTTGGCTTGTTAAACTGAATTTCATCTTATAATTATTCCTTATTTCTTCTATTTGTTTATAGTGAATTTATGAAGTGAGAGGATTATATGAGTCTTCTAAAATTTGGTTTATATTATTCATAATTGTTTCTGTGTTTCTGATAAGAGTGTTTATGTTACATGAAGACGTCACTTGGCTTATTATGCTGAATTTCATCCTATGATTACTTCCTTGCTTCTTCTATTTTTATAGTGAATTTATGAGGTGAGAGAATTATATGAGACTTCTAAAACTTTGTTTATATTATTAATAATTATTTCTGCGTTTCTAATAAGAGTGTTTAGAATAAATGAGGTCATCACTTGGCTTATAAAGCTGAATTTTATTTTATAATTAGTCACTTATTTCTTCTATTTGTTTATAGTGAATTTATGAAGTATTATATGAGACTTCTTAAACTTGATTTATATTAATCATAATTGTTTTCGTCATTCATGATAAAAGTTTATATTATAGATGAGGTCATCATTTGACTTATTAATCTAATGTACATTTTGTAAATTTTGTAAATTTTATACAAAACCATATGAATAAAATTATATATTTAATTAATCGATACTAAAAAATTTAAATAAACAGTTGTTTAATTCGAAAAATATTAATAAATCCATAATCTATTTGAATTTTATTTTTGAAGCTACAAAAAATGTATAATTAATAATGTGGAAATATTTAACAGCTTAAAAATTTAATTTATTTATGAATTATTTTTTTAATAAATTGAAAAATGCGTTATAATATACAGTGGTGGCCACAAAAAATTTCTATTTAAGATTGATTAGTGAATGTACAGTTGTAATTAAATGCAATGAAAATATTTGTACTTTATTTTAAATAATTATACCATATTCATTCTACTAATATTATTATTATTATTATTGATTTTTATCCCTATAATTTCTACTTTAATTAAATCCACGATTCTTAAGTTAATAATCACAATACACATAAATTTGTTTTTTCGTGTTTCAATAGATCGTTCGATAAACTTTCAATTGGATTTAGATCCGGTTGATCTGGAGGCCAATCTTTGCCAGTTCTGGAGGATAAATAATATATTTTTGTGCAAATTTTTAGTCTTGTTCGAGTATTGATATTGAATTTTATTTCTGATGCATCACAATTTTTTAAATAATGAAAAAAATATATTTTATAATATTGTAATTTATTTAATTTGTTTTTATAAATTATCCTGTCAAAAAATTGAAGTAAAGTCGTGATGTATTAAAAATATAGCGAATAAAATAAGTAATAAAATTATGAATAATTTATGTATTTCTTGTCCATTTTTGTATGTTTAATAAAATTAATTAAATAATAAAATAAATCATAAATATTATATACATTTTAAAATTGAAAAAATTATGAACAAATTTATTACATGTTTTAAATGGAAAAACTACATACTTTTAATTGTATTAAAAATAGAAAAATTATAAATGAATGGAAAATGAACAACAGAATTTTAATCGTTTAAATCTAAATTCACATATTGTAGTGAAATTAAAGTGAAACCAAATCAATTTAGGGCCGTTTTAAAACTGAATGGGGGCCTGTTCATAATTCTCCCCACAACCACACGACATATGCGGCAATTTGTGCAAAGCGACATTTATTTAATGTCCTTTGAAAAATATCATTAGTTTATTACCCACATTAAATAAATTGAGGAGACAGTTATAAAACAAATCGAATTTGTGTCCGACTCCAACGACATTTTTATTTGTCTGTCCGTGAACAAAACCGTTTAAAACTTTTAATCGCCTTCTTTTTTCTTCCATTTCACAAATCAATAGACTGTGACTCACATAATATTTATCTAAATTGTGTTTTTTTATTCTGTTGGTCTCCAGTTGTGGTGGTTTTTTTGAAATTTGTACCGAATCATCGGCGTTTAAACCCCTTTAAAACAAATTTAGGTGGAAAACATCCGTTCAATAGGTTTTGTCGGTCATTTTGGGTGAGACAATTTTCTGGTACGTTTAGTGGATTGAATAGATTATCCCAAATAATAGACGATGATATTTTTAACCCTTTAGAGTTGTCTTGCTTTGGTCAAATAAAATTTCTGATTAAAAAATTTCAATTTTTTTTTTTATTGGTGGTCTTTTACGACTCCAGACACAATGCCAAACGTAGGATTTTCAATCAGAAAAATGCCAACGACACGACTTCCTAGAATCGCAACAATAATTTATGGTAGTCCTCTTCGCAAAACGTTATTTGTCAATCTGTCGCGGATAATAAAGATTAGTGGCGTCGCGAATCGCTGGAGAAACACGATCCCGACCAGTAATCACATTTTAACCTCTTCTTTTCATTGTTACATCCTTTTTATGATCACCTACAACAATAAATGTAGCACAATTTTACAATGCGTCCGCTTTTAGTTTCTGCCACTTTTATTATTTAAGACTGCAACATAAAATATTTAAAGTTTTGTATCTCAAACCCAATTTCGAAGAGATGGGTTCACTTGTGATCACATCACTAATAATGATTGAGCGTGAAACCATGTAATTTATCCATTAAACAACCGATGAGGCATACGAAGTCAACGACAACTGAACCTGACCGCAAATTCCTTTCTACCAACAACAAAAACCGACTACAATCCTATGAAATGTTTATAAACATTTACCGGACAACTCCGTTCACATGAACAGTTAAAGGAAGGAGCCATCGTCAAAATAAATATTAATCCCGCAAAAAACGTAATTCGAGAGAATCGACCCTAATGAAAGGCAGTCCCTAAAAAAAGGCAGGCGAATAATGCGGACGCAGCATCGAACGGTGGTGGGGTTCAAATTTCATGCGACGTTAAGTCAAAATAATGTAATTTATCAAACGAAGTGATTCTTGCTTACGCGACCCCGGATGATAGACTATTATTTATACGGGCGAAACGTTCCATTGTCTGAACTTCCATCCACTCGTTTGGTACACCTCCGTAACAGTCGAATGATAATTTTGTTATTTGGTATTTTGTCAAAATTTTCCAGTATTTGTGAATAATTTAAATACTGCAATTTACTGAAAAAAAAAACTGAATAAAATGGTGAAAATACTCTTTCAACTATTACCTTCGTCTGAGTTATTTTTTTGGTTGTTTAGAAACTCCTTTTTAGTTAAATACAACTTCTTAATAAACATTTCTATAAGGAACGAAAAAAAAATTAATACTTATTAAAAAGAACAAAAAATAGAAAACGAAAGAAAACAGTTAAAACAGTAAAAAATAAGAAGTAAAGAAGATATTCATTCGAAAACAATTTGACCTGGTGATATTCATAATATTTACTTGATTCTTGATACTTGATCTTCTTGAACCTGATAATTGTCCCGTTCTAATTGATTTAACTGTATCTGCTTCATAAGTAATTAATACCAATTATAAATTTTGTGTTTATTGATAGTTTAACTAAAGCAATTTAATAAGTAATTTAACCAGGAAAGAAAAAACTAAATTTTAGAAGAAAAATAATAATCGACATTACTAGAAGTGATTGTCAAAAGGAAAAAGGGGATAACAAAGAAATAAAAAGAAAAGAATTTTGTGTATGTTGAGAGTTTAACTATAACTATTTAATAAGTAATTCAACCAAAGAAGAAAAAACTAATATTTAGAAGAAGAATAACAATGGACATTACAACAAGTGATTGTCAAAAGGAAAATATAACAAAATAGAAATAAAAGGAAAAGAATATTGTGTTTGTTGAGAGTTTAACTGTAGCTATTTAATAAGTAATTCAACCAGGGAAGAAAAAACTAATATTTGGAAGAAAAATAACAATGGCTATTACAACAAGAAATTGTCAAAAGGAAAAATATAAAAAAATAGAATTAAAAAATGTCAAAAATGGAAAAAGATAAACAAATAGAAATAAAAGGAAAATAATTTTGTGTTTCTTGAGAGTTTGACTATAGCTTCTTAATAAGTAATTTAGTCACGAAAGAAAAAACTAATATTTAGAAGAATAATAATAATGGACATTACAATAAGTAATTGTCAAAAGGAAAAAGATAATAAAATAGAAATAAAAGGAAAAGAACTTTGTGTTTGTTGAAAGTTTAACTATAGTTACTTAGTAAGTATAACTACTTAATAAGTAATTCAACCAAAGAAGAAAAAACTAATATTTAGAAGAAGAATAACAATGGACATTACAACAAGTGATTGTCAAAAGGAAAAGATAACAAAATAGAAATAAAAGGAAAAGAATTTTGTGTTTGTTGTGAGTTTAACTGTAGCTACTTAATAAGTAATTCAACCAGGGAAGAAAAAAACTAATATTTAGAAGAAAAATAACAATGGTCATTACAACAAGTGATTGTCAAAAGGAAAAAACAATAAAATAGAAATAAAAGGAAAAGATATTTTGTGCTTGTTGGGAGTTTAACTATAACTATTTAGTAAGTAATTTAACCAGGAAAGAAAAAACTAATATTTAGAAGAAGAATAATAATCGACATTACAACAAGTGATTGTCAAAAGGAAAAAGGGGATAAAAAAGAAATAAAAAGAAAAGAATTTTGTGTATGTTGAGAGTTTAACTATAACTACTTAATAAGTAATTCAAGCAGGGAAGAAAAAACTAATATTTAGAAGAAAAATAACAATGGACATTACAATAAGTGATTGCTAAATGGAAAAAAATAATAAAATAGAAATAACAGGAAAAGATTTTTTGTGTTTGTTGAGAGTTTAAATATAACTATTTAGTAAGTAATTTAACCAGGAAAGAAAAAACTAATATTTAGAAGAAGAATAATAATGGACATCACAAAACGTGATAGTCAAAAATGGAAAAAGATAAACAAATAGAAATAAAAGGAAAATAATTTTGTGTTTGTTGAGAGTTTGACTATAGCTACTTAATAAGTATTTTAACCACGAAAGAAAAATCTAATATTTAGAAGAAGAATAATAATGGACATTACAATAAGTGATTGTCAAAAGGAAACAGATAATAAAATAGAAATAAAAGGAAAAGAATTTTGTGTTTGTTGAGAGTTTAACTATAGTTACTTAATAAGTAATTTAACCACGAAGGAAGAAATTAATATTTAGAAGAAGATATAATAATGGACATCACAACAAGTGATTGTCAAAAGGAAAAATATAATAAAATAGAAATAAAAGGAAAAGAATTTTTTGTTTGTTGAGAGTTTAACTATAGTTACTGAATAAGTAATTTAACCATGAAGGAAAAAACTAATATTTAGAAGAAGAATAATAATGGATATCACAAAAAGTGATTGTCAAAAATGGAAAAAGATAAACAAATAGAAATAAAAGGAAAATAATTTTGTGTTTGTTGAGAGTTTGACTATAGCTACTTAATAAGTATTTTAACCACGAAAGAAAAATCTAATATTTAGAAGAAGAATAATAATGGACATTACAATAAGTGATTGTCAAAAGGAAACAGATAATAAAATAGAAATAAAAGGAAAAGAATTTTGTATTTGTTGAGAGTTTAACTATAGTTACTTAATAAGTAATTTAACCACGAAGGAAGAAATTAATATTTAGAAGAAGATATAATAATAGACATCACAACAAGTGATTGTCAAAAGGAAAAAGATAATAAAATAGAAGTAAAAGGAAAAGAATTTTGTGTTTGTTGAGAGTTTAATTATAGCTACTTAATAAGTAATTTAACCACGAAGGAAGAAATTAATATTTAGAAGAAGATATAATAATGGACATCACAAAAAGTGATTGTCAAAAGAAATAAGATAATCAAATAGAAATAAAAGGAAAAGAATTTTGTGTTTTTTGAGAGTTTAACTATATATACTTAGTAAGTAATTTAACCATGAAAGAAAAAACTAATATTTAGAACAAGTATAACAATGGACATCACAAAAAGTGATTGTCTAAAGGAAAAAGATAATCAATAGAAATAAAAGGAAAATAATTTTGTGTTTGTTGAGAGTCTGACTATAGCTACTTAATAAGTATTTTAACCACGAAAGAAAAATCTAATATTTAGAAGAAGAATAATAATGGACATTACAATAAGTGATTGTCAAAAGGAAAAAGATAATAAAATAGAAATAAAAGGAAATTAATTTTGTGTTTGTTGAGAGTTTAACTATAGTTACTTAATAAGTAATTTAACCACGAAGGAAGAAATTAATATTTAGAAGAAGATATAATAATGGACATCACAAAAAGTGATTGTCAAAAGAAATAAGATAATGAAATAGAGATAAAAGGAAAAGAATTTTGTGTTTGTTAAGAGTTTAACTATAGTTACTTAATAAGTAATTTAACGACGAAAGAAAAAACTAATAGAGAGAACTAATAGAGAAGAGAATAAAGAAGAAATAAAAGGAAAAGAATTTTGTTTTTGTCGAGAGTTTAAATATAACTGCTTAATAAATAATTAAACTAGGAAAGAAAAAACTAAAATTTGGATGAAAAATGAAAAAGAGAATAAAAAGTAAAATAATTTTGCCTTTGTTGTTTATAGGTAATTATGCGAATGTTTTGTTTTTGTTGAGTTTAACTGGAAAATTATTATTATTAATTAATAATTATTTATCTACATTTAAAAAAGAAAAACAAAAAAATGAGCCTTACATCTATAATTTTCCTTATTTTTATTTTTTACTTACGTTTCCACCCAATAATTTGTATTGACTCATATTATTTCCGAAGCAACGAGAGACAAAAAAAAAACCGTAAGTGTTGCATGAGCACATTAAGTAATTTGGCGTTATCGGAACGCACAAGAGATTACGTGTCATCGAGTGCGAGGGCCATTAAAACGCATCGGGTCGCAATTATTTGATCGTAACCTCCGGACATCGGTTTGTATAAATCAAAATCGAGGCACGAAAACTTTAGTTTCGACAAAGGGCACCGAAAGCAATAATTCAGGCATTTAAATTGGTTTAATTTGAAAGCTGTTAACCGAAAACGCAACAAGACGGCTCATTGACTGCTCCCCATTATCTACAACTCTTTGTAATTTATTTACTTTAAGTGATAATTACACCCGGTCCGGGTACACATCTGTAAAACATCGGCCGCGTGTTATTATTAAGGTAAGACGGTGGAAAAGAAACGCACAACAAATTGTTGCTTATTAAATGTTATAACGCTCGCGAGGGATCTTTAACTATATTGTAATGAATGTACGATTTAAAAAGTATAGCTTCTGCGTTTAATGTAACTGTATATTACTGAAATATTAATAAAATGAAATGCGGATCTGAACGTTATTTATAACCGATTGTTAACTTAATTGGTCATTAAATTAAACGTAAAAGAACCAGAATTAAAAACGAACGAGCTTCGTGAATCGCACGGCTCCATTCAACATAAAATAAGGGCACAAAAAGCATTTTTTTCATTGATATTTTAGAGCACATGTAGCGTCCAGAATTCGGCGTTGGAGCGTTGAGAACGTTCGTTCTAGATCGCTAATTTTCAGGGCGAGGGCACTAAAAATTTCACGGGCAACACTTAATTTGGCCCCCATTCTCCTTACAACCCCACTCGATTAAATTCATTCTCTTTATGTGCCCACCCACATTTCAGTTTCAATGACTGCCAATTATATTTGTGAGTGTGTTCAATAAAAATTTGAGGAGGCCACAGTTAAACAAGGCGTGCACTTTAACACCTGAAACAAGGTGATGGCGAGCAAAAATCAATTAGGTTTTGGCCGTTTGTGGAAATCCGTCCATTAGCCGTTGGAATTCCACGGAGTAGAAAGTCATTAAGTCTAGGTGGGCATTGGTAACAAATCACCGGGTCAATATTAGTAAATCAAAGTGAAACAATGAGCTAAGAACACAAATGATTCGGTGGAAGGTCTCACTAAAATGAAGGAGGCGAGAATAAAGAAACGCGCCGATTACTATCAAGTGGGAGAATGTATTATCCCACGCATTCGGCGTCATACTGTCTAAAAAGTTTCTCGTCCATCCTTTTCGGAACGCTTTGTGTTGTTCCAACAACCTCAACAACATTCCTCAAATTGTTTATCTCGTATTTACATCCCAACACAATGTGAGTCAACTCCTCATTGTTTTCCTTTTATAATCCTTTATTATGTGATCATTTGAAATATTTAGAAATATTACAATTTTGTTGACATTATTTACCCATAGTTATTTCTCTTAGTAAATCAGTTACTTGATCAGGAAATTCTTGAAACTAAATAATATATTATATACTTTTTTAAAATTGTATTGCAATCAACAATTGGAAGATATATTTAATATTAAGACTCTGTTAATACAAAAGAGTTTTTGGGAGATTTCTTCCAGTTTCAGTGCATCAAATATACATAGTATAATAATTATTTGATCATGCAATTTCTGAAATTAAATTATAGTTTTTTGTATTAAATTGTAAACAACAATTGGAAAAACTTTTTAGTGTTAAACTCTCTTAAATAGAAGAGTTTTGTGGAAGATTTGTTACAATTTATTTGAATGAAATACAACCACAGTTACTCATAAAAAATCGATTATTTGATCAAGAAATTCTTGGAAATAGATAGCAAAATTTTGACATTATATTATAAACAACAATTGGAAGAGTTTTTCAGTCTGCAAACACTTTTTAATAGAAGTCTTTTGTAGGAGATTTCTTACAATTTCATTGCCCGAAAAACACACAGAGTTACTCATGAAAAATCGATTATTTGATCAATAAATTCTTGAAAGTAGATAATAAATTTTTTAACATTATATTATAAACAATAATTGGAAGAGCTTTTCAGTCTTTAAAAGTTTTTAAATAGAAGAGTTTTGAGGGAGGTTTCTTACAATTTCATTGAACGAAATACAAACAGACTTAATTTTTGAATGTAGAGAAATTCTTTGAAGAAGATGATAATTTTTTTACATTATATTATAAACAATAATTGGAAGAGTTTTTCAGTCTTTAAACACTTTTAAATAAAAAAGCTTTGTGGGAGATATTTTTCAGTTTCATTGATCGAAATACAAACAGACTTACTCATGAAAAATCAATTATTTGATCAAGAAATTCTAGGAAGTAGATAACAAAATTTTGTCATTAAATTATAAAAAAGAATTGGAAGAGCTTTCCAGTCTTTAAAAGTTTTTAAATAGAAGAGTTTTGAGGGAGATTTGTTTCAGTTTCATTGATCAAAATACAAACAGACTAACTCATGAAAAATCGATTATTTAATCAAGAAATTCTTGGAAGTAGATAACAAATTTTTGTCATTAAATTATAAACGAGAATTGAGAGAGCTTTTCAATCTTTAAACACTTTTAAATAGAAAAATTTTGTGGGAGATTTCTTTCAGTTTTATTGATCGAAATACAAATAGACTTACTCATGAAAAATCGATTATTTAATCAAGAAATTCTTGGAAGTAGATAACAAATTTTTGTCATTAAATTATAAACAAGAATTGAGGGAGCCTTTCAATATTTAAACACTTTTAAATAGAACAGTTTTAAGGGAGATTTCTTTCAGTTTCATTGATCAAAATACAAACATACTAACTCATGAAAAATTGATTATTTGATCAAGAAATTCGTGGAAGTAGATAACAAATTTTTGTCATTAAATTATAAACAAGAATTGGAAGAGCTTTTCAGTCTTTAAACACTTTTAAATAGAAACGTTTTGTGGGAGATTTCTTTCAGTTTCATTGATGGAAATACAAACAGACTAACTCATGAAAAATCGATAATTTAATCAAGAAATTCTTGGAAGTAGATAATAAATTTTTGTCATTAAATTGTAAACAAGAATTGGAAGAGCTTTTCAGTTTTTAAACACTTTTAAATAGAAAAGTTTTGTGGGAGATTTCTTTCAATTTCATTGATGGAAATACAAACAGACTAACTCATAAAAAATCGATAATTTGATCAAGAAATTCTTGAAAGTAGATAATAAATTTTTGTCATTAAATTATAAACAAGAATTGGAAGAGCTTTTCAGTCTTTAAATACTTTTAAATAGAAAAGTTTTGTGAGAGATTTCTTACAATTTCATTGAACGACATAAAAACATAAAAAATTAACTGTTTGAAGAAAGAATTCTTTGAAATAGTTAATACATTTTGATTTTATATTGGAAAACAGAACTGAAAATTTGTATAACTCTTAAATAGAAGAGTTTTGTGGGAGATTATTGTTATTTGATTAAGGAATTCATGGGCTTAGTTCATAAAACAGTTATTTAATGAGAATTTTTAAAAAAAATTCACTATTAATTAAAATTTTCTTGATAAAAATAATTTAAAAAGTAATTTTCATATTCTGACATCTTGGAATTTCAATAAATCATGTATAATATTTAATATTAATATAATATAAATACATGTGGTAATGCTCATGGTAAACTAGTGAGAACATTTGGTCCAGGTATCGGAACAACTCCGGCCCCGGCATGTCTGGTCCGGTTTAATTAAAGATTTCTGTGTTCTTGCCCCGGCCGAACATAATGACGAGGCACTAAACACTAAACTGAGTCTACAGGTGTTGAAGACAAAAGGAAAAAATCACCGGCCACTTATACGGAGAGCAAATTATTAACGAACACATTTTTTTTCCTCGTTCTGCACATCATCTCCTTTCTAAAACTTCGGCCAAAACTTATTGTTGTGTTGGATTTAACGAATTGCGTTGAGCGTTGACGCCTTGATGTTTGTTAATTGCAAGCGTTTATACTTGTTGAAATCCGCAATGCCGATTTAGCAATAAATTGATGCAAAAACATTATTCAAATCACTTTTAATTATTATTCTGTTGCAATATTGTAATTATTTATCACTTCCCAATGAGTGACATTTGTAGGTTGACGGTCATTAATTATTAATGTCAACTAATATCAACACTGCATTCATTTGCGTGAATTCATTAATAGTAATTGAATTTTAAGTGCTCCACTGGAAAATGTTAAGGTTTGATCTTGATTTTAAACACCTGACAAAGTTCAACATTTGCTGATGGTTATAAATCATTTTCACCAAATTTAAATCATCACCAGCCAACAGTAGCAGTTCTTTGAACCAGAGACATTAATGACAATTAATTAGGTACATTTTTGTTATTTATCAAAGTGCTCCACTGGAAAATGTTAAGGTCTGATCTTGATTTTAAACACCCGACAAAGTTCAACATTTGCTGATGGTTGTAGATCATTTTCACCAAATTTAATTCACCACCAACCAACAGTAGCAGTCCTTTGCACCACAGAAATTAACGACAATTAATTAGGCACATTTTTGTGATTTAGCAAAACCAATTAAAAACGCAGGCGGTTTAAATACCGAAGACTTTCACGGCATAATGGAGGCTCGGAGGAACGGTGAGCGAAATAATTTTTTGCGGTGTCGGCGATCGAGTTTTTGTGGCCACAGGCCAACGGTCCAAAGGGGATGGAGATCGGCCGGGATGGGATGTTCGTTTGTCGGTCTAGATGCCTTTCATAAATGGCCATATTTGCATTTTTAAAAGATAAACCAACAAAAGGTGTGAAAAGTCATTAAGTCAAGTAATTATCGTTTAAAAAGGTGTTTAGAGTTGGGTTACGGTGCACAAAAGGTTCTCATTTTAGAAGCAAACATGATTTATTTACCTGCATCTATTAATTACAACAATGCACCAATGCCCATTGTCTACTATTCTTTCTACCTACGCGCCGATTTATTTCTTATTTATCGGTTATACACAAATCTATTATTTGCACTGTTTCTTTCGGAGCTTGTTCCCGTTTCAGGTGCTCGAACTGAACAGAAGAATGCGTGATAATCTTGTAATTTGACTGACGTAAACCCGAACGATTTCAAAAACGGTTGCCACCTAGAAAACAGGATTAAAAACTGGTGTTAAATCGGTTTTGATGGTTCAATCATTGTTACAAATTATTTTCAATTAAATGCGAGTAATTACATTCCGATATTGTCGGAAACATCTGCCTTAATAAAAAAATAACCACGATAATAATAAAATTAAGTTATTTATGCAAAAAAAAATATATTGGTTGGAAATTTGATGTGACGCAGCACAGTCAAATCAGATCTATATTTAATTTTACGCATCATAATCCAAACATATTGGCATCATTAGAGAACAAAAAGAGCTCATGGTTTATGGAGGAGAGAAGAGTAACGCTGTTTGCGAAATAAAAATACACTGAACCACTTGAATTAGATTATTTATTGCTCGACTTCAGTTTCTAGAAATTTTAACAGACTTTCAAAATATGATGCACGGATTTTTATGCTCAAAAACTTTACATCAATATAATAATTCGAATGTTAAAATTGAAATAAAATAGGGAAATTAATATTACATTTAAAACTAGGAAAAAATATTTTAAAGATAAATCTGAATATAAAAATATATTTGAAAAATTATCATATCATAATTAAATTTGCAACATTTAAATTATAAATTCTGTTTCATAAATAAATAGTAATTATCAGATATATAAGAATAAATAAATAAATGAAAATCTCATATTTAAAAGTTCAATAGATTGAACAAATTTTAAAATAATTGTGAATAAAATATAATTATATCTTTAATTAAAAAATATGTAAGTTAATAACAATTATTAATAAAGTGAAAATATTTAAAATAATAAAAAAATAAAATATGCATTTTATAAAAGGTAAAGTAATTTTTTAAACTATAAATGTAACAGAAAGAAAAAACAATTAATTGGAAACCGAATTTAATAAATTGGGAAAAAAATTAAACACGTATTTGAAACTAATTTAAAATAATATTACAGATTTTATTAACAAATTAGATTAAAAAATTCAATTTTTTTAACAAAATTGTGAATAAAAAGTGTAATTATAATAAATAAATCTTAATACATTAATTATATAAACAAAAATAATTTTAAATATAAAATAATAATAAAAGCAAATTTTTTAACAAAATTGCCAATACAAAATATAATAAATAAATCTTTAATTAAAAAATAAAAAAATTAATGATTTAAAAAATATTAACTTTAAAAATTAAAATTTTCTGAAAATAAAATTTTTAAAAATAAACAATTTGTAAAGCTTTTGAATTTATAAAAAAATATTTAAAATTAAAAAAATATACATGTAACAAAAATAAAAAAAATTAAAAAATTACAAATTTCATTTAAAAAGGAGACTAAAAAGCAAATTTTTGAACAAAACTGTTAATACAAAATAAAATTATAATAAAGAAATCTGTAATTAAAAAATACATAAAATTATTATATAAAAATATTAATTTTAAGTATAATAACAATAAAAAAAATAAAATTTTCAAAATAAATAATTTGTAAAAGGTAAACTAGTTTTTAAATTTATAAAATATATTTAAATTTAAAGAACAAAAATAATAAAAAAGCAATTAATTTCAAAAAATTAATTTAATAAACTGGAAAGAAAAATAAAAATTTCATATTTGAAACAAATTAAAAACAATAAAATTACAAATATCATTTAAAAAGAAAATTATAAAATGCCAAATTTTTAACAAAATTGTTAATGCAACGTATAATTATAAGTAATTAAACTTTTGCTTAAAAAACTACTAATTTTAAATATAATAATAATAAAAAAATGAAATTTTCAAAAATAAACAATTTGTAAAAGATAAAGTACTTTTTGAATTTATAAAAAAAATTGAAACAAAAATAACAAAAAACAAAATAATAAAAAGAGAATATTAATTTTAAAAGAAAATGAAAAAAAATTGAATTGAACAAAATTGTTACTACAAAATATAATTATAATAAATAAACCTTTAATTAAAAAATATTAATTTTAATTTAAAATTTGCAAAAAACAAACTTTTCAAAAATATTTAAAATTAAAGAACAATAATATAACAAAAATAAAAAAACAATTAATTTGAAAAAATTTATATATTTGAGGATTGGAAAAAAGTTAATAAATTGAAAAAAAATCTCTCATATTTAAAACTAATTAGAAATAATAAAATTACAGAATTCTTTTAAAAATTGTGAATAAAATATAAAATTATAATAAATAAATCTTTAATTAAAATATAAGTAAATTTTTTATATCACAAATAATAATTTTAAATATAATAATAATGGTAAACTAATTAACATTTATAAAAAAGTAAATTTGTTAAAAATATATATGTTATTAAAGGTAAATTAATTTTTGAATTTGAAATAAATAGAACTTTAGTAAAATGGGAAAAATTAAAAATCTTAAATTTAAAACAAATTAAAAATAATAAAATTACAGATTTCATTTAAAAGGAAGATCAAAAATACAATTTTTTGAATACAATTGTGAGTAAAAAGTACAATTATAATAAATATGTTTTTTAACAAAAGTACATACAATAATTAAAATTTCCAAAATTTTTCTATTTTACCATAATAATAAGTCATCAAATTTTTTTAATTTTGGAATTTGAATATAAATTAAATAAGAAATCTTATTAATAAACAGATTAAAAACAATAAAATTTAAGATTTCGTTTAAAAGAAAGATTAAAAATGCAATTTTTAATACAATTGTGAATACAAAGTTCAACAATAATAAATAATTTTTTGATTCAAAAGTACATAAATTTATTATATAAAAAATATATTGATAATAGTAAAATAATTAAAATTTTCAAAATTTTTTCATTTTACAATAATAAGTCAACAAAATTTTTTTAATTTAAAATCTTAAAAACAATGTATAAACTACTTACAACAAAATAATGATAAAATTGATTTTATATAATACAATTAATTATTATAAAATAAATTCAATCCATTTGAATATATAATATAACTGAAATTTCCATTTAAATTTAAAATAAACTGCTTACGAATCCGTTTGCCATAAGTCGGAAAAAGCAGGGGGAAACAAGAATATAAAAGTGTCGTTGGACATAATAGAATTAAATGGGGCTTAAACCGCGCGGAAGCAAATTGCCGACATTAGTTAGTCGATTGTTGTTCCACGGGTCGGATTGATGTCACTTTTGCCGCCCCCCGTCTATGTCAACCCCCACACGCGCCCCCCCATAAAACCACCCCCTTCGTTGTTGTTCGAAGAACAAGTGTACTTGTCGATAAATTACTTTCTAATGTCTTTTTGTGGCGGCTAATGCGTTTTGCCGGCCGTCGGTAAGTTTGCCGATATACACTAGTTTTATATCAGATTTGGATAGTCATTGATTTTTCATACGGGATAAAGGTTGTAAAATCAAAATGGTATTGTGGCACCGCAATTAAATCAGACGCAACCAGTTGACATTTTTATGTCCCATTATAAATCGAGATGAAAGCAAACGAAATAAAAAGAGGTCTGGACCGAACATGAATGGGCAGGCAAAGAGAAAGAGAGAACGAGAACTAAACCAAACCAATTTAAAAAGTAATTAATTAACGACAAGGCTCTTAAGTGTTTTATTTACCTTCACAGTAAATAAGCAACACAATTTAATCCTGTAATAAGTTGAAAGAGGAACATGTGTTCTCCTGTTCTCCCATCAAATATTGAATTAATTTCGAGAAAGATAAAGCGTCAAATGCTGCCGCCCATTCGGGTTTTTGAAAGGACGACGAATATTGTGTTAAATGTTGGGCCGAGCCCGAACATTTGATCAGAAAATTTTAATTTGATACGCTTCGAGGCGGCATTTCTGATGTACTTGTGCCTTTTTTCAGTAAATAAACTTAGAATAATAGCTTTATATAATCTCTTTTTGATGGACTATCTTTGGAATTTACAACGGACTTAATATAGTGTTAAATTTAATCGTAATCTACCTTCAGCTTTAACACAAAAATTCTATACAACCGGCTTATGAGAGTTTTGATGAAGGTTTTTTGCACGCTCGACGATGTATTTATAAAACCTTTGGAATCTTAATCGAACACATAAATGACATTCTGCATTCTAATATGTTACTCATTTAATTACCTACCCACACTCTACACTTTTTAATTAATTAATTTATTTATTTTATAAGTAGATTATAATGTGTGAAAAAATAAACCATTTGTAAAACTTAAATTTTCTAATACTCCTTATCGCATCGTGACTTAATTAAACAAATGTTAATAAATTAAAAACCGAGAAGCTAATAATTTGTTTTAATGTACAGTAAACTGTGAAAAAGGAAACAGCCATCTTAGAAAACAGTGGAAAATATTTGAGCTAAGTACCAATTAAAAATGTAAATCGTACATATATTAACATAAACAGTATATTAATCACAAAACCACCGTGCAACGAATTATAATTGACGTTCAATTAATGAGTTATTCATCATCATTTTATTTATGATGAGTCAAGACGTTTTAACGAACGAAATAGGATGTTAAGTCAATTTTGTTAATCTTCATAAACGTGAGCCTTTCTAAGACTTTTAAATTAAAAGTACAAATGAACTTTTTTTAATTAGCATTTAATTATTTAAAAAAAAACTTTTTCGTTTTAAGATCTCAAGAAATTAAGATTAATTTTAAAACTTTGGTTTAATTAGTTTTAGAATTTAAATATAAATTATTAAATACATAATAAAATATAAATTATTATCCTCAGCTTAAGATTTCAATTTAACTAATTTAAGAATTTCAAATTGACATTCTATTCACATTCTCAAATTAATTGTTAAATAATTAAAATTTGACATTTAAAATTATTTTTATTCACAATGAGATAAAATTTTTAGTAAATAAATTACCTTTTCAAATTTCAGTACAGTACTATATTGAAGAATGTAACTATGTTGATATTCACCAAATAATTAAATTATTAGTGAGTATTTTTCTTATTAAGATTTCAATTTAATTAGATTATGATTTGACAAATAAAACTGTGTTGATTATCATCAAATAATCAAATTAGTAATAAATATTTTTCTTATTGAGATTTCATTTTAATCAGATTAAGATTTTATAATTAAAACTGTGTTGATCTACACTAAATAATTAAATTTTTGGTATGTATTTTTCTTATTAAATATTCAGTTCAATTAGATTAAGATTTGATAATTAAAACTGTGTTGATCTTCACCAAATAATTAAATTACCTATAAATATTTTTTATTGAGTTTTCAGTTTAATTATATTCAGATTTAATGATTAAAACTTAAAGTTAATCTTCACCAACTAATTAAATTTTTTGTAAATACTTATCTTATTAAGTTTCACAAATAATACAATTTTTAGTAAATATTTTTCTTATTAAGTTTTAAGTTTAATTAGGTTAAGATTTAATAATTAAAACTGTGTGATCTTCACCAAATAAAAAAATTATTAGTGAGTATTTTTCTTTTTAAGATTTCAATTTAATTAGATTAAGATTTGATGATTAAAACTGTGTTGATTTTCACCAAATAATAAAATTATTAGTGAGTATCTTTTTTTAAAATTTCAATTTAATTAGATTAATATTTAATAATTAAAACTGTGTTGATCTTCACCAAATAATTAAATTATTAGTAAATATTTTTCTTACTAAATTTTAAGATTAATTAGGTTAAGATTTGATAATTAAAACTGTGTTGATCTTCACCAAATAATTAAATTATTAGTATATATTTTTCTTATTAAATTTTAAATTTAATTAGGTTGAAATTTGATAATTAAAACTGTGTTGATCTTCACCAAATAATTAAATTATTAGTATATATTTTTCTTATTAAATTTTAAATTTAATTAGGTTGAAATTTGATAATTAAAACTGTGTTGATCTTCACCAAATAATTAAATTTTTACTAAATATTTTTCTTATCAAATTTTAAGCTTAATTTAGGTTAATCAAAACTGTGTTGATCTTCACCAAATAATTAAATTATTAGTGAATATTTTTCTTATTAAATATTCAGTTTAATTAGGTTAAGATTTGATAATTAAAACTGTGGTAATTTTCACCAAATAATTATATTTTCAGTAAACATTTGTCTTATTAAGTAAGTTTTCAGATTAATTAGGTTAAGATTTTAAAACTGTAATAATTTTCACCAAATAATTAAATTATTATTGAGTATTTTTCTTATTGAGATTTCAATTTAATCAGATTAAGATTTGAAAATTGTTAAATTTTCAGCTTGTTAAGATTTAATAATTATAGCAGTATCGATTTTCACTAAACAATTAAATTTTTAGTAAATATTGTACTTATTAAGATTTCAGTTTAAGAAGTGATAATTAAAATTGTGCTAATCTTCACTTATTGACTAAATTTTTAGTAATTTTTTTTCTTATTAAGTTTTAAGTTTAATCAGATTTAGATTTGATAATAAAAATTGTGTTGATCTTCATCAAATAATTAAATTTTTAGTAAATATTTTTCTTATTACATTTTCAGTTTAATCAAATTAAGATTTGATAATCATAACTGTATTAATCTTTACCAAATAATTAAATTTTTTGTAAATATATTTTTTATTAAGTTATCAGTTTAATTAGATTAAAATTTGATAATCAAAAGCTGTGTTAATCTTCACCAAATAATTGAGTTATTAGTAAATATTTTTCTTGTTAAGATTTTAGTTTAATAAGATTTGATAATTAAAACTAGCAAATAATTAAATTTTTGGTATATATTTTTCATAATAAGATTTCAATCTAATAATTTCAAAACTTGATGATTGAAACGATTTTTATCTTCACTTCACTCACTAATTTTTTAAAATGAAAATACAATCACGAGATCTAAACTTAGATAAAATCATGTCCAATTGGATGTAGTCCTATGAGAGATATAATCTTTTCTGATGAACTATTTATTTATCCCTATTTATTTTAAAATGAAATAAAAATTACTGATAAGAAAATATCTTGAAAAAATATGTATAGTGAACTCTGATTATATAAATTATTGAATATAATTTTTTTATAACATTAACAACATTCCTTTGCATCCAGAAAAATTTGAAGGTATGAAAAATAATCGAATGTGTTCGAATTCCGATTAGTCCGGTATCGTCGAACACAGGATAGGTAATAAGAAAAGATATTGAATCAGCAAAACAATCTGGACATCGTAATAGGAAGACGTAAACCGTAGGTTAAACCGTAGAGCCGACAGGCACGGCGCGAAGGAAACGAAGCCGATGCCTCTATGGCCGTGCCATCGCCGCATTATGCCATTTCCAATTTACGCGCAGTGTGTTTGTACGGTGCCGCGGCCCCGTTGTAATTTTAATCAGACTGTGCCGATGTTTTAGAGAATTCCAGCCGCAGCGGCGCACCGGTGATTTATCACGGGTCCATCTATTGTGGTGCTTGGCGGGGCGCAGGTATAATGTGGGTCTCATCGCCGGGATGCCGCGGTGCCCACTGGCCACCAGGTGTTTGCTCCGGGCACCGCTAAAGAACCACATTAGCGGCTCACAAACCGACGACCGACAATCCCATTCGCTCAACCCCTTCTACCCGTGTGCCGCCAACCGGGGACAACCCCGACACCTCTCACCTCCGCCAGACTGGATGTCTGCCACCGAAATTTTAACTGCGAGGACCGCAAACGAGCTTCTCAATTTATTCTTGTTGACTGTCGAAGAAATAAGTGGACGTCGTGTTATATTTTACTCAAATTTACTTTGTTTTCTCTGATATTTCAAATACTATTATACTTAAAAAAAAAACATTTTATATTATAGTTTGAACATAAATATTAAAAGTGTAATTAAATTATAGTTTCGTAGCCAATAATTTTGGATAATAATTGGAACTCATTTATAACCGAACTCCGAGTTTAATAGTTTCAGTTTTATTATCTTAAAAATATCCAATTTATATTTTATAATTTCAGAGTAATAATTTGAAAATTTGACTATTAATTCATCAAATAATAGAATATTAGATTTTTAGACAAGAAGTTTCATTTAATAGTTTCAGTTTAATCTTGTTGATTTGTAGTTGAATGTGTCTTTATGTTCACCAAATAATGAAATTTGTGCAGTCTAATTGTAAGTTTACAATTTCAGTTTAATCAGTCTATTAAAAATATTTATATTCACCAAATAATAGAATTAGTTTTTTAGGCAATAAGACCTATTTAACAGTTTCAGTTTAATCATCTTGACAATTTGTAATTGAATCTGGTTTTGTGATCACCAAATTTGTTGTATTATACATTGTACAATTTCAGTTTAATCAATTAAGAGTTGACTATCGAAAATTTTTTTATTCACCAAATAGTAGATTTATAGTATTTAGCGAATAAGTCCCATTTAACAGTTTCAGTTTAATCCTGCTGAAATTTGTAATCGAATCTGTTTTTATATTCACCAAAATGATGAAATCTAATTTACATATTACAATTTCAGTTTAATCAATTAAAGATGACTATTAAAATTATTTTCTTCACCAAATAATTGAATTTCAGTTTTTAGATAAAAAGTGCCATTTGACAATTTCAATTTGTAATTGAATCTGTTTTTATGTTCACCAAATAATGAAACTTGTGGAAACTAATTTCCATTTTACAATATCAGTTTAATCAATTGACTACCGAAATTTTTTTTATTCACCAAATAATAGAATTATAGTGTTTAGGCAAAAAGCCCCGTTTAACAGTTTCAGTTTAATCCTCTTAACAATTTGTAAATAATCTGTGTTTATATTCACCAAATTATGAAATTTATAGTATCTAATTTCCATTTAACAATTTCAGTTTAATCAATTAGAGATGTCTATTACATTTATTCTATTCACCAAATAATAGAATTACAGTTTTTTAGATAATAAGTGCCATTTGACAGTTTCAATTTAATTTTCTTATCAATTTGTAATTGAATCTGTTTTTATGTTCACCAAATAATGAAACTTGTGGTAACTAATTTCAATTTTACAATATCAGTTTAATTAATCAAGAATTGAATAACGGATTTTTTTTTATTCACCAAATAATAGAATTATAGTGTTTAGGCAAAAAGCCCCGTTTAACAGTTTCAGTTTAATCCTCTTAACAATTTGTAAATAATCTGTGTTTATATTCACCAAATTATGAAATTTATAGTATCTAATTTCCATTTAACAATTTCAGTTTAATCAATTAGAGATGTCTATTACATTTATTCCATTCACCAAATAATAGAATTACAGTTTTTTAGATAATAAGTGCCATTTGACAGTTTCAATTTAATTTTCTTATCAATTTGTAATTGAATCTGTTTTTATGTTCACCAAATAATGAAACTTGTGGTAATTAATTTCAATTTTACAATATCAGTTTAATTAATCAAGAATTGAATAACGGATTTTTTTTATTCACCAAATAATAGAATTATAGTGTTTAGGCAAAAAGCCCCGTTTAACAGTTTCAGTTTAATCCTCTTAACAATTTGTAAATAATCTGTGTTTATATTCACCAAATTATGAAATTTATAGTATCTAATTTCCATTTAACAATTTCAGTTTAATCAATTAGAGACGTCTATTACATTTATTCTATTCACCAAATAATAGAATTACAGTTTTTTAGATAATAAGTGCCATTTGACAGTTTCAATTTAATTTTCTTATCAATTTGTAATTGAATCTGTTTTTATGTTCACCAAATAATGAAACTTGTGGTAACTAATTTTAATTTTACAATATCAGTTTAATTAATCAAGAATTGAATAACGGATTTTTTTTTATTCACCAAATAATAGAATTATAGTGTTTAGGCAAAAAGCCCCGTTTAACAGTTTCAGTTTAATCCTCTTAACAATTTGTAAATAATCTGTGTTTATATTCACCAAATTATGAAATTTATAGTATCTAATTTCCATTTTACATTTTCTGTTTAATCAATTAGATTTAATTTCAATTTACATTTTTTTATTCACCAAATAATAGAATTACAGTTTTTCAGATAATAAGTGCCATTTGACGGTTTCAATTTAATTCTTTTATCAATTTGTAATTGAATCTGTTTTTATGTTCACCAAATAATGAAACTTGTAACTACCGGATTTTTTTTTATTCACCAAATAATAGAATTATAGTTTTTAGGCAATAAACCCCCTTTAACAGTTTCAGTTTAATCCTCTTGACAATTTGTAAATAATTTGTGTTTAATTTCACCAAATTATGAAATTTACAATTTAAGTTTAGTCAATTAAAGATGTCTATTAAATTTTTTTGTTTACCAAATAATAGAATTACAGTTTTTCAGATAATAAGTGCCATTTGACAGTTTCAATTTAATCCTCTTGTCAATTTATAATTGAATATGTTTTTATGTTCACCGAATAATGAAACTTGTAACTAATTTCCATTTTACAATATCAGTTTAATCAATTACGAATTGTCTATCGGATTTTTTTTATTCACCAAATAATAGAATTATAGTGTTTAGCCAATAAGCCCCATTTAACAGTTTCAGTTTAATCCTCTTGACAATTTGTAATTGAATCTGTTTTTATAATCACCAAATAAAGAAATTTGTAATATCTAATTTCCAAATTACAATTTCAGTTTAACCAATTAAAAATGACAAAATTCACCAAATAATGAAATTATAGTTTTGTTTAGATAATAAGTCCCATTTGACAGTTTCAATTTAATCCTCTTGTCAATTTGTAATTGAATCTGTTATGTTCACCAAATAAAGAAATTTGTGGTAACAAATTTCCATTTTACAATACAGTTTAATTAATTAAGAATTGAGTATCGGAAATTTTTTTATTCACGAAATAATAGAATTATAGTGTTTAGGCAATATGCCCCATTTAACAGTTTCAGTTTAATCCTGTTGAACAATTTGTAGTTGAATCTGTTTTTATGTTCACCAAATAATAAAATTTGTGCTATCTAATTCCAGTTTACAATTTCAATGAAATCAGTTAAGGATTGAGCACCAAAGTTTATTTATTCACCAAATAATAGAATGTTTTGGTGTTCACCAGATAATAAAATTTTGAGTAGACAATTTTTATTTTACAGTATCTGTTTAGCAACTTAAGAATTAACACTTAAAACTTTTTTAATTCACCAAATAAATTTCTTAGACAATTACTCATTAAATTTCATAATAATCCTCTTAACAATGGAAGGTCTTTTTATATTCCAGTTCTGAAATTAATTTTTTGGTCAATAATTCTCGATTAAACATTTCAGTTTAATCCGTTGAAATTAATTGAGAATGAATTTATGTTCATTAAATACTAAAATTAGTAAATCATTTCCATTTTAAAAGTTTTGATAATTTATTATGTATATGTATAGATGAAAGATCCTTTTCCATATGTAGCAGTGGACGGTGTGAAGAGAAAAAGAAAGAGAAACAGTGCGATGGTGGAGAAAGAAAAAGGTGTAAGAGAGAGGCACAGGTGTTGGTGTCGGTTCGGGGCAACGTAAAAGGGCGTCGGTGCATTTCAAAAAGGCAGCGCACCGCGGGACTCATATTGTGTGTCTCGTAGCTACATACCACCCGCCCGGCGCATAATACGAACGGACCGAGGCGCAAACAAAGCCACAAAATATATTTTATGGCTTATAAATAGTCATGTTGACTCAAGCAATTTCGATTTTTCGAGTGTCACAAATTAAACACACACACACACAGACACAATGACCTGTCCGTCATTTCATTTATTTGTGTTTCGATTCACCCATAAAATCGACCGTTCTAATAGGATTTTATATTTTGGTTATTGTAGTTTTGTCACTTTATGAAAATAGTTATTCAAATTCGTTTGTACGCGTTCAACCAGTGATAAACGAACCATTCAAGCAATTTGAATATTAAATTAAACTTAAATAACAACATTTTATACTATTCATATCAATAATAATAGTTAAGTAGTTCCATAAATTAAATTTTCACAATGATAATGTATAAATAAGAATGTTTATTGTTGTAATTTTAACTAAAATCAAGTATTTGAATATGTAACTAGTTACATTATTTCAATAAAAGTCATAATAGATCACTTTCTCATATTTTCGAAGAACCAAATAATATAACTATAGTTTTTAGACCATAAACCCCAGTAAACTATTTCATTTTAAGCCTTTTGATAATTTGTAATAAAGTCTATTTTTATATTAACCAAATAATGAAATTTGTGCTATCTATTTTCTATTTTAAAATTTCAGTTTCATCAAAAAATTTATAAATGAATATGTTTTTATGTTCACCAAATAATGAGCTTTGTGGTATCTAATTTTCGTTTTACAATTTCAGTTTTATTAGTCAAGAATTGACCATCAAAAATTTTTTTCACCAAATAATAGACAATTGACAGTTTCAGTTTTATGCTCACCTAATATTTCATTAATTCAGTTTAATCACATAAAGATTAACATTTAATTTTTCTTATTCACCAAATAATAGAACTATAATTTTTTAGATAATAATTTATATCGAAGAATTATAGTTTTTTGGGCAACAAATTCCGTTTAACAGTTTCAGTTTAATCCTCTTAACAATTTGTATTTGAAGTTTTCTTTTATGTTCAACAAATAATGAACTTTGTTGTATCTAATTTTCATTATACAATTTCAGTTTTATTAGTTAAGAATTGACTATCAAAAATTATTTTCACCAAATAATATATGTATAGTTTTTTAGACAATTGACAGTTTCAGTTTTATGCTCACCTAATATTTCACTAATTCTTATTCACCAAATAATAGACTTATAGTTTTTTAGATTATAGTTCATATAATATATTTATAGTTCTTTGGGCAACAAGTTTTGTTTAACAGTTTCAATTTAATCCTTTTAACAATTTGTATTTGAATTTATGTTCACCAAATAATAAATTTTGTAGTATCTAATTTTCATTTTACAATTTCAGTTTTTTATTTGTTAAAAATTGACATTCAAAAATTTTTTTCACCAAATAATAGATGTATTGTTTTTTAGATAATTGACTGTTTCAGTTTTATGCTCACCTAATATTTCATTAATTCAGTTTAATCACATAAAGATTAACATTTAATTTTTCTTATTCACCAAATAATAGAACTATAATTTTTTAGATAATAATTTATATCGAAGAATTATAGTTTTTTGGGCAACAAATTCCGTTTAACAGTTTCAGTTTAATCCTCTTAACAATTTGTATTTGAAGTTTTCTTTTATGTTCAACAAATAATGAACTTTGTGGTATCTAATTTTCATTATACAATTTCAGTTTTATTAGTTAAGAATTGACTATCAAAAATTATTTTCACCAAATAATATATGTATAGTTTTTTAGACAATTGACAGTTTCAGTTTTATGCTCACCTAATATTTCACTAATTCAGTTTAATCACATAAAGATTGACAATTAATTTTTCTTATTCACCAAATAATAGACTTATAGTTTTTTAGATTATAAGTTCATATAATATATTTATAGTTCTTTGGGCAACAAGTTTTGTTTAACAATTTCAATTTAATCCTTTTAACAATTTGTATTTGAATTTATGTTCACCAAATAATAATTTTTTTATTTGTTAAAAATTGACATTCAAAAATTTTTTTCACCAAATAATAGATGTATTGTTTTTTAGATAATTAACTGTTTCAGTTTTATGCTCACCTAATATTTTACTAATTCAGTTTAATCACATAAAAATTAACAATCAATTTTTCTTATTCATCAAATAATAGAATTTTAGATTTTTAGATAATAGTTCATATAGCAGATTTATAGTTTTTTGAGCAACAAGTTGCGTTTAACAGTTTCAGTTTAATCTTTAACAATTTGTATTTGAAGTTTTCTTTTATGTTCACCAAATAATGAACATTCTGGTATCTAATTTTCATTTTAAAATTTCAGTTTTATTTGTAAAGAATTGTGCATCAAAATTTTTTTTTCACCAAATAATGGATGTATAGTTTTTCAGACAATTGAAAGTTTCAGTTTTATGTTCACCTAATACTTTACTAATTCAGTTTAATCACATAAAGATTGATAATTAATTTTTCTTATTCACCAAATAATAGAATTATAGTTTTTTAGATAATAGTTAATATAGTAAATTTATAGTTTTTTGAGCAACAAGTTCGTTTAACAGTTTCAGTTTAATCCTCTTAACAATTTATATTTGAAGTTTCTATTTATGTTCACCAAATAATGAACTTTCTGGTATCTAATTTTCATTTTACAGTTTCGGTTTTATTTGTTAAGAATTGAGTATTAAAAATTTTTTCACCAAATAATAGATGTATAGTTTTTTGGACAACTGACAGTTTCAGTTTTATGCTCACCTAATATTTTACTAATTCAGTCTAATCACATAAAAATTGACAATTAATTTTTCTTATTCACCAAATAATAAAATTATAGTTTTTTAGATGATAGTGCATATAGTAGATTTATAGTTTTTTGGGCAACAAGTTTCGTTTAACAGTTTCAGTTTAATCCTCTTAACAATTTGTGTTTGAAGTTTTCTTTTATGTTCACCAAATAATGAATTTTGTGGTATCTAATTTTCATTTTACAATTTCAGTTTTATTAGTTAAGAATTGACTATCAAACAATTTTATTCACCAAATAATAGAATTATAGTTTTTTTACATAATAATTTTTAATTAAAGTTAAATTCAGTTTAATCTTCTTAACAATTTCATTTGAGAAATAGACAATTTTCTTAAACTTTCTAATAATAATAGTTAAGTAGTGCCATAAATTAAATTCTCATTATGATATGTATAAATGAGAATATTTATTGTTGTAATTTTAATTAAAACTAAGTATTTGAATATGTAACGAGTTACAGGAACCACTTTGCCTTTGAAGTCCCGAGCCCATTCTTTGAAGAAAAGGAAAAGGACCTAATAGACTGATCAATATCTCATATTTTCGATAAAACAAAGAAATTAGTGGCTTTCAAAGTTAAGTGGGGGGTTGTTCCCCCAAAATATCACTGTTTACCATACTTTTAGTGTTAGATGCAACGTCCGATACGAGTAATTTAATTCAGAGGCATCAAACCCCTTGACAGTGGTTTTCTACTCGATTTCGTTTCAAGACGCCCCAAACACCTTTTGTGAACCATCTGCTCGTAATATTAATAATTTGATTAGGCAATGGTCGCCGTAAAAAAGTCATTACCCACAATTTAGATGTAAATGGATTTTTTTTACATCTGTGATACGAATCCATGCATCAACACGTTTTTGTTATTGTTAGGTGGTCGCAAATGGGCAAATTCAGATGTATAAATTAAACGATGAAAATTTAAAATGGCGTTAATAATAAATTTGATGTGCGGCTAAAATATGGTCGCGGAATGCAACAGGTTGATTAATTTCACGTGAATATTTGATTAGGTACAGTCGGATTGTGATAAATTAATCGGACATGTGTTGACATTTGAACCCAAGGCTGAGGTATTCACGATGTTTTAGTTAGTTAACGGTGCACACGAACATTATTCGATGGAAAATGTCCGTTTTAATATAACCGAATCATTTTTATGATTATGATCAATTTGTAAACAAATATTATATTTTATATATAATAATTTAAAGTAATTTATAGTTGTCTCAAAATGTCCAATTAAGCCAAAATATATTCATAAAATATAATTATTAATAAATTTTACATATTTTAATTTCAAAAATTCATTTTATAATTTTAAAAATAAATAATAAGATTTGAAGATCTATTGCTTAATTTTTTCGATATAAAATAAGATTCACCAAATAATAAAACAACTTTTAATAATACACTTCTGTATTTTTATAAAATATTTACTATATTTATTTTTAATTATTTTAGAAATAAATAAAATAATGTATTTTAATTTTATTAAATATATATTGAAATAAATTATTAATAATAAATTAATTAAATATTGAACAGATTTTAACTTAATTTGAACTAATTATGTAAATTAGATTGTCAAATATTGACATACATTCTTATAAAATTATTTTTTAATTAATATTTTATATTAATATAATTAATCATATATTAGATATGTATATTATCACATGACTGTGTGAATAAATATGAATATATTACTTAAACATATTCATAATGTTGTTGACATTAAATTCATTAAAAATATGAGTGG
Source organism: Aethina tumida (assembly GCF_024364675.1). Taxonomy (NCBI): domain Eukaryota; kingdom Metazoa; phylum Arthropoda; class Insecta; order Coleoptera; family Nitidulidae; genus Aethina; species Aethina tumida. Next base: position 8,274,863 of record NC_065438.1, read on the forward strand.
AACTTATTAAAGTTATTAAATTAATATAATAAGTATAAGATTACATAACAAAATAAAATAAATCTATTTATTTTTAAGATAATCTATAATGTAAAATTCTATTTATAATTGAATATATATAAATAATAATATAATAAATAATAAAAATTAAAATTCGTACAAGAACCAATTAGAAGTTGAATAGAATAAATTATTTACATGTTTATTTTATTAAAGGATATTCTAACTATAACTACATTTTTGAATAAAAACGTAATAATAATATTTATCTTAAATTAAAATTTGTATATTACCAAATTCGAAATTGAATAAAACAGAATATTTATTTAATTATAGTTAATCCTACAATATAGAATATTTAAATTTGAAATTCAATGAAACAGAATACTTATTTATTTATTTTATTATAGGTTATTCGACAGTATAAAATATTTTATTTATGTGAATATTTTTAAATAATATAATATATAAAAATAATTATGTTAAATAAATATTTGAATAACATGAAATTAGAAATTGAAAAAACTCAATATTTATTTTAATATAGGTTATCCTACAACATGAGTATTTTTAAATAATTAATATAATATATAAAAATATTTATGTTATATTAATATTTGTATAATATTAAATTAGAAATTGAATAAATCAGAATATTTATTTATTTATTTTATTGTGGGTTATCCTGGAATATAAAATATTTCATATGTAAGTGAATAATTTTAAATAATAATATATTATATAAGAATATGTGTATTAAAATAACATTAGATTAACGTCGAATTAGAAATTGAATAAAATTCAATATTTTAGATTATTCTACTTTATAAAATATTTTATTTATAAATGAATATTTTTAAATGACAAATATATAATATTATTTTAAATTAATATTTGAATAATATCAGATAAGAAATTCAATAAGACAAAATATTTATTTATTAATAAACATTACTAACATAAAAAAATTATTCAATTAATATTTGTATAACAGAAAATTTGAAATTGAATAAAACAGAATATTTATTTATTTTATTATGAATTATCCTGCAATTCTATCTATAAGTGAATACTTTAAAATATTAATATAATACATAAAATATTTGTTAAATTAATATTTGTATAACATCGAATTAGAAATTGAATAAAAGCGAATATTTATTTATTTATTTAATTATAGGTAAACCTGCAATATAAAATGTTCTATTTGTAAGTGAATATTTTTTGATATAGAATATGAAATTGAATAAAACAGAATATTTATTTGTTCAATGTATTATGAGTTATCCTGCAGTATAAATATTATATTTATATGTGAATATTTATAAATAATAATATAATACATAAAAATATTTGTTACATTAATATTTGTATAACATCAAATTAGGAATAAAACCGTATATTTATTTGTTTATTTATTTAAAAGTAATCCTGCAATTTACCATGTTCTATTTGTAAGAAAATATTTTTAAATAATTATATAATATATAAAAATATTTATGTTAAATTACTATTTGTATAACATTAAATTAAAAATTGAATAATACAAAATATTTATTTATTTATTTATTTTAATATGGATTATTCTTCAGTTCAATTTATTTTATTATGAGTTATCCTGCTATATAAATATTCTACTTTTTTTAATATTAAATTAATTCATAAAAAATATTTATTTAATTATAGGTAATCCTGCAATATAAAATGTTTGTAAGTGAATATTTTTTATATTAAATATATATAGTAAATCCAATATATCAAATATTTATGTTAAATTAAAATTTGTATAAAATTAAATTAGAAATTGAATAAATATTTATTTATTTATTTTATTATGGGTTTTCCTGCAGTATATAAATATTCTATTTATAAGTGAATATTTTTAAATATTAATGTAATACATAAAAATATCTGTTAAATTTATATTTGTATAACATCAAGTTAGAAATTGAATAAAACTTTATATTTATTTATTTATTTAAATATTCCATTTTTTATATGAAAGTAATTCATACAAAATATTTGTTAAATTAAAATTGTATAACATGGAGTTAGAAACTGAATGAAACAAGATTTATTTATTTATTTTATAGAAGATTATCCTGCAGTATAAAATATTTTATTAATAAAAGAATAATATAGAAACATATTTCTGTTAATTAATAGTTATTTAAAATCTAATTACATAATGAATATTTATTTAAATAAACTTGTGTGGCTTCTCGACTTAATTTTATGCGACAAATACGCAATCAATTAGACATTTTACAATCGAACATTTAAAATCTCCTGTTGGAACATTCAAAGATCACTGCTCGACCGTATCGCTAATTATAAGCTGTAAATAAACGACGCTGACAGCCATAAAACTAATTATGCAAATTGCGGAATAACTTGTTTAAATATTGTCCGGCTATATTTTATAGGTCGCAAATTTATTTACTTTACAAATGTGGACAAAATAATTTATTGTGCCGGGATGAAAATTCGGTCCGGATCGGCCGCCACAAAAGATAATATTGGAATTAGAAGGAATCGATGTGTCGGCGATGATTACACAAAGCCGATTGATATTGCCCATTGGACGTTTATTGACTATTAAAAAAACCGCAGCACTGTGTTTAGAGCGCGTTATTATACGGCGGGTTCGAAAATAATTGAATTTTGTAACACGTCACAATAAACGTACGACTCGTATTTAAAGGTCACTTTTATTCTATTCTATTCAAACCGATTGTCGATTTCAATTATTGTTATTTTTTTTTTTTTGGTACAGCCGCAAAAAGCAACAAAACAGACGGACATTGTGAGTGTAATTGTGATGTGATTGCAGTTTTAATTTAAAATATATTCAGTCTTTTTTATTTGTAATGTGCAACAATGGCATTATTAGAAAATCTACAATAAACAATGTATGTTCCAATTTGATCGGTCAACAAAAGATCTGACACAATAAAATAATGGGATTGTTTAGAATGTTTAAGTTAATAACGTTCTTTGTCTCGAAGGACAATGAGTGTGGATTTAATTTTTAGTAATTTGTTAAATTAGTTTTTGTGAGGTTTCTTGTTTAGAAAAAAACAAATAATATTTTCTTTATTAGCTTTACATAAATAATAAATATAATATACATAATTAATAAATATTAAATACTAATTTTGTTAAATTGCTAATTTATTTCAGCTGAAATATGAATATTAAAAATAAATATTATTATGTTTTTTTTAATGTTTTATTAAATTATTATCTTAATATATTTTATTATCACCAAAAGTTTAGTACAGAATTTTGACTAAAAATTATTTATTTACTGTAATGTGAAATATTTTATATATAAATATAACAGAATATTTTAGATTAATAAAATAATAATTTTGATAAATTAATATTTGTGTAAAAGCCAATTAGAAATTGAATATTTTATACTACAATATAACATACGATAAAATAAATGCATAAATTATTGTTTTATTAAATTTCTAGTTTGATGTTATTCAACTATTAATTTAACCGAAATATTCTTATATATTATATTATTATTTAAAAATATTCACGTACAAATGGAATATTTTATACTGTATACTATAAAATAAATAATTATTCTGTTTTATTCAATTTCTAATTTGATATACACAAATATTAATTTAACATAAATATTTTTGTATATTATATTATTTTTTAAAAATATTTATTTATAAATAAAATATTTTATATTGCAGGATAATCTATAATATAATATAAATAATTATTCTGATTTTTTCAATTACTAATCTGATGTTATACAAATGTTAATTTAACATAAATATTTTTATATATTATATTACTTTTTAAAAATATTTATTTATAAATAAAATATTTTATATTACATGATAAATCTATAATAAAATAAATAAATAAACATTTAGTTTTATTCAATTTTTAATTTAATATTATTCAAATGTTATTTTAACATAAATATTGTTATATATTATAATATTATTTAAAAATATTTACTTACAAATGGAGTACTTATTTTATACAGCACTACTTTATTCTAATAAAATAAATATTTTTTCTGTTTTATTCAGTTTCTAATTTGATATTACATAAATATTAATTTAACATAAATATTTTTATATATTATATTAATTCTTTATAAATAGAATATTTTATATTGCAAGATAACCTATAATAAAATAAATAAATAAATATTGAGTTTTATTCAATTTCTAATTCAATGTTATTCAAATATTATTATAACATAAATATTTTTGTATATTATATTATATTATATTACTATTTAAAAATATTCACTTAAAAATGGAATATTTTATCCTGTACTGTAATAAAATAATCAATTTCTAATTTGATATTATACAAATATTAATTTAACATAAATATGTTTATATATTATATTCCATTTTAAAAATATTCATTTATAAATAAAATATTTTATATTGTTGTATAACCTATATTAAAATAAATAAATAAATATTCAGCTTTATACAATTTTTAATTTAATGTTATTCAAATATTATTTTAACATAAATATTGTTATATATTATATTATTTAAAAATATTCACATACAAATTGAATACTTATTTCATACTGCAGGATAATCTATATTAAAATAAATAATTATTCTGTTTTATTCAATTTCTAATTTGATATTATACAAATATAAATTTAACATAAATAGTTTTAAATATTATATTATTTTTTAATAATATTCATTTATAAATAAAAAAAATTATATTGCAAGATAATATATAATATAATAAAATAAATAAATAAATATTGAGTTTTATTCAATTTCTAATTCAATGTTATTCAAATATTATTTAACATGTATATTATATATTATATTATTATATTAAAAAAATTTTATGAATATTTTATACTGAAGGATAACCTATAATAAAATAAATAATTATTCTTTTTTATTCAGTTTGTAATTTGATATTATACAAATATTAATTTTACACAAATATTTTTATACATATTGTATTATTTTTTTAAAAATATTCATTTATTTCATATTGAAGGATAACCTATAATAAAATAAATAAATAAATATTGAAATTTATTCACTTTCTAATACATTATATTTTAAACTTAAAAAAAAAAATAAATAATTAACCATGTTTTTAATATTTTACTAAATTATTGAGATGTGAGATAATTTGTAGTGGAATTTTGTCCTGATCTTTCAGGGACACTCTGCATATTGTTAAAAATATATAATTTAAATATAAAATTGTTTTGATAACAATTTCAAAAATTATAAATGTATTCTTTATTATATAAATATTAAATATTGAAAATTAAATAAAATTAAAGGCTTAAACTTTTTTACATAGAAAAATTAGATATAATATAACAAAATAATATAATATCTGAAGTTTTTGTTGTACTTACTTTTAAGATTTATCCATAAATTCTTCACGTTATCTTGAAGAGTAATTTTGTTTTTTTGTTAAAAGGTAGACAAAATAATAATGGTTCGTCCGCTTCGTCATATTGTTACAAGGTGTTCTTCCATCCATTCCTATTCATTCTTTCGGCACTTTCGGCCCGGACCGATCCACAAATTGTTTTACACGGACAATGGTACCGCGTTACGGATATTGATATGTTTAAATGTCCGTAAAATTCGGATTAATTTATTTGGCCTGTGGGAGGTGGACATATTTCAACCATTAGTTTTCCTAGCACAATGGACAAACAAAAGTTGGCTGTGGTTCCTTTGATGTATATATTTTTTAAAAAATTCCTCAGCAATTAAAGTGGTTGAAGCAAAAGAAAATATGTCTGAACTGTACAGAATGTGAAACGTACCAATTATGGACTAATTAAATATCGTAAACAATATGTCGACACTTTTTAATCAGAAAGAATTAAGTGAATGTTACCATTAATAAATTCTTTTACCCATATTTATTGTTTTCTCTCTAAATACGTTAGAAAAAAAGTAATGGAATTATATATTAATTGTTACATATCTCGTATAATATAGGATAATTACAAAGTTAACTTTCTAAGAAACGTTTTGCAAATAGATATTTATATCTATTGCGTCCATCTTTCACTTGTAATATCCAACAATTTCATATCGCCTTAATAATTGTAATAGATCGAAAACAATTTGGCTTCCTAATAAGGAAACGGTCATTTTGTTTGTAGTCTCAATTTCTTAATTAGAAATCGGTTTCCTATTACCTTTAATTTTATCAATTAAGTTTCTCACTTAAAAATTACTTATTTCATATAAAATTTTCAAAACTTATCAATATTGTTTGATTATCTTCGACGAGAGAAATCGAATGACGCAATTAAATACTTATTTATTTGCGGTTTGTAAACTAATAAATAATATTGTTAAGTTGCCACATTAACATAAATCACTTTAATAAACAGGAAAATAAATATCTATGTATAATTATACAAATAATAATACATTACCAATATGTTGTTTAATACGATAAATTATAACAAAGGATTTAATAAAAAAAAACTTTATTTGTATAAGCGTTGTTGATAAACTGTTATTTAACTTCCATTTGCACATTGTAGTTTTGCATATTATAATACAAATAGACTTGAATCAATTATCTGGTTGATTATTTCAAATTAAGCTTTGGAAAAATGATTTTTTGTTTCAATAAATCAAAAATGTTTTGGACATAAACGTTTTCAATTAGCATAAATTATGGAATTAATTAGTGACATGGATATTTAATTAAGGATGTAAAAAATGATTTTGAATACAAAAGTGATTTGTTTTATAACGAAGCCATTTTTAGACATTTTGAATGTATTTTTTAATAAATTCAAAATGTTAAATATAATTCATATAATAAAAAGTGGATAGAAAAATAAATAAATATATTGTTTATTGATATATAAAAATTAATGTATATATATATTAAAAATTAATGTATATATATATATATATATATATATATATATATATATATATAATATATATATAATATAATTATTAGCTGAAATATATACAATATAATTAAATTATTTGTATATTATTATTAAACTTTTTTAACGTTTTTGGTGATTTATTTTATTAAAATTTTTATATTTTAACATTTAACATTAAATTGTATAATTTATTAGAAAACTTTTTAACCCTTTTCTGTTTATACTATTTTCTTTATAGTTTTTTGTTCTATAATTTCTGAAAATTTGATTTATGCATTTGGAAAAGGTTCTGAACAACGTCAAGGTCGTCCAGAAGTCTGTATCAAAGAAGAAATTAACATCTGGTTCAAAATCCTTGTACTATTTGTTTAGAAATAGACTAAATATTAAACAGCGTTGAGTCAACCATTAGAAATAAGCCTCATGCAAATTGGACCAAAATTTTGACAGTTATGTCATTAGGACAATTCTTGTTGGTCTGAACAATTAGCTGAAGTTTTTAGATCTACTTAAAAACCTCCTAAACCAAGAATGATTTTGACTCTGGAAAGAACTAATTGAAAATGCCCAAATTTTTGAAAGACTTATTCAAAGATAATCTTCTTTAGTCAACAGAAAAAATATTCTGCTTCTTCATGACATTTTGTCCTCCACTTAGCTTACACATTTCTCCATGTAACTAATATTTATCTTTGTTATCGTCTAATATTTATTTAATTCTGAAGAGGACGTTAAATCTGAGGTTGATCTTTTTATCAGTTCTAATAACTCAGAAATTTATTTCGTGGCATAAATTTATTTAAGAAAAATTGGAAATATGGATGGATTTGCTTTTTTGTTGAACATGAATTATTTAAAAAATAATTTAGCATATTAAAAAAATATGTTTAAATTTTAAAAATTAATAAATGTAAAACTTGTATTGTTTGATATTTAATATACAAAAATGGTTATACTAATTTTGAAAATATACGACTACAAAATTAGCTGACAGTATAATTAAATTATTTATTTATTATTATTAAACTACTTATGTAATTAATGTTTTTGGATCATGATTTATTTTATTCAACTTTTTGAATTTTAACATTAAATTGTTAAATTCAATTGTTATTAGTGAAATTTTTAAGCTTTTTTAACTATGTTTTTTATTTTTTACCACATTATATAATATATTTCTACTTTTTTTCATTCTATAATTCCTGCAAATTTGGTTTGTGCTATTAAAAAATGTACAGAACAATGCCAAGGACGTCCTGAAGTCTGTACCAAAGAAGAAATTAAGTAATATCACGTTCAAAATCCTTGTACTACTTGCTTGGAAATGGACCAATCATTAAACTGTGAAGAGTCAACCATTAGAAATAGGCTTCATCCAAGTGGGACACATGAATTCCACATATATTTGACAGTTGTATTATTACGACAATTTTCGTTGGTCTGAGCAATTGGCTGAAGTTGTAGAACCATCCTTAAAAACATCTTAAACCGAGACATTTTAAGACTGTAGACTGACTAAAAGTGACGAAATTTATGAAAGACAAGGTTCTTTGGTCAAGAGGAAGCTTAGACATTTTTTTATGTAACTATTATTTATCTTTGTCATCGTTAAATTTTTTATATAAAAAACGATTTAATTCTGAAGAGGAAGTCAAAACTGAGATTGGAAAAGGTGCTGATGGACGTTAAGGTTATCCTTAAGTCTATACCAATAGGCCAATCATTAAACTGCAATAAGTCAATTATTAGAAAGAGTCTTCATCCAAGTTGGACATATGAATTTCACATATATTTGATAGTTATATGATTACGACAATTCTCGTTGGTCTGAACAATTGGCTGAAGATTCCATAACCGTATTTAAGAATGTCTTAAACCAAGATAGATTTGGAGAATGTAGAGTAAACTAACTGAAACTGACAAAATTCATCAAAAACTTCTTTTTCATAACAACGCAAAAGGACACATCGCTTTAGAGACTCAAAATATACTTCAAAGTTTACCTTATCCACTATTTAGCTCAGACATTTCTTCATGTAACTATTATTTATCATGTCATCCATTTTTTACATAATAAACGATTTAATTCTATAGAGGAAGTCAAAATTGAGGCCGAACTTTTTATCAGTTTCAGACCCCAGAAACTTATTTTTTGACATGAATTTGCTTATTAAATATTTGAAAAAAATGGATGATTATTTAGTTGAATAAAAATTATTTTAAAAAATACTTTGACATTAAAAAAGATTTATTTTTAAATTTTAAAAATTAATAAATGTTTTTTATTTGATATTGGATATATAAAAATAAATGTATTTAATTTTGAAAATAGTTCATAATATACCACTAAATAATTAAGTGAAACCATAAATAATATGAATAAATTATTTATTTATTATTGTTAAATTACTTATGTAATTAACGTTTTTGTGTCATGATGTATTCTATAGAAATTTTTATATAAACTTTTAACACTTTTTTATTAAATTGTATAATTTATTTGAAAGCTTTCTATTATTTATATTTTACCGCATTGCACATTTTTTTAATTCTATAATCAGGCCAAATTTGATTTGTGCATTTGGAAAAGGTGCTGAAGAACGTTAAAGTGGTGCTGAAGTCTGTACCAAAGAAAAAATTAAGTAATATCTTGTTCAAAATCTTTACACTACTTATTTGGAAATAGGCCACTCATTAAACTACAATAAGTCAACCATTAGATAGAGGCTTCTATAACCATACTTAAAAACGTTTTAAACCAAGAAAGATTTGAAGAATATAGAGTTAACTAACTGAAACTGACCAAATTCATCTTCCTTATGACAACGTAAGAGGACATATCACTTTAGAGACTCAAAATAAGCTTCAAAAGTTACCTCATCCACTATTTAGCTCAGACATTTCTCCATGTAACTATTATTTATCTTTGTCATTGTCCAATTCTTTACATAATATTTAATTCTAAAGAGGGAAGTAAATCTGAGGTTCATTTCTTTTTCAGTTCCTAGAAGCTAGAATTTTATCTCGTGCCATGAATGTGATTGTAAAATGTTGGAGAAAAATTGTTGATTATTTTGTCAAATAAAAATGATTAAAAAATATACTTTGACGTGTTAAAAAAATTTTTATTTTTATCCACAGACTTATTGATAATAAGTTATTGTCATCCATTTCAGTCATTCAAGAATTAACAGAGAGATTTACATTTCTAAACTAAACTAAAATAAATAAATCTAAAATCAGTAATGATAAAGTAAATGAAGATATTCAGAGAGATGGTTGTTTGAATCAAAGCATCCATAATTTGAGTAGATGGAAAACCAAATGAAGAAACTGTTGTCGAGCCAAGCACCGAGAATTCACATCGAAAATCGTTCGATCTAGCAAATTAGTAAAATGTATTAGTGAACCGCGGCTCGATATTTCATTACAGAACGGTTATGTATAAATTACAGATCGCAGTGCGACGGTGCAACGGTGCAACACGCCGCGGCCGAGTTCAAGAGGAGCGCTCCGGAGCGTATGGTACACGCCGCGGCGTACATAACTCATCAATAAATTATCGAGATATTGATCATCATCTCGTCCACTTGCTGATTACACTGACACACCGGTTTCAGGAACGACCTGCCCCGGCCTGCCATTTCATGTTTCGTTCCCTTTCCTTTTCCTTTTCCTCCACGGAACGCGTCCGTCTCGCTTTTTCGCTGCGATCTGTCGATCGGATGATTTACAGTTTACGCACTGCGGTGGTGCATCTGCATATGCATGTGGTTCCTCCTTCACCTACTTTTCCCGCTTTTCAAACGTTTCACACGGTGATATATGGTGCCAGTGCTTTACCAACTATTACTCTTTGGATTCGTGCTGTAATTTTACACTCAACTCTTAACTGGTTGGTTTTTCATTTGCATTAGATAAAATATTGTAACAAGCTTAAGTTTCTGATAGATTTTAGAAGTGTGATGTAACTAAACTAGTTCTAAATATAATCTTAATCTAACAAACATTTCACAAACACTTTAAACATATGCAGTAGCGGCTTAGAAACTTGAGCCAGTTCCTTTTTTATTATTAAAATTAAGATCAGAAAGAAATTTTGTTTTATTCTACAGAATTTTTTAAAAAAGGTTTATAAAATAAATAAAGTTCTATTTTATTTCATGTAAATACACACTTTAAACTAGTTAAAAATGTTGAAAGCTTTCGCAGTTTAACAAATTCTGATAGGTAGTAATTATTGTAATGAATGATGAATGATGAATAAATTGAAATTTTATTCCATCGAAGGAATTCTCTTAATAACACTTCAACGAGTTTAGGTTTATAAAATAAATATACTTTTAGTTTATTCTACACGCGTAAAACTTGTCAAAATTGGTAAAAGCTTCGAAACTTGAGCAACTTTTTATAAAAAAATATTAAATTAAAAATTTTGTTTTGTTCTGTAGAATAAACCAATAAAATAAATAAGGTTCTCTTTTATTTCATGTAAGAAACCACTTTAAACTAATTGAAAATAATAACAGCTTTTACATTTAAACAAATTCTGATTGATAAATATTATTATAATCTATATAAAGTTAGAAATTTTATATTGAACGATGACTCTTAATAATGCCTCAAAAAGCTTAAATTTATAAAAAAGGTATATTTCTAGTTTATGCTATATAAAAAACACTTAAAACTTTTCACAATTGATAAAAGTTTCAAAACCTGAGCAAGTTCTTATAAAAAAAATATTTCAAAAAAATTAAGTTTAAAATATTAATAAGGTTCTCTTATATTTCATGTAAGAACACACTCTAAACTAGTTGAAAATAATAACAGCTTTCATATTTAAACAATTACTTATAGATAAATATTATTATAATATAGATAAAGTTAGAAATTTTATTCTATCGAACGTATATTCTTAATAATGCCTCAACAAGCAAAATTTTTTAAAAAAAATTATACTTATAGTTTAGTCTATTTAACAACAAACTTAAAACTTGTCACAATTGATAAAAGCTTCAGGACTTGTTTGTTTTGTTTTGTAGAACATTCCAATAAAATTAAGTTTAAAAAATTAATAAGATTATTTCGTGTAAGAAACCACATAAAGCTAAATGAAAACAACAACAGTTTTCATATTTAAACAAATTCTGATTGATAAATATTATTATAATGTAGATAAAGTTAGAAATTTTATTCTATTGAACGAATACTCTTAATAATGCCTCAAACAAGCTTAAATTTGTAAAAAAGGTATATTTCTACTTTATTCTATATAAGAATACACTTAAGGTTTATAAAATAAATATACTTTTAGTTTATTCTACACGCGTAAAACTTGTCACAATTGATAAAAGCTTCAAAACTTGAGCAAGTTCTTATAAAAAAGAATTAAAATTTAGTTTTGTTCTATAGAATATATCCAAAAAAATTAAGTTTAAAATAGTAATAAGGTTCTCTCACTTTAAACTAATTGAAAATAGTAACAGCTTTCATATTTAAACAAATACTTATAATGTAGATAAAGTTAGAAATTTTATTCTATAAAACGAATATTCTTAATAATGCCTCAACCAGCAAAATTTTTAAAACAGTTATACTTATAGTTTAGTCTATTTAACAACAAACTTAAAACTTGTCACAATTGATAAAAGCTTCAGAACTTGTCTGTTTTGTTTTGTAGAATATTCCAATAAAATTAAGTTTAAAAAATTAATAAGATTCTCCTTTATTTCGTGTAAGATATCACTTAAAGCTAATTGAAAATAACAACAGCTTTTATATTTGATTGAATTGATAAAAGCTTCGGAAATTGAGCAATTTCTTATAACAAAAATATTATTATCTTTTATTTAATGTTAAAAAACACTTTAAACATTTGAAAATGATAATAGCTTTCACATTTAAACAAAATCTGTTTTATAAATATTATTAGAATGTAAATAAAGTTAGAAATTTGATTCTATTCAACAACAGCTCTTAATAAGACTTCAACAAACGTAAATGTATAAGAGATATGTACTTTTAGTTTATTCTATCTAAAAACACACTTAATCATTTATCAAAAGTGATAAAAGCTTCACAGCTTTCAATAAATTATTGAAATTAAAATTTTGTTTTGTTCTACAAAATATTCCAAAAGAAACTTATTATTATTATAAAATGATTAAATTTGTCCTTGAGCTTTCACATTTAAACAAAATCTGTTGGATAAAGTTTATTACAATGTAAATAAAAATAAAAATGTGATTCAATTAAACGAATACATTTAGTAATATTTCAATATAGTTCAAATTTATAAAAGGAGTACTATTTTATTGTACACAAAAGTACAGTTAAAACTTCTAGTAAGTGATAATGACTTTCAAATTTGAGCCAGTTCCGTAGATAAAAGTTTGTTTTAACGAAGATAAAGAAATAAAAAAGTGTTTTAATAATATTTCAACATGCCTAAATTTATAAAAAGAGTAAATTTCAGTTATATTTAGAAAACTTTAAGCTTGTAGTATCTTCTAAATTTAAGTTTTTTATCAAAAGTTTATCTAGGCAGAAATGAAGGAATAATATTATTTAGATTAAACAATATTTTCATATGTAAAAAGTAAATTTGTTAGAAGTGGAACAAATGGAACAAAATCAAATAAAGATATAGGAAGAATTTTGTTTCTGTTGAAAGAACTATATTCTAATAAATTTAAATTTATATAAATTTATAAAACAAGTTAATTTTTATTAAACACTGTAGAATGAAATTTAAACTTGTCGTTAAAACATCAGCTCTGGTGAGGACAGTTTATTGAAACACATAATAATATTCTAATAGTTATAACAAGCTTGTTATCTCTATAGAAGGAACAAACGAACATTTTTCTGGTTGTCAACGGAGTTTAAAAAAATAATCACAACGACACAATCAAACGATTAAAATTACAAAATAAATATGATACCTAGAGAGACAATATATTTATAATCATAAATACCATAAAACTTCACCATTGTCTTGGTTAATAAAACGGTTAAAAATGTAATTACCTTCCATCTTAAAAATACTGCCACAAGTCATGTAGTATGTACTGGCATAAGGTAATTACTATTATTTTAACAACATTGCTTAAACGGTCTTAATGATCAATAAAAAAGCCCATAAACATTTTTAATTATTATTTAAGCAATTAGCTTTTTTTTTCAAGTGGTCTCCGCACAGAATAAAAATAATAACAGAGGAAAAAATCAATTTCATACCTTAACACGTAAACTATGACTTTTGATTATCCGCTTTGAGTCACAAGTAGCTGGTTACATTTACATGACCTTCTCCAAATTACCGTAATCGGATTAACTATATTATTATTATAATACCAACAATTTCAATCGAATCAAGGCAACACCGTGTATGCGAATAATTTTAGGAAAAACACCAATTTGTGGTTGAGCAGTTCCAGGATATCCAGGAGACCTCAGAAAGAAAATTTATTTAACGAAAAAAAATGTCGTGAGGGTCGGTTTTATAAATATTTACACGAAAAAATGGTAACAAGCTTTCATTACACGGATCAGGCCGCGTGATCTGCGAAAGAGTCGGTTGTTTTCAGAGAGATTAAATCTGAAACATGTTAAACATAACTTTGTCGGCGAACGCAATCGGCCGCGATCAGAGGTGGAGCCTCCAGCTCATACAAAACTTAATAAAACATGATCGTTGTTTTAACGCATGGATTTTCTTTGGTCTTTCTCGGGACTTTCAGCAAAAACGAAGCGGGATTTTTTTTTGTTGCATATTAATGTTAATGATTTTCAATTCTTGTCAGTCGACGGGTTGGCCGTAAAAAATAATTATGACGTGTTTTATCTTGTTAACCAATTTGATAATTAAGATCATATTGATTGATTCGAAAAACGAAATTATTTTTGAGATTGGATAATACTAAATTTATTAAAATTTCAACTTATTCTAACTCGATAATTTGCACCACTTTTTATACAAGTTTGTGAATATTTATTTTTATATAATTTTCTTATATGTAATAAGTTTATTTCAATTAATTTTTTGTTACTAAAAAATACTAAATTTTAATATACAAAATTATATAAAATAAAAAGATTCTAATTTAAATATTTCACATAAAAAAATGGAGTAGTTTTTTAATACTCCAAAAAAATCAAAATACATTTTTTTGATAAAATTTTGTTGATAAAATTAATATTTATTTTTGTTATTTATTGTCTATAAATTTTAATAAAAAATGTTTCTTTTTAAAGAACGATGATTGATAATATTATTAATTATACAGCTATAAGTTTTCTACTCAAATGTTTATGTTGCTTATGACATTTTGTACTATTTGAAAAGCTATAAACATGTTTCTTCTTTAAATAATAAGGTGTATAATGAATTATATATTGTTCAAAATAATGTTTCAAAAGATATTTTTTTAATATTAACTAAATTTGTATTTAAAATTACAATAGTTATATTTTTTTATTATTACCAGGTATATTAATTTTCAAAATTTTAACCAAAGTTATATAAAAACAGTTTTCTTAAATAATTAAAATAAATAATGAGGTTTTTTATTTTCGTCAGATTATTCAATTTTAAAATTTATTTAACATACTATACAAACTAATTAGTATTATATCAGATAATTAAAATTTTTACTTAATATTAAAACGGTGATAATTATTGGATTATAATATAAAAATTGATTAAAATTTATTTGATTATTGTTTGATTTTATTAATTTTTTTTATCCTTACTCATATATTTGTTGTTTTTTACATTTATGAACAATTTAAATACAATGAGATCTTAATTAAATTTATTTTTATATTTTATCATAATTTAGGCAAATAATTATTAAAAAAAAACATATATTATTGTAATTTCTTCTACTTTTAAAATTATTTATGTGGTTTTAAAAATATTTACCCAAGAATAGTTTTTTTTTTAATTTTTAATATGAATACAATTTTAGGAAAATTAATTAAAGGAATCTTATTATTTTTTTAATTCTTCTGGATCTTAAATTGTTTATATAGTTTTAAAGTACTTATCCAAAAATAAGATAATTTTGTATTTTTTCTTTGGGTGAATATAATAAATATAATTTTAGGAGAATATAATTAAAAAAATCTTATTTTATTGTAACTTCTCCTGATTTTCAAATTACTTATTTGGTTATCAAAATACTTTGTAACTTATTTTTTGGAATTTCTTATAATTCTTAAATTATTTATGTAGTTTTGAAATATTTACTCAAAATTAGGTGTTTTTTCTTTGAATTATTATGACGAATGCAATTTTAAGAAAATTATAATTAATGGAATCTTATTATTATTTTTTATTTCTTCTAGTTCATAAATTGTTTATGTGGTTTCAAAATATTTACTAAAAAATAAAATAATATAATGTTATATAAAATTATAAATAAAAAAACCTTATTTCATTGTAATTTCTACTAATTTTAAAATTACTATATGGTTTCAAAAATATTTACACAAAAATCATGTGTTTTTTCTTTGAATTAATAAAATAACTATAATTTTAGGATAATCATAATATAATTAAAGATATCTTATTTTCTGTAATTTTTTTTATTTCATTTTTTTTTTAATATTTTCCAAAAAGTAAAGTAATTATGTAATTTTTCTTTGAACTAATAAAATAAATTATAATTAAAAAACCTTATTTTATTATAATTTTTCTTAGTATTAAAATTACTCTACTGGTTTAAAAAAAAAATACACAAAAATATAAATCAATATAATTAAACAAACCTTATTTTCTCTATTTTTTATTTTATTTTATGGTTTTTAAAAATGTTTACCAAAAACTAAAGTAATTATGTATTTTTCCTTTGAACTAATAATATAATTATATTTCTAGTAAAATTATATTTACAGAAGACCTTATTTTTGGAATTTCTCTAATTCTAAAATTATTTATGTGGTTTTGAAATATTTACCCAAAGTGTTTTTTCTTTGAATTATTAAAATGAATCCTATTTCAGGAAAATTATAATTAAAGTAACCTTATTATTATTATTATTTTTATTTCTTCTAATTCTTAACTAATAAAATAAATATATTTTTAGTAAAATTATATTTACAAAAGGCCTTATTTTTTGGAATTTCTTCTAATTTCAACATTATTTATATGGTTTTGAAATGTTTACCCAAAATTAAGTGTTTTTGTTTTTGAATTTTTAAAATGTATACAATTTTAGGAAAATTATCATTAAAGGAACGTTATTATTATTATTATTTATTTCTTCTAGTTCATAAATTGTTTGTGGTTTCAAAATATTTACTCAAAAATAAGATAATTTTGTGTTTTTTCTTTAAGTAAATAAAATAAATAGAATTTTTGGTGAATGAAAAAAACTTATTTTATTGTAATTTCTTCTAGTTTTAAAATTATTGACACAAAAATAAAATAATTATGTGTTTTTCCTTTGAAAGAATAAAATAATTATAATTTTATGAAAATTATATTGTTATTAAAGAAAGAAACCTTATTTTTTGTAATTTCATCTAATTCTTAAATTATTTGTGTGCTTTAAAAATATTGACCAAAAAATGAAATAATTATTAAAGTTTATTCTTTGAACTAATAAAATAAATATATTTTTAGTAAAATTATATTTAAAGAAGACTTTTTTTATATAATCAGAATTAATATTTGAAATTTATTTTATATACATACATATACTACAATTCTGTATGATTTAAAAAATAATAAATAGTTTCAAAACTAAATTGATAATTTAAATATTTAAATAAACTGAGATAAAAGTAATTTGTATTTCAAGAAAAACTCATTAATAAATTGAAAAAGTAAAAAATTTTCTAGGGCTGAATGGAGCGAAATTTTCCACGGTTCCGGCAACCCCGTACCATCTGCACATTTTTCGGTCCCTTTTTGCTGTCGGCCGCAAAAAGTGTTGGAAATTCCGCCGGCGCAGCATCTAAACACACTATTAGTTTATGAACGAAAGTCCGTGACGTATCAATTAGCCACGGCGAACGCGCAATTGTGTATCATTAATAGAAAATAATTTCGGTCGGCCGCTATTTTGTCAACTAAGCACTGGGGTGTGTCAAAATAGACTCGGGGTGGCATAAATCACGCCTACGGAGAGTTTCGGTGTGCAGATGCGTAAAATGCTCCTTTGCAAACCGAATTTACACGATTTATCATCAATTAATGCACATTACCAATTTAAATCAGTCAATTGACGCAATGTTACAACTCACCCTGGAACATTGGGGATGTTTTTGGCTTGGGGTTGTTTAAAATCTACTTACTATTGTTGGGATGGGAAATATGAATGACAAATCGTGCATGTTACACATTATCTTCTTCCCTTAATGATAAAATTTTGAGTCTTAAATCAACCCTTAATGCGTTCAGTTAATATTAATTTAATATTCGAATCAATTTCAAAGCGAAACAATACATTTTCTTAATTGGTTTTCTTTGGAAATCACTTTATATCGTTAACGATATGAACAACAGTTGTGTCTTTTACAAAAGAAAAGTTGACCTATTAATCATGTTTCTGATAAAAGGTTTTTTTAAATATTAATACGCCTAATAAAAGGAATCAATACTCGGGTTTCCATCGTCGTTTATTTCCCTAATGGAATTTTGATGTTTAAAGAATGCAATGGTAATAAATAAAATTAATTATATTCGAGGGTTTTCCAAGGACAATAATATTATTATATTAAATATACAAATTATTTAGTTAATTCAATTGTAAAGTTTTGCAGGATAATGCGGTTTGGAAATGTACGTTTTGCTTTCGCCTGATAAAAAGTGTTTTAAAATTGAGCCGATTTTAATAATAACAGTAGTTTTGAGTGAATGTTTAAATGGCATAAAATGACACTGATAGAAGTGAAGATATTCAAAGTATGGAACGGTGGGAATCCTGTTCAAAGGAGCGTATAAGTAACATGAATAAGTATCTCGAGTGTGAAATTTACCGTATTACTAATGACAGGTTTTTGTAACAACATTCTTGCAAATATTGTTATTTTGTTAATAAATTATTTTAATAATTTCCAATGAAATTATTGTTCATTGTTTATAAAAATTTCTTGTGTGCAGTTTCACTTCCTTTCATAATTAAATTATTGGGTGCCGCGCACTTTGAGGAATTGATATATTTAATTATAGAGATTAGCTCAGGCACTTTTGAAATAAATTGAAGAAACTACACGTACTTAACTGCACTAAAGTTTCTTAATTAACAATAAAAATTTTATAAATTTTACACTCTCGAACGAGTTCCTGTTCACATCACACAATATTGATTTCTTCATTTTCATTCCATACTATTGTAATTGTTAATAATTTAAATAACAATGCTTTTAAGTAATTAGAAACATTTTTAATTTGGCCTTTTTGCAATATTCAAATTTTAATTGGTATTGCATGAAATGAAAACTGATTTGTTTCATTTAAATGATGAAAATAAAAAATTTTCTCTTTATGAACAATACAATGACAATTGTGGAACTTGTGTATATCGAATATTTCTACCTAAATTGTTGAAGTATATAATTATATGGTTTTTCTTTAAATAATCAGAATTGATTGACCCTTACTTTTTTCTAATCTTCTAAAATTAATTGTAAAATTTAGTAAATTACAACAACTATAAATTTATAAATCTTTATTTTTTCAAATTGTTAAGTGTTTTTTAGTAAATTATTGTTGTTGTTTTAATTATTTTGTCCAAAAATAATATAAATTTGTTTTTTTTTCTTTAAAAAGGATTCAAATTATTGAAATAGTTTATAAATAAAAAATCTTAAATTTTTATAATTGACGACATAAAGCATTTTGGAGGAATTTATAAAAAATATATTATTAAAAATAATAATATTTATATTTATTTGACTATTATTAGCAAAAAGAGATTTATAAAATGTCATAAATTTAAAGTACTCTAAATTTGTAAATCTAATTTTTTTTCGAATTGTTATGAGATTTTCTTAATGTTTTTTATTATTTCTACTATTTTTTATATTATTTGTGTGGCTTTAAAGATTTTATATAAAAATAAATATTTGTACTTTCTGAATCTATAAATCTTTAATTTTTTGTCATGTTTTAAAGATATTTTTAGTATAATTAAAAATCTTAATTTTTGTAATCTCTTCTACTTTCTAAATTTTTTTTGCGTGGTTTTAGAAATTTTATCTAAAAATAAGACAACCGTGCTTTTTTAGTCAAGAGGGGACAACAGAAACAAATTTAGAAAAATTATAATTATTTCTTCTATTTTGTATAGTGTTTGTGTGTTAAATATTTTATACATAAATAAGATAAATTTGATTTTTTGTGTTGGAAAAATTGAAATAAGAAAAATTATAATTAAATAATTCTTAAACTTTTGCCATTTACTTTTGAATACATTTAAAAAATTGTATAAACTCATAAAAATATATTATTAATAATATATAAAATATATTATTAATAATAATAATAATTTCTAAATCTGTAAATCTTTAATTTTTTCAAATTGTTATGTGGTTTTAAAGATATTTTTAGTAAAATTATAATTAAAATATCTTATTTTTTGTTATTTCTTCCACTTCCTAAAGAGTTTGTAAATAGTAATAACTTTAAGAAAGTTATAAATAAACAACCTTAAATTTCTGTAATTTATTTTTTAATACATTTGAAGGATTTCGAAAATTCCAAAAGTGAGAAAAAATTAAATAAATGAGAAAACTAAAATACAAACAAATTTAGGAAAATCTTAAATTTTTGTAATTTTTTTACATTGAAAGGATTTCAATACATCCTAATTTGTTTGTGTGATTTTAGAAATTTAATCTGAAAATAAGATAACTGTGTTTTTTTTTTCAAATAGTCAGAAACAGTATAACTGATACAATTTAGAAAAATTATAATTAAAAAAATATATAATTTCTTGTATCTTTTATATTATTTGAGTGATTTTAAAAATTCTATCCAAAAATTAGATAAATTTGTATTTTTTCTTTAGAAAAATTGAAATAAGTTTAGAAAAATTATAATTAAATAATTCTTAAACCTTTGTAATTTACTTTTGAATACATTTAAAACATTTTGTGAACTCAAAAAATATAATATTAAAAATAATAATAATGTGTGCATTTTAATATTAGTTAGTAATTTAATTGTTTATTAGCAAAAAGAGATTTATAATATTTTATAAATTAAAAGAACTTTATAAATCTATAAATCTAAATTTTTTCAAATTAAAAAAAATAAATTATAATTAAAAAAATTTAATTTTTCGTAATCTCTTTCCTAAATTGTATATGTGGTGTTATAGATTTTATCCAAAAATAAGATAAATTTGTGTTTTTGTTTCCTTTAAGTAATAGGAAATAATAATAATAAGTTAAAAAAACCTTAAATTTCTGTAATTTATTTTTTAATACATTTAAAGGATTTTACAGACTACAAAAATAAGATATATTTATGTTTATTTTTCTTTAAATAGACGGGAATACTAAAATAAAAAAAAATAGAAAAATGTTACAAAAAATTACAATTAAAAAAATTGAAGACTTATAAAAAATATATATTTTTGAAAATAATAAATTATACATATTAATATTATTTAATAATCTAATTATTTATTAGTAAAAAGAAATTTATGAGATTTTATAATTTAAAAGAACTTTCAAAATATAAAAATTTTTAATTTTTTTATATTGTTATGTAGATATTTTTAATAAAATTATAATTAAAAAAATCTTTTTTTGTAATTTTTTCCACTCATCTTAATTTACATAGTTTTAAGGAATTTATATAATATTATATATTTTTATAATTCATAGAAATAATAATATGTATTAATTAATAGTGATTTAGTTGTTTATTAGCAAACACAATTGTTACATTCAATTTCGAATTGTTGTTAATTTATGAAGATTAAGTTATTTATCCTTTCCCAACACCAAAACAAAGCACAAAAGACCGATGGACTGTCAATGGTTGAATTGATAATTAAAGCGGCAGTTCGATTGGCCACATTTCCTTTTTAATTAGTTTTAATCGATCTCTTAAATCTGATAGAAGGAGAATAATGCATTGAAAGAGAGCGGATTATTAACAAAGTTTGATTGTTGTGTCGAAATAATGGATCGGTTTGTCTTTCGAGTCGCGGTAAAAACAATGGAGCCGAACCGATCCAATGTGTACCCGTAATTATCGGACCAGTTTACCACCTACTGGCACAATCGAAATGTAAATATGTAACGTGTCTAACTAACAATGTGCAATTTACCGAGCTTATCGCGTTAAGAACTAACTGTTTGTCGTCTCCAAGATTGGAATCGGAACGGGGAACAAAAACTTTAAGATAAAGCTGCAATAATTGCCCACAATAGACGTGCAACTACAACAACGGCAGTAACCTGTTGAAAAATGAACCTTTTAGAACAACTCAAGTTGCGTAGGTTAGTGTAACAATGAGCAGGTATAAATAACGTTTAACTATATTTTCAAAAGTTCAACAAATCTCGATTTTGTTAAATATTATACCAGAAAGCAGTTATAAAAACTGAATTCAATAAATTAAATTATCAATTTAAATTTAAATCAAACATAAAAGGTTTTTTTTAATATTTAATATTGCTTATAATTTTACAATTGATAACAATATTTCTTCCGTGATATAAAAATTCCATTATTAAAATATTATATATGTAATTAATAAATTTTAGAGATTCTTTAGGTAAATTCAATGATCTATTTCTATTAAAATAAGAAAGTTGACATAAATACAATTTTAGTTAAGATATCTAAAAAAATTGTTTTTATTTAATTAATCAAGTTTATGTAACATAAATAAGAAAGCTTTCTGAAAACTTTATAATTTTATTAATGAAAATTAAATTTAGTTACTTAATAAAAAATCTTAACCTTAGATAATCTGATAATTTAATAAACCAATTACAAAATTTAAGACATATAAAAGCAGATTTAATATTTTTATAAATATCTATCAAACTCGAACGGATCTGATATTTTTTTTTAGAAATTTGTGTACATCATTTAATTAATTAATATAAATTTATTAGCATGTTAAACTGGTTTCGTTAAATTTTAAAAAAGGGCTTTTAATGAATAACTTAAAATTATATTTCTAAAAATTAAATAAAATATGAAATTTTAATATTTTTTCAATTTATAGAATTTAATAATTTAAAAAATACAAATATTTTAAGATTTATTAAATAATTAAAAGACTTTAATTATTATATTATATATAGTTAATAAAATATATTTCAAAAGATCAATAAAATATACTTTTAAAGTTCACTATTAAATTATGAACAGAAATTTTGTTACAAATTTTTTAACCTCAAATAATTTAATTTTTTATAATAAACTAAAATGTTTTTTAAAGTAATTAAATATTAATAAATCAATAAAACTGATTTTTTTCCTAAATAATCAAATTTAATTTATTTAATTAAATTAAGACACCTAATTTTTATAAAAATAATGTGGTTATTATTTTTCTATTAAAAAATAATAAATTGTTTGTATTTTTGTATTATATAGGTTTGTATATAATTTATAATAATCATATTTAATTAATTTAACAAATTTAAGAATTTTCTAAATTTTATAATTATTATTTAATCTATTGAGACTTCAAAAGTTTTATAATAAACTAAAATATTATTCAAAATAATTCGACCATTCAATCATATTATAAAAAGTTAATTTTAATTTATCAAAATCAAGATTTTATTCTTTTTTATTAAAATAATAAAATTATTATTTAATTTCTTTGAAAGATTTATTAAATTATTAGATTTTTTATTTTTAAAATATTTAGAATAAATTAAAATTAATTTATAATTTAATAAAAATAAGAATTTTCTGAATTTTATAAAAATAATATTAATAATATAAATTTTATTATTTTTTCAATTTATACTTTTATACAACTAGATTTATTAAATAATTAAAAGACATTAATTATTATATTGTATATAGTTAATTAAATATAACAAATTACACATTTATTGGATTTATGAACAAATTATTAAAATATATTTCAAAAGATAAATAAAATATACTTTTAAAGTTCACTATTAAATTATGAACAGAAATTTTGTTAAAAATTTTTTTAACCTCAAATAATTTGAAAATCATACAAACCTATTGTTAAATATTGGACATTTTGAAGCAGTTTTAATAAACAAAAGTAATTTACTATTGACTGTACTGTTATTATACTGTTCATAAACTTCTATTAAATTTTAAAAATAAATGTTTATTATAAATAAATTAAATTTATATATAAAAAATGTTTTGTAACAATAAAATATAAATTTAAGGAGTTCTAATTTATATAATTACTGAAATATAAAAAATTGTAAATAATAAATACATATTTTATAGAATAAATTGAATTTAATTGAATATATTAAATTAAATTGAAAAAAAATAATCTGAATTTAATATAAAAGTTATTAAAATTTGGACAATTTGAAATAGTTTTAATATATAAAGGTTAATTTAATTTATTATTAATATATTATTTTTTTATAAGTTTATAAGTAAATTTATATTATAATTAATTAATAATAAAAAATATTAAATTTACTGAATTTATTGAATTTGAAATGTAAGATTTTATTTAAATGAATAAATTATTAAACTATATTATACAAATAACTAACAAATTAAAATTATCAAAATAATCTGAAAATTTAACATATCAATTATTAAATTTTGGACAATTTAAAATAGTTTTATTTTATAAAGGTTAATTTAATTTATATTAATGTATTGTTTATTATTAATATATTGTTTATTTTAAAAGTAAATTTATATTTTAATTAATAAATTAAATTTGTATATAAAAAATCTCAATAATTTTTTTTTAATTTTATTTTGGAATTTATTGGATTTGAAATGTGAGATTTTATTAAATGAATAAACTATTAATTTTTTGATAAATTTAAAGTCTACTAAAATTATCAAAAAAAAATATATCTTAACCTTAGATTATCTCATAATTTAATAAACCAATTATTAAATTATGTTATTTTAAAGCAGTTGTAATTATTTTATAAAAGTTGACTTTGATAATTAAATATATATACTATATAGTACTAAATTTTGTATCCATTTTAAGACAGTTTCAAGTGGATTGGAAAACCTTTGATCCTACTGAATTTTGAGGGAGACATCATGCATGACAGAGACAGTAAAAGGTTTCAAGTACGGAGCAAATTTGGAGACTTTAACTGGCTCTGTCGTGCTCATACACTTAAAATTCAGTCGGATCAAACGCTTTTCGATTGGTAAATACTATATACCACTGCTTTTTTTACATTTTAAGATTAAAGTTTAAATTTTTTAAATAGTTAATCAATATAAATAGATTTTATTAAGGGAACAAATTATTGAATATTTTTATTGTGTAATATTGTTTTTCAATATAAACGGAATGTCAAATGTTTTTAAAATTTACTTATATTAAAATTGAGCAGTAAGTTTTCATTTAAATGAATAATATATTGAAATATGCTTTCTAAATTGTCCTCTAAATTTCTGTCAAAAATTTCTTTAAAATTATTCTTAATTTTAGAAAAAATTTCAATAAAAAAAAAAGATAAAACAAAACTTTATTATAATTGAGAAATAAAATGATAAATAATCTGTTTTTATTTGTAAATAATCATTCGTATTAGTCAGATAATGATTTAATTTTTGCATGTTTATAGTGAATCCGCAATTGCGCAATTAAAAGCAAAGGTTAAAAACAGGAAACTGTAGATTATAGCAATGGGTATATTTAAGAGCAAGTATCAATAAAGCGGGGTTTATTTAAATAAAATACTGTTTATTCACATATAAAATATAATTAAAATATAGGTGGAACGGTACATTTAATTACAACATAATAGGAACTGCTCTTGCGCGTTGAAAATTATCATGTACACTAACTAAAATATGATTAATTATTAAATTACACACTGAATACTGTATGTTTATAAAGTTAAATACTATATAATTATGATAAATCTCAAGTACATCCGTTCTAACGAGCGGTAAAATATGTTTGGTATTGTGTATCCACTTTGCTTTACGTATCATTATGTGCGCCGCGTATTTAACCGCTCTTTTACCATTTTTTTCCATTTCATCAAATCGAAATCCATCTAAATGCGCCTCCGATTATTACTTCATTATGTATATGGACTGAAACTGGATAAACGCGCCGGCATTCCTGCTAAACTGCACCACCAATTTCATGCGACAACTTTCCTTCTTTTCCACCTCATTCGACGCCCAACGACCAGTTGTTGTTTAAACAAATCCAATAGTTGTGGTTGATGTTAATGCACCTCAAGAATTTAAAGTCGAGTGTGTAAATTCACGGTTAATTAAACGAGGTGGTTTTTTTCTTATGGTGCGTTCACAGTTCTCCGTTTTCCAATAAAGTGAATAATATCGATAACCGCAAACCTTACATGGCTCATTTATTATTCAACTGATTTCTGATTATCGATTACCTGTTCGACGGCTCTTTTGTTATAACCAATCTGTGATTCGATGTTATTTGTCTATTATGTTGGCATCTAATTGATGCTATTGAACAATTTTCTTTTTCTATCAAACTAGAACGGATCTGATATTTTTTAAGAAACTCTTCTTAGAAATTTTATAACAATTGATATATTTCAACTAACACAACTCATTTTGTTATAATTAACTGTTTTTTTATATCTTTTAAAATTAATTTTTAAATTTTATTATTAATTAGAACTAATAAAAACATTTAATAAAATTAATAAAAATTTTATAAAAATTGATTTCTTCCTAAATAATCAAATTTAGTTTCTTTAATTAAGTTTAATTTTTAAAAAAATAATATGATATGTATAAACCGTATAATAAAAAGCAATTGAATAAGTTTTTTTCTAAATAATTAAATTTAATTAATTTAAAAAAATTTATAAGTTTTATAATAATCACATAATTATTATTTAATTTTCTATTAAAAATTTATTCAATTCTTTATACGTTTTAAAATGTTTTAAACATTTAAAGTTTTATAATAAATTAGAATATTACTCAAATTATTCCACTATTATTTTCAATTATATAATAAAATATCAACAAAATTATTTTTTCCTAAATAACCAATTTAACTAATTTAAAAAAAAAATAAAGATCATTTAAATTTTTCCAAACTTAATTATTAATTTACTCAAGTTACTTTTTTCCTTAAAAATCAGATTTGATTAAAATTTATTAAACTCTTTATACCTTTTAAAATTTTCAATACATTTAAAGTTTTATAATAAATTAGAACTTTATTTAAAATAATTTCACCATTACTTTCAATTCAACAATCAAAAGTCAATAAAATTACTTTTTTTCAGATTTATTTAAATTAATAAAATTAAAAATTTTCTGAATTTTATAAAAATAATTTAATTCTTTATAAAATTAATATAATTATATTTTAATTTTGTATTAGAACTCTTTATACATATTAAAATATTTAAAATTTTATAAAAAATTGGAATATTATTTAAATTAACTTGACCATTTCGTTCAATTAAATATTCAAAAGTCAATAAAATTACTTTTATCCTTAATAATCATCAATAACATTTAATTAATAACAAAAAGAATTTTCTGAATTTTATAAAAATAATATATTTATTATTTAATTTTTTATTGAAAATTTTTTAAACTCTATACTTTTTAAATTTATTAAATAGTAATTAAGTAATTAAAAGTCAACGAAATTTCATTTTTCCTTAATAATCAGATTTAATTAATTTAGTATAATAATTATTTATTAATTTTATAAAAATAATATAATAATTATTTAATTTTCTTTTAAAAATTTATTAAACACTTCATATCTTTTAAAATTTTCAAAATATTTTAATAGTTTTATAATAAATTAGAATATTATTTAAATTAATTTGACCATTACTTCCAATTAAATAATCAAAAGTCAATAAAATTTCTTTTAAAGAAATTTAATTAATTTGATAAAATTAAGGATGTTATGAATTTTATAAAAATAAAATAATTATTATTTAATTTTCAATTAAAAATTTATTAAACTTTTTTTACATTTTAAAATTTTTATAATATTTAGAGTTTTGTAATAAATTAGAATATTATTTAACTTAATTTGACCATTACTTTTAAATAAGTAATTAAAAGTAAAAAAAAATACTTTTTTCCTTAATAATCAGATTTAATTAATTTAAAATTAAGGATTTTATGAATTTTTTAAAAATACTATAATTATTATTTAATTTTTTATCAAAAAACTCTTCAAATTTTTAAAATTTTTTAAAGCATTTAAAGTTTTATAATGAATTAATATTTTATTTAAATTAATTTGACCATTACTTTCAATTAAATAATCAAAAGTCAATAAAATTACTTTTTTCTTTAATAATTTAAGATTTAATTAATTTAATAAAATAAAAAATTTTCTAAATTTTATAATAATATAATTATTACTTAATTTTCTATTAAAATATTCTCTAAAAAACTTTATATCTTTTAAAATTTTCAAAACATTTCAGTTTCATTTCTATTCATTAAAAATTTCTTAAATATCCTAGATCATTAAAAAATTTTTAAATTTTTATAATAAATTAGAATATTATTCAAACTATTTAAGACTTATATTCAATTGTTTAGAAGAAAGATTAATTAATTAATTATTAGTCTATGAAGTTGATAATTATTTAAATGAATTAATTTTTAAGGTACATTTTACCTCATAATATTTAAATTTTGTATAAATAATATTACAGAAAAGAAACAGTAAACATTTTTCTTAATAATTAAACATAACTAATTATACTGAAATTAATAATCAATGTAATTCAAGCATTTATTATTTTTATTGAAATAATTCTGTACTAATCTAAAATTTCTTTCAAATATTAGAAAGAATAAAAAATAAATGAAAGATATTTTATTAAAATAATTATGAACAATTCATTGATGAAAATTTGAGATAAAAATGTTTTTTATACTAAATAATCTTTAAATTTTGGTAAAATAAATATTTAGTATAATTGTAGTATTATATTTAGTATCCTTAAAATAAAATTAAGGTTTTTTAATTTTTTTATATAATTTAGTAATAATTTCTTAATATTTTTATTTCTTAAATTTAATGTATTTAAACTGAGAACTTTTACAAAATAAAAAATAATTATTCGGTAATTTCCGATGTTTTCAATTAGTATTTATTTCAATTTGAAAATTTTAAATTCTATATTTTTATTTTTGTATTAAGATGACCTATTTTTTATATAATAAATATAATTAAAATAACCTGATTGTCTAAAATGTATAATATATATAAAAAAAACATGTAAAAACACGTTTAAAACTATTTTATAGATTATTCAGATATTAATGTGCAATATAAATATCAGAATAATAATAATAAAAGGAATGTTGCATGTTTGTTTTATGTATTTTGTTAAAGATCCAATTAGATCTAATTAAGATTCCGCGAATGTTTTCGGGTCATGAAACAAACGAAAAACCCATAATTACAATAAAACAAGTCGCTTGTTTCGCCGTTCGTGCGAAAATTGAATCATAAAAGTTGCACAAGGAAAACTGTCCACGTAGCCAATGTGCAAATTCATTGCGGGCAAGGAAACGCTTTTAAAACCGTCTAAAATTAAGCGCGCCTTAACAACCAAATTATGTTTTTCTTTCGCGTCCCGCCGGAGAATCGAATCGACGGCCGCCGCCGCCACCCTCGCCCCCGTTACACGAAAATAAAACAGTCGAATCACGCAACCGAACGCAACAAAAGGCGACAATGCGAATTTTAGACGGCGAAGTATAATGGACGAAAATGCGGGGGGTCAACCGAGAGCGTTTTCCCATTGTCATTGAAATTCCGCCCCCGCACCGTTTCGCATAACTTCCGCACCCCCTTCATCTTCACACTTCTACAGCTATAATAAACATGTCACGTTAAATGTAAAGATTTATCAATTCTCCTCGTTAATTTTATTAAACCTGTTGGCACATAAATATGTATGAATCGAAAAAAGTCTATAATCTATGATTTAGTGGCCAAGACTTAGAAAAAACTGAAGTGGACCACGATTTTATCTGATGATAATTATCTAGATCAATTATTATTTGCCTTTGATTATACGTTAAAAGTGCTCCTGCTGGTCAAAAACTGGGTTAGCCATTAATTAGCAAATAACTGTTATTTTTATGCAGCCAAACCTTTTTCGTGGTAAATAAAACAAAAGTATTTTATGCATTGATTAGAATTTATTCATAATATGCAATAATAACATAACTACAAATAGGTATAATTTATTCGATATTTCATGCACATGCCGTAATATATCTATATGTATAATAATTCATATTCGTTCCATTTTTGTTTCGTACGTATATACAATAATAATAATAATTAATAATAATAATAATAAATTGTCTCACAATTTAATTAAGTACATTTAAATAATTACACATTTGTGATCAGTGATCAAATACATACATCAAGCTAAAGTAAAATTGCATTTTGTCATTTTCAAAAAGAAAAAAATACTTAAATCATATTATCACATTCAATTTTAAGTCTACAATAACAACAATAATTATGTACAGGTATCCACAAACTACAAGACGAACCGCAAAACAAATCAATCAGTTTTCCGGTTCCTCCTGTATACAAATAACGAGGAACTATACCATTTTCATTAATTCTATGTACATTTGTAGGTGTTTGTCTAACAGTTGGTTTTTTTTGTTCGGTTTGTACAGTTTTTTCTTTAATGTTTGTAGAATCAGTCCGTTAATTATTAAAAATAAATAAGTGAGGGGGTGGAGTTTTGTTGCTGGCTCTCTGACGTAAGTTTTTGACCAAAAATATCGGTAAAGGGGTATCGATTTAATATCATAAATAAGTTGAAAGAGCGAAGCAAATGTGATTAATCAAAATTTTTTATGTTAATGATGATTTTCGAAATATATTTAATGTTTTAAAAAACATTTAAATTTAATTAATTATTTTTTTATTATTTGCAGTACATATAAAATAGGTGAATTAATAAATATTTTTTGTTTCAAGTATGTGAAGGGAATAAATGAATGTTTTAAAAATGAGTATAAATATAATATAAATAAAACATTCAAATATGAAATAGTAATTGTTACAGTGAATTATAAAAAATGTTTTACATGAAATATGAAATTTTATTGTAGGTAAAATAATTAACAGATTTCTAATAATAATTTATTAATAATAATAATTAATTAATAATTTATTAATAATAAGTGACAAAAAGAGCTTTATAGAAACCTGAATAAACCAGGCTAAAATTAAAAGTCTTCTTTATAAACTCTGTTATAAATAAAAATAGATAGAAATTCTTTAATAGTATCAAAGGAAAATAAAATAAATATTTTTCAAAACTTTTTTATCATAAATAATGGAAACGAGTTCAAAATCAATAAAATTTTGGGAAAAAAATTAAAAATTTCAAATAAATTATTTTTTTGGACACTAATAAAAAATTAATAAATAAATTATTGATAAATTGTGATTTTTTGCTATATAAATACATTTTTTTTTTAGAAATATACAAAAAATGAAAATAATATTTTTGTATAAGACTTTGAAAATCTGAAAAAAATTATCACTAATAAATTAACTATTTGTAATAAAAATTAATATCATAAATAAGTTTAAACAAAGAAAATTTTGGAAAAAATTTCAAATATTATATTTTTGTAGTCACTAATGAAATGTTTAATAATTAATTTATTAATAATAATTTATTATTTATACCAATTTTTTTAAATATATAAAAAATGAATCATCACTTTTATATATATACTTCAAAAATTAAAAAAAATATCACTAATAAATTAATCATTTGTTATAAAAGTTGATTGTAAAATGTAGAAACAAAGAAAATTTTGAGAAAAGTATTAAAAATTTCAAATAAATTATTTTTTAGAGGCTAATAGAGTTTAATAGTTAAATTATTAGTAATAATTTGTTATCCTTTAACACTTAAATAGAATTTTTTTGAAATATATAAAATAATGAATCATCTTATCATTTTTTTATAAAGATTTTGTACTTAAAAATGAAAAAAATTATGACTAATAAATTAAACTTTTTATATAAAAATTGAAAGAAACAATTAAATGCTTTTATAATCTAAATTTCAGTAACGAAGAAAATTTTGTAAAAATTGAAATAAACTATTAAATATTACTTTTATAATCAAAAGTTCAGAAACTCAAAATTTTGAGAAAAATATTAAAAATTTCAAATATTATAATTTTTAGACACTAATAAAAAGTTTAAATATTAAATTATTGATAATAATTTGCTATTCTTTGTTATATAACTACAAATTTTTTGAAATATATAAAAATCTTATCATTTTTATATAAAGATTTTATACTCAAAAATCAAAAAAATTGTCACTAATAAACTGATCATTTGTTACCAAATTGGAAGAAACAATTAAATACTGCTTTTATAACAATAAATAAGTTCAGAAACGAAAATAATTTTGGGAAAAATATTAAAAATTTGAAATATTATATTTTTTTAGACTCAAATAGTTTAATAATTAAATTATTGATAATAATTTATCATTATTTCTTATATAACTACAATTGTTTTGAAATATATAAGAAATTAATGATCTTATTATTTTTCTAGAAAGGTTTTGTACCTAAAAATGAAAATAATTATCACTAATAGATTAATCGTTTGTTATAAAAATAGAAAGAAACAATTAAATATTGCTTTTCTAATCAAAAGTTCAGTTTAATATTATGACACTATTAAAAAGTTTAATAATTAAATTATTATTAATAATTTGTTATTATTTGATAAATAAATACAAATTTTTTGAAATATATAAAAAATGAATCATTTTTTAGAAAGATTTTCTAAAATCATCATTTGATATAAAAATTAAAAATTAAATACTGATTTTAGATTGAAATATTCATAAACAAAGAAAATTTTTTAAAAATCAAAAAAATTGTCACTAATAAATTAATTATTTGTTCTATTAAGTAAAAGAGGTAATTAAAATACTGTCGGAAGTTCAAAAATAACGAAATTTTTGCGAAAAACATTAAAAATTTTAACTAAATCATTAAAAGCTTATTAAAATTTAAATTTGATATTTGTTAGAAAAATAAAAATTCGTTAAAATAAATGAAAATTTGATATAAGGATTTTGTACCTAAAAATGAGCAAACAAATTATCATTAATAAATTATTTGTTATGAAAATTGAAAAATAATTTTTAAATAAATTTTTAATAAATCATTACATGAAAAAATATTATTTGACAACTTGTAGAAATTTAAAAACTTTCATAAATTATTAATGTATGTTCAGACTATTTAATTTATTAGTCAGCACATATTAAAATACACTATTTGATTTGTAAAAAATTCAATATCAAGAGAGAGAGAGTTATTAAGAAAAATACACTAAGAATAATTTCGTAGCCAGTAATTTGTATAAAAAGTGAAAATAAAAAAAAAATAAACACGTGAAAGAGTAAAGTAAAAAACCGAGTTGATGATCGTAGAAACGCGTTTGTAATTCATAATTCGGACGAGACCGAAAACGGTCCAGATTACACGAGCGGCGGCTGCGGCTGTGGCTGCGGCCGCGGCTGAATGTTTGGTTTATTATGTATGTGTTTATAATTCAGGTTTTTCGAGCGGCTTCGTTCTCTTGGCGAGTTCGAGAAGAGGAAAATAAAAGTCGGCATCCAACCGTACATAAAGGGAAGCTATAATTATGGAAAGATTAAGGTTAGGATCCAAACAAATTTTTAAAGTGTTGTAAATTATAGAGGCGGTCAACTCGTAATTTGTAACACCGAATAATGGTCTACTGTAAAACTATTAATTTTCTTATGATCTTGTCATGATTTTCGGGATTTTTAAATATTTATGTAAATAATAAATTAACTGTTGGCTGTTTGCTTTTGTTCATCTCACCATCTACCTTCCACGACAGCTCATACCAAACTCATTTTTCTTTCAATCTTTTGCCAAACAGCTTCTGATTTACATAAATATTAACTACTTCTTCGCCACATCTAATTAGAACGATTTATTTGTCACGATTTTATTTAACTATCACTCTTTATTCTAAAAATCATCATAAATATCCAATATAATTGGAAAATTATTGTATGTTTAGATGAAATGACTTTTAATTAAGTAAATTTTATAATGAACAATTTAATTATTCAATTAATTTTTATTAAAACCATTCAATTGTCATAAAATATAAATACCATCCCTTATAATTTGCCCCATGCATATTTAATATTTAATAAAATGTAAATAAAAATTAAAATATTCCATTTCATCGTTATCGCCTTGTAATCTAAATAAATTTATAATAAAAATAAAATTCCACGTCGAATATTGTGTTTAATGCATATTTAAACGTGAATATGTTTGTATGAAATGAATATGCAACGCATTATAATTTTATTGCTTCCGGCCAAGCCGTTCTTAATGCAGTTAACACGAAGAAAAAGCCGATTTTTTTCGGAAATTAGTTAAAAATTTGTCAATCATAAAGTGTACGAAAGTTCGCAGGCAAGATGCGGCAAAACCGTTTTGCAATTAAGCACGTTTAATGATTAATTGTCAAGTTTGTTTAGGAGATCCTTTAACAAGAAAATACTGTTTAATAATCCTACTGTTATTTATTATGATTTGGTTGCATAACCTCGAGACACGATGGTTAAATGGTTGGAGAAAATTGGGTTTTTCTGCGAGTTTCGTTTCTTTGATCTTCGGCGTTTACTGTTTGCCGCTTTATAACTAGGAAAGCTAAAAAATTTATTAACGGCTTATTTAATTTTAAAAAAACGAAATTTAAATTATATTTTTTGAGTAAAAAGTTATAACAAAGTTGAATTACTCAGTGCTATTTTGATTAAAAATTTATTAAAACTATTATAATATAATGTTTTTACTATTAAATATTGATTGATATCCAAAAAATATATAATACTCTATACTGACTTATGTAGATTTCAAATTATTTGAAAAATGTGACTACAAAAATATTGGATAATTGTAGAAATAATTTATATTAAAATATATGATTTATAATATATAATGATAATCCCATAAATATGTAAATATAAATTAATTCAAAATGAGAAAAATAAAGATTTCTCTAATTACAGCTTATTTAATTTAAGAAAAAGGAAATTAAAATTTTATTTTGTGTAAAAAGTATAATTACTAAGTGCAATTTGACAAAAATTATATAAAAACTATTGTAATAAAATAATTTTTCTTCGCAATAATTTATGTTTAATGGAGTGGGATCAAAATATATATTTGCATGCAATTGTTATTATTAAATTTTAGTAAATTAAACTAATTTATCAGATAATTATAAATGAGAGAAATAGTAAGATTTAAAAAATGTAAAAAAATGTAATTACTATTTTACCTATTTAAATTGCAAAATATTAATTAATAAAAAGGTTAATTGAACAAATTTGGAATTAATATAAAATAGTGATGAAAAATATGATTATATTTTATAAAGGTAGAAAAAATAAGTTTAATGTATTTAAAAAATAAGTTTATATGTGTAAAATAAATTTTGAAGCACTACAAAGTTATGAAAGATTAGAATTAACATAAAAAGTTGTAATTATTTCGTTATAATATAGAAAAAATCATTTAAAAGAATGTTTTCACCTGTAAAAAATCTTATAATTCACAAACCTCATTTATTTAAAAAAATTATAAAAATTTTTAGCAGATTAAGTAGTTAAATAGTTCAATAATATTGTGTTACATAAAAAGTAAAAATATTTTTTATTCTTTTATGCACAATAATAAAAATATTAAAATTTTGTATAATAAGAAAAAATATAGTGTCAAAATTTTTACTTCAATGACTTTTTCTTGATTTAAAAGACAAATTTTTCATTAAAAAAGTTAATTGAACAAATTTTGAAGCAACACAAAATAAAGACAGATTAGAATTAACATAAAAGCGTGGTGAAAATTGCGATTATTATATATATAATAACAAAAAATATATGTCAATATTTGAACTTCAACGACCTTTTTTTGATTTAAAAGACAAATGTGTTATTAAAAAGGTTAATTGAACAAATTTTGAAGCAATACAAAACTAATAAACATTAAAATTGACATAAAAATGTGGTGAAAACTGTAATTATTTAACATAAAGGTACAAAAAATGAGATAAATGTTTCTAAAAAGAAAGTTTTTATATGTAAATAACTTGTAATTAATAAGCCTCATACATTTGGAAAAATATATATAAATATTTTTACACATTTAGTGGTTAAATAGTTAAACAGTGTTATTATAACATAAAAAAGTAAACATGCTTTTTATCTTCTTTACATGATAATAAAAATATTAAAATTTACTAAAACAACAAACGATTTTTTTAGGCTTAAAAGACAAATTTGACAGTACAAAGGTTAATTGAACAAATTTTGAAGCAATACAAAACTAAGAAAGACGCGTAAAAAAACTTCACAAGCCTCATATATTTGAAAAAAATATGGATATTTTTACCAGATTTAGTAGTTAATAATAGTATTGTAATAAAAAGAATTAAAAATATTCTTTATACTTGCATAATAATATAAAAATTTTGTAAGAAATATGTCAATATTTTTATTTGAATTTGAATTTTTTGGTTTAAAAGACAAACTTATCATTAAAGTAGGTTAATGGAACAAATTTGGAAGCAATACAAAACCAAAAAAAGGTTAAAATTAACATAAAAAAGTGAAAAAAAAATGTAAATATTTCTCAAAAAGGTAGAAAAAATTTAATAATAATTGATTTAAATATTTCTAAAAAGAAATTTTTATGTGTAACAAAAGCTTATAATTTAAAGCCTGTATTTGAAAAAATTATGAATATTTTTGGCAGATTTAGTGATTATATATTATTGTGATATATAAGAAAAATAAAAATATTCTTTATATTTTCATGCACAATAATAGTAATATTAATATTTTGTATTATAATAAGAAATATATGTCAAAATTTTTATTTGAACGCCTTTTTTGGTTTACAAGGCAAATTTATCAGTAGAGAAGGTTGATTAAACAAATTTGAAAGCAGTATAAAACCAAAAAAAGATTGGAATTAACATAAAAAAGTGATGAAAATTGTGATTATTTCTCATAGAGATAGAAAAAATGATTAAATATTTCTAAAAAGAATGTTTTTATATGTAAGAAAAACTTATTATTCACAAGTTTAATACAATATCAAATATTAAAAAATTATCAAAATTTTTAGCAAATTTAGTGGTTAAATAGTATTGTGATATACATAAAAAATAAAAATATTCTTTATATTTTCATGCACAATAATTTTTATATTAAAATTTTATATTATAATAAGAAATATATGTTAAATTTTTTACTTCACCGCCTTTTTTTGGTTTAAAAGACAAATTTGTCAATAAAGAAGGTTAATTGAATAAATTTGGAATCAATACAAAACCAAAAAAGATTAGAATTAACAAAAAAAGTGAAGAAAATAATAATAATATGATGCATTTGAAAAAATATGAATATTTTTGGCAGATTTAGTGGCTAAATAATTAAATACATTGTGATCAAAAAAGTATTTTTTATCCTTTTATGCACAATAATTAAAATCTTAATATTTTTTATAATAAAAAATGTATAAAAAAAATGATTTTTTATATTTAATATATTTAATAATAAATAATAATAAATAATATATTTAATTTTTAATATAATACATATTTTAAATGTAAAAATATATATGAAATTTTAATATAATACAAAATTATTAAAGAATTTTCTGTTAATTAATTATGGTAACTTGATATAATTATTAATAATTCAAAAACAGACATTTATGTTATTAGTTGATTTATGCAAAATTTGCACTTTAAAAAATAATGTTTTGTCACTTTTTATTAACATATATTTAATTGAATTTTTCATTTTTACAATTTGTGTAAAAATCTGTTAATTAATTAATTCTGTCAATTTATATTTATGAATGTAGATCATTAAATGAACAAGACAACAGTTATATTTCTAATAAATTGTGTAAACTAAACAGCATTTGGCAAATATATTTCGAAAATTGTAAATTCATGTTTATAAAATTTTGATTAGATCTAATTGCTTCAATTACTAAAGCTTAAATAATTATATTAGTTCAAATATTTATTCGTCATTGTGTATGGATGGAAATATTATTAAATCAGTTCCCCGCAAAATGGTTACAAGATTTCTACTTCATAAAATAGTTCCTGTATATTTAAAATGATGAGGATAATTGACGGTATCCGATATCAATGGTCTAAAACGGAAATTAACGATCCAGCTATTCATAACGCGTTTTATTAAAGCTTTCCAGCAAATTGTTGCCGCAACAAAACCACCCATCCTCAAAACGCCAACCAACAACAAAATCACGAAAAAGAACCTACCCTCATCCATGGACGCAGTGCAGGAGCAGGAGCAGGAGTTATGTACAAGAAAGACATACAAAACAGTCCTTCGCATCTTAAAGCTATAACTGATGCGAAACCCTGAAGAGATCCTCGCCGGCGGCCAGTCCGTAATTCTCGTGGTACATCGAGGTGGACTGGATAAGGGCGGCCGGATTGGCGAAGGCGGCCAGATCGTAGCATCCCGAATTCAGGAGCCAGGCCGGATGCACGTGCGGGATCAGATGCGTGGCACTCGGTTGCACCGGCGTTATCGTCAGGTTGTTGTTGTTGTTGTTGTTGTTCGACGGTTTGTCGTCGCTGATCAGGCTCTCGATCGTGAACGATCTCTTGGGACGGATGCAGGTCGTCTCGGTCTTCGCCTCTATCGGCTCCACCGGGGTCAGGTTCTGGCTGGCTGGTGGGCACACGTCTAGCGTGTTGGTCGACGGGGGCTGGAAGAATATCCGGTTGATGTTGGTGAGGGCGGCCAGTTCGTTTTCCAGTATTTCCTTGTCGCTTTTGAGGAGCTTGAAGCGCTTGCGGCGCCGGAGCAGGGACCCGTTCACGAACATGTCGAAGGCGGCGGGATGTAGGGCCCAATAGGCTCCCTTTCCGGGCCGGTCCGGCTGCCGGGGGATTTTAATAAAGCAATCATTGAAGGAGAGGTTATGCCTAAGAGAATTTTGCCACCGTTGCGTGTTCTTCCTGTAGTACGGGAACCTGTCCGTTATGAACTTGTAGATCTCGGACAGGGGCAGCATTTTTTCGGGCGAGTTCCATATGGCCATCGCCGTCAGTGAGATGTACGAATAGGGTGGCTTCTGGTCGCCGTAAGACTCTCTGGACGGCCTCGGCATGTTCCCACACAACTAACACACTCAAACAAACACTGTTCTTCTTCAATATGCAGCCAACAATCTGCAATCGTTCTAAAAACAAACTTACACTGCGTCAGTTATCTTTGAACTAAAGCACACAACGTTGGCCAAGTGTGAACGCCAAACACAACACGTCCGTGGCAAGCCCCTTATCTCCTACCAAACAGGCGATTGGTGCAGCCGACACAATGGCATTGAAACCACACCCCCGACGTTATTCCGGAGGGTAAACAAGGTGGTTATTGGTGTTTGTTGTGGTCTCGGGGACCGCACCAATCCGGACGTTCGTTGCAGAACCGGCTAATAAATTGCTCTATTTGTAAAGAGATGTGTTCTATGTGTTTAATATGGCTGGTCCGATGTCCGATGTCTTTACCGGCAGATTTATGTGATCTCTTTAATAAACACCGTTAGAATATTTAATTAGCTACGTCCAAGGCACAATCGATTCAATTTTAACTGTTTTGTCTTTTTTTCTTTTGTCCTTTTTGGTTTTGTTGCCTGATTGTGTGATGCGACTGATTATCGATTCTCATTTTATATAATTTCGTTCTCATTTAAACCACTTTCTTACACTGTTAATTTATAAATAATTTTAAAATTATTACAAGATGGTACAATAACTTTACTAAAATATATATATGTTTTATTTTATCAGGGCGTTCTTACTAAAATATGATTTAAACACATTTATCTTTTACAACAAATTAAAATACAAATTATATTTTTATGTAAACTTCCTTCATAAATATTACTTCATAGTATTGATTCAAAATATAAAAATATCTTAAATTTACTGGTAAAAAAGGATATAAGTATAAAAAGTTATTTGATATTTTTAGCTGATTAATAGTTAAAATTAAAAAAATTATGTTAATAAAATTTCTTAATGAAATTATAAAAATTAAAGTTTAGTTTATTTAAAAATGTATGGCCATACTAAATTATAATTTTATTATATTATTTTTTATATTAATTAATTATAAGTAATTAATTGTTCAATATATCAAATTTCAAAATAAAATAAATTCAGTTAAATCAATTATTTTTCTAAAGAAACTTAAAATATTATATTTTCTATGAAATCCATGAATTTTATTAATTTTCAAGAAGTTATTTATATTTTTACAAAATTATTTCCTAATTTAAAATATTCGAGTATTATTTAAAAGTCAAAATTATAAAAGAACAAGTACTAGGCCCAACATTTTTTAAATCTAATGACATTTCAAGTACCATAAAAGATAATGCTAATGATATTATATTATTAAAATTATATTAAAATACTTACAGTAGTGGCATTATTATAGCAACTTTTTAAAATGTTAAATATTTCAGACATAACTGTTAAAATAATATTAATTTATTATTTTTCTTTCATACATTATAATAAAATATTGTGTTGTTACATATATTTTCTTAACAGAGCTAGACATAAATATGGCAACATTAATTTTAAAAGAGATTTTTAATGATTCAGTGTGCGTTATTTAGTTTAACATTAACACTTTATATAATATCCTTATAAGAGATAATGCAGATATTATATTATTAAAAATATATTAAAATATTTTACTTACTGTAGTGGCCATTATTATAGAAACTTTTTAAAATGTTAAATATTTTACTCATAACTATTAAAATAATATTAATTTACTATTTTTCTTTTATACATTATTATAAAAACTATAATAGTCTTATTCTATAAAATGTTACATATATTTTCTTAACAGATCTGGACATAAATATGGCAACATTAATTTTAAAAGACATTTTTAATGGTTCAGTCTGTGTTATTTAGATTAATATTAACACTTTGTATAATATCCTTTTTGTTTTAATACTTTGGCCTGTACCTGTGGTATAAACTCGACCATTTTTCCAATATATGACAAGTCTATCCTTCTTCAAGCTTTTTGAATTGCTGCGATAAGTTCATTTAAGTAGGACACGTACTAGGAACAATATTTTTTGAATTTAACGACACATTTTAAGTTAATACCATCAAAACTTCCTTTATTTCTATAAAAGATAGTGCATATATTATATTATTAAAAATATATTAAAATATTTTACTTACAGTAGTGACCATTATTATAGCAACCTTTTAAAATGTTAAATATGTTATATTATATAATATATATATATATATATATATATATATATATATATATATATATATATATATATATATATATATATATAATATTCTTATTCTATAAAATATTACATATATTTTTCTTAACAGGGTTGGACATAAATATGACAACATTAATTTTGAAAGTGATTTTTAATGATTTAGTCTGTCTTATTTAATTTATTGTTAACACTGTATAATATCCTTTTTGTTTTAATATTTTGGCCCATCTGTGGTACAGACTCGACCATTTTCCCAATACTGAATTGGTGTGATAAGTTCATTTAAGTAGGACAAAAACTAAAATCAATATTTTTTAAATTTAAACTCTCCTTATTTCTATAAGAGATAATGCATATTATATTATTAAAAATATGTTAAAATATTTTACTTAAAGTAGTGGTCATTATTATAGCAAATTTTTAAAATGTTAAATATGTTAGTCATAACTGTTAAAATAATATTAATTTACTATTTTTCTTTTATACATTATTATAAAAACTATAATATTCTTATTCTATAAAATGTTACATATAACAAAACAGGACATAAATATGGTAAAATATTAATTTTGAAAGAGATTTTTAATGATTCAGTCTGTGTTACTTTGCCGAACATTAACACTAACACATAATATTTTTTTTGTTTTATAATTTTGGCCCACCTTCGTGGCACAAACTCGACTACCTTCCCAATATATTATACCACAAGTCTACCTTCCTTCAAGCTTCTTGAATTGCTGTGATCAGTTCATTTAAGTAGGACAAATACTAGAATCAATATTTTTTAAATCTAATGACTTATTTTGAATAAATTAAATTAAAACTCCCATTATTTCTATAAGAGATATTGTAGATATTACTAAAAATACAATATTTTACTTACAGTAGTGGCCATTATTATAGCAACTTTTTAAAATGTTAAATACTTTAGGTCATAACTATTAAAATAATATTAATTTACTATTGGTCTTTTATACATTATTACAAAAACTATAATATTCTTATTCTATAAAATGTTACATATATTTTTGTTAACAGAGTTAGACATATGGCTACAATAATTTTGAAACAGATTTCTAAGGATTCAGTCTGTATTATTTAGTTTAACATTAACACTTTGTATAATATCTACATTATAACTTATAGAAATAGATTAAAAATACTCGTAACAATTTATGATTTTTTTTGTATGCAAGTAAAATGTTATTAAAATACAATATTTTTCCCTTGATAACGTTGAATTATAAGTTTTCTTAGTTTCACTTCGTCCAATGATTATATAATTATAATAAGCAAAATACCGCCAGTAAATAATCGATTTAAATTCACAGAGAGAAATAAAAGACCATAAAGTAAAAAGTTGCTATAATTTTGTCCATTTAAAAATAAGAAAGTATGCAATTTTTTAAAGAATAAAATCTGAAAGAATCAGTTCTATGATAGACCCAACAACAACCGAAAAAAGAATATACAAAATAAGTACTGGTATCTAATTCAAGTGACACAACTTATATTTTTAACATGTATTAGTAAATTGCTATAATTATAGCCTCCACCGTAAGTACATATAAACTAAATAAAAGTTATTCCATTAAATATATGATTATAATTTGGAAGATTAAAAAAATATCTCCCTTGTACAAAATGAATCCATTAGTTAAAAACAGAATGTTAAGGGTGACTTCCGTTAAAATGGGGTGCGTTTAGTTTCTATGACATCAGGTATGTATTTCCTATTGGTTTCTAATACCGTGTAATTGGCTGTTCAGTGAGAAGCAAAAGGAAATAATTTTGGGGTAACAGGGTGGCTTTAATTGTATAAATATTTACAAGGTTTTTGACATTGAATAATTTATTTCCTTAGTTGATATTTATTGGACATAATGTCCTAATTAATAAATAAAAATATAACACAGTCAGTCAATTAATAAAAAATTTATACAAAACAGTTACTGGTTATATACATTTTTTACGAAGCTATTATAATAAATTTCAACCGAATTAATAATTAATTCACTTTGTGGATCAATAATCTATAAAGAGATGATTAATGTAAAAAATTTAGGAGTATTCCTAAACAAAACCTAATTAATTTCTAAACGATTGTTGTAAATCAGAGAATTCATCTACATAACGGAACAAACGTTCGGCGTTTGTTAATTATTTTTAACTGGTTTATTAAAATAATAATATTTCATTTAATAGAACTTAGTCAAGCTTTAAATATTCAATTTTTCCTCCTTGAACATAACTTGTAGTCATTACACCTCAATAAAGAAGTAAATCCACAATTACACTTATTTATTTCACTAGTTCAGTGATCCTTTGGTTTTTGTGCAATTTAAACCATTTGCACATCGGTATTAAACGTTAAAACACGATTTGGGATAAGATAAAAACTAAAATGTTGCTTGTTGCGAACATTTAATCCGTTATATCCAATAAATATAGCCGGGACCGTAAAATCCTTCTGAGAAAAAAAGTTATGCCCGGCAAAAATACATTTTTTAATTAAAAACTGTTTCCTTTAATTGCAATTCGATAATATTACTGTCGTTTTACGATTTCCAGCAAGTGCGTCTAATTACATGTTTCTGTAGTTCTAAATATGTTCGATTTTAATTAAAAACTGCTACCGGTCTCTTTTATCATTAAAACATACCGGT
Organism: Aethina tumida; assembly: GCF_024364675.1. Lineage (NCBI taxonomy): Eukaryota > Metazoa > Arthropoda > Insecta > Coleoptera > Nitidulidae > Aethina > Aethina tumida. The sequence goes on from NC_065438.1 coordinate 8,319,024, forward strand.
TTCAATGTTTTAGTAAATTATTGTACTTATTTCGCCTATACTATGGATTATACACTAAAATTTAATTAATTAATACCACTTACATTTTAATTCTTTCACCCTTCATGTTGATAATGATTGTGACATCTGTTGATTGTGCACAGTACTTCTTTCAACTTCTGTGAGCGAATCCTTTTGTAAGTAAAATGTTTTTTATTTAATTTGATACAGAGAAGAATACATTTTTTAATTAAAAATTGTCTCCTTTAATTACAATTTAATAATATCACTGACATTTTACGATTTCCACCTAGTGCGTCTAATTATATATTTCTATAATTTTAAATATGTTCGATTTTAATTAAAAACTGCCACCGGTCTCTTTTATCATTAAAACATACAGGTTTCAATGTTTTATTAAATTATTATACTTATTTCGCCTAGAATATGGATCATACACTAAAATTTAATTAATTAATATCACTTACATTTTAATTCTTTCATCCTCCATGTTGTTAATGATGGTGACATCTGTTGCCTGCGCACAGTACTTCTTTCGACTTCTGTGAGTGAATCCTTTTGTAAGTAAAATGTTTTTATTTAATTTGATACAGACAAGAATACATTTTTTAATTAAAAACTGTCTCCTTTAATTACAATTTGATAATATTACTGCCGTTTTACGATTTCCAGCAAGTGCGTTTAATTATATGTTTCTATAATTCAAAATATGTTTGATTATAATCAAAAACTGCTACCGGTCTCTTTTATCATTAAAACATAGCGGTTTCAATGTTTTATTAAATTATTGTACTTATTTCGCATATACTATGGATCATAAAATTTAATTAATTAATATCACTTACATTTTAATTCTTTTACCCTCCATGTTGATAGTGATAGTGACGACATCTGTTGATTGAGCACAACACTTCTTTGGATTTCTAGTAAGCGAATCCTTTTCTAAGTAAAATGTTCTTATTTAATCTGATACTGTGAAAAAATAAATGACCAATAATTGTTAATTTATGTTTTAACTACGAACAGTCAAAAAGAGGAAATAAACATTCTTTCACTTCATAATAAGTATAACCTCTTGTCTTGGGCATCATGTCAACAATACGCAACCAAGAGTACATATAATAAATATATACAGTGTGGTCCATTTGTAAACCCGTAAAACATGATATTTTTGTCCGATTTAGAGAACTATTTTTTCAGTTAAATGCATGAAAATATGTACTTATAGACAAGATGTCACGTTTTTTGACACAAAAATAAAGCATACTAGTTTTAGTAGTAGAATAAACTGTTAAAAATAGTACAAATTATTTTACATTTTAAGAATAATGGAAACAAATAATATATCCAAATATATTCTTAATTCTTTTCGAAAAATTTAGTAGGTTATATCTTTGAATTGTTCCACTATAGGTTGCCTTCATCAATAGTTACAGTTCCATTTAATCAAATTGATATTCTATTATAAACATTGTAACTTGTCGATGTGCTAAAAGCCATTTTAATTTCATCCATTTGTATCTGATTAAAACCATTAACTGATACAGTGTTGTGAAATAGTGAGAATTTCTTGGTTGATCTAAGATATCTATAATATTAAATAAATGAAAATCTTTTGTTGTATTTTTATTACCACATCAAAAATCTACATGTACTCGAAATTTGGGTGTTCCTATTGAATTATTCGTCTTTGAAACTTAATAAAATCTAATAATGATATATTATAGTATATTATTATTCCAATATTTTTGAATAATTTGTTATATTTTTGACATTTCAGGAGGTGCTTTTGCTAGAATTTTTTTACCTAAAAAATGTTGGTTCAAAAGACGTAACATTTTGTCTATAAGTACTTATAGACAAAATGTTACGTCGTTAAATTTTTTGACCCGCAATTGTTACGTATACCTGGGTTTTATGGCCTACATTTTTTTGGGGTTCTGGGCGGGGCTTAGCGAGAGAGGGTCGCAAAGGATTTTGTTTGGAAAGTGGTAATGCCATTCTGCAACCGACTGTACATGCTTTACAATTGAAAAAAAATTAAAATTGGACAAACAATACAAATTATATGATGGTGTCCCTTTTTCAATTGAACTACCCTGTATATTTTCTTAAAATTTAAATATTCTTTACCTCCAAAGTGATTAATAAATAATTTAAAAATATACTTCCTATTCCATTTTTAAAATAAATAAAACTCAGTCAATAGGTTTATTGTTTCTTAATAATAAATTGGCTACAAGAGGACTGCAAGACTTATAAGTGTATAGTGCAATAATATAAAGAATACTTTAAAAATATATTTGCATTGGTCAATAAATTAATTACACTAAAATATAATTATAAATAGATGTACACATTTAAAAACTATCAGGCATTGGAACTAGAGTTTAAAACTTCAAACGAATTGAAACATTTGAATTATAAACTGTGATTCACAAGCCTTATTGGAACCCATGGCACCATCGAGATTATATTACAATCTTAATAATAAACTTATACTACAGTAAGTAATAAATTAATCTAATGTTACATCACAATTTTTCACACTTATTATTTAAAAACCGACAGTGTCTCGTGTCTTAAATCTGGCAGTGCTTCATTACTACTTAAATTAATTTAGTTAAATACACAACCATTTCGCAATGCTCTAGTTTAGTTCAGGACACGTTAAAATGATATGTGTAACGAAAAAAGAAACAGTACAACTGGTTATCTTTATGAAAATATGAAATGACAAATAATTTAAAGCATTCCAGCAATTACATCGAGTTAAACACTCTCATATTCTTCCTACAACTCATTATCAAAATAAAACTAAACCGAAGCATTGAATTTCGTACACTTATCTAGTTTTTGGAGGATTGGCAAGACTAAAAACTTGACTAAAAACCACCCGTTCTAGTATGGCCTCGGATCGTATGGCGTGGCATCGAAGCCGACGTATCTGTTGTTCTTCCTGTGCTGGAAACCCGTGCCAGGAGCCGTGTTGTAATAAATAACCCTCCTGATGCCGAACGGGTCGATGTATCCGAAGCTGCCGTCACGTCTGTCACCAGAAGTCTGTTCTTCGTGGTACGCTCTGGGAATGTAATACCTGAAGCCGTCGTTCGTGACAGAGACACCATCGTACTCGGGGTACTGCGGGTCGTAGCCGTTGCCCAGGCGCCCGTTGTACGTGTGTCCGTTCTTGGCAATCGGATACGTCGGCCCGTTCTGGAAGACGTACGAGTTGTCTTGGTGGCTTACATAGGGGTTGAAATCGATGGAGTTTTGGTTTTGGATGTTGTAGATTGGGGAATCTGAGGGAGGGATGTACTGCACACTGGCTGGGCTTAAGGTTGAAGGATAGTACGTTTCGGTTACTGAGTTGTTGGCGATGGGAGAGATGTACTGGGGTGTTTCCGTGGGGACGCCTTCGGTGGTGGAAGCAATGGCGTTCTGGGTTATTTCTACATAGCCTGGTGTGCTGCTCGGGTAAAGAGGTGTGGAGGAAGGAGCGGCATTCGGGGAAATCTCCACGTCGTAAGGCGAGGGTATTGGGGAAATTGTGGTGCTTTGAACTGCTGGTAAATAGGACGTTTGGACAAATGGAGTGTCCGCAGGTTTATAACCCAGGGGACTTTCCGTGGTGGTTGATATAACTGGCGGTAAATATTGTTCGGTTGTGGTGGATGGTATGACGGATGGAAGGTAAGTGGAGGAGGGTACTGTTGGAGGTGCATAAGTTGAAGGTATGTCGGTGATGACTGGTCGTTTCTGAGGTATGTCGGTGATAACCGGACGTCGTGTTCCTTGGCGAACCAAAGTACCGGCGGACGCCGGGTACTTTTTGACTGATTTAACGGCTTCTCCCACAGGAACTCCTCGTCCTAAAATAATAAAAATTACATTCACGTAGCTATAATTATATAAAATTTGTCCTACCAACGAAAACATTTTTGGATTTGAGTATCCTGTAACCCGCATTATCGGCAATATAGTCCCTTTGTCTCAGGAAGCCGTTGTCGTCGATCCATGCGTAGGTACCAATGACGGTACCATCTTCGAGTCGTTTTTCTTTGCGGTATTGGCCGCTATCGGTTTGGTATCGAAAATACCGTTCTGGACCCTCGTCTGTTTGTATGTGGTATTGGCTGGGCGACGTCTGCCATCCATTCGTTACTTTCGAACATGATATTGAATATACCACCTAAAATCATTAAAGAATAATTGAACCACTTTGTAATGTACTTAAAAACTTCAAAAATACGTTATTTTTGAAATTATTAAAGATAGTTTCAAGTTTCTTTGTTAATAAGTATGATGTATAGTTGTGGAAAAATGTATGGAATATTTTTATAAATTGAAATTTTATCTCCTGGAGTTTTTCTTATCTGTTGTAATAGTGTTAAACAAATTCACTAATTTGTATTTACCGTTTGGTATATGAGTATTGTCGTTCATCGTTCAGGTCTTTTTATTGGATTTTTTTTTTGACTTGTGAATGTGGACGTATGGAATATTATTTTATCAAGTTTTCGAGGAAGAAATCCAATGCCAAACACACATCTAAAATTATTAAAGAATGGTTTCTAGTGAAAAACTTAACTGTGAACGATGGACGTGTCAGTCCCCCGATCTAAATCCTCTTGAGCACCTTTGAGAGGTATTAGACCGCTGCATCCGAACAAAAAATATCAAAACAAACAAGAACTTCTTCAAACCTGACAGGAGCAGTGACAACAAATTCCTGTTGACACATTGCGGAGACTGGTGGATTTTATGACTAAAATAAGCCCAGTAAAGGTAGAAGCCAATGTTATTGTTAATTATTAAAATATTCCATTCTTTTTTCCAGAACAAATTGATTTTTTATTAAAAAAAAACTGCAAAACTAATAAATTGTAATTAATAGTCTGATCTTGCAGTAAATTAGATTTGTTCAGAACTATTTTTATAAGAATAGAAAATATGTTTAACATATTTATTTACTTCAATAAATAAAAGTGTGTTATTTAAATATTTGTTTTAAATGATATTATATTTATTCCTTATAATAGTAATTATTTTTATAAGAATAGAAAATATGCTTAACATATTTTAAACATTCAAAATTGGGACCACAAAATATTTAAATATATGAGTTATTGTTATTTTTTATGAATATCATTAAGATATTCCATACTTTTTTCCAGAACAAATTGATTTTTTATTTAAAAAAATGCAAAAACCTGCGAATATAATAATTAGTGATTATTGGTCTGATCTTGCAGTAAATTAGATATGTTCAGATTTACAACGGATTAGGAGAAATATAACATTTGTAAAAAGTAATTAAATATTCCAGACTTTTTTCTATCATTATATATCTAAACGTGTGTTATATGTAAACGTATTCTTAGTTGCATAATAATCAAAGTTAAATACTTTAATATATTAAAATAATAAAACAGTAATTATTATTACTAACATTTATTTACTTCAATAAACAAAAATATGTTTATTAAATATTTGTTTTAAATGATTTTTTATTTAATTCCTCTTATAGTATCTACTTTTATAAGAATAGAAAATATATTTAACACATTTTAAACTTTCAAAGTTGGAACCACAAAATATTTGAGTCATTGTTAATTTTTTATGAATATCAATAAGATATTCCATATTTTTTTCCAGAATAAATTGATTTTTTATTTAAAAAAGCAAAAACCTGTAAATATAATAATTTGTGATTAATGGTCTGATCTTATAGTAAATTCAGGTTTACAACAGTTTAGGAGAAATATTAAGTAACATTTGTAAAAAGTAATTAAATATTTCAGACATTTTTCCACCACTATATATCTAAACGTGTGTTATATGTAAACGTATTCTTAGTTGCATAATAATCAAAGTTAAATTCTTAACTATATAGTTAATATTAAAATAATAAAATAGTATTAATTATTAAACATATATTTACTTTAATAAATAAAAGTGTATCCATTAAATATTTGTTATAAATCATATTATATTTATTAACTATTTTTATAAGAATAGAAAATATGTTTAACACATTTTAAACGTTCAAAGTTGGGACCAATTAAAAAAATCATTTACGAATTTTTAAAGTAGTAATATACAAACTATTACATAAAAATAATAAAATTCTAAAAAAATTAAATGAAAAGAATTTTATTAAATCTTGTCTTTTTTTCTCTAATTATATTATTAAACTCGTGGGCAAACTGTTTCTTTTTTAAAAATTTAATGCGTTTTTGGAGCCACCCTAATATCTCTATCAATCGTTTTCTCTTGTAATTATCATTATTATCACCTTTATTATTCAAATCGTCACTTGCTGAGTAATAAAAGTGTGATCGCAATAAACAAACATCCAGGCCATTTATGTTTACAATAGAAAATAATACTGGACAAGGTCAAGATTAGATATTGTATTTCTGTTGACATTGACTTCAACTTATAATCACCCCGATCACATATTACGACCTCAGTAGGGTAAACAAATGTTCCATTAAGAATTCTTGTCATTAACAATGAGAGTACAGTGGATTTAGTTTTTTGGAAATACACATGATTCACCTCAACTCACCGAAAGTGGTTTAGGTGTTAATTGTGGCCAATTTGTAGGAATATTTAAAGAAACACTGATTGGAACAACAACACGTAATGGTGTGCTTATTAAAATTGCTAATTGACATATTGAGCAACCACATTGTTTATCCAGACAATCATTTATGACACGTGGGCTAAACTATTTTATAAAGGATGCACCGGTTAATTAAACGGTAACAAAAACCTCATGAATTACAAAATGAGTTAGAAATCCTGCAAAAAACATTTAACCTACTTAAAACGAAAAAATTGGCAACTGTCCCAATATAATCTGACATAATGCGTTACTCAGTGTTTGCGTTGGAAGGATCCTGCGTGGGTACTTGTTACAAAATTCCTTTGGACAAATATGGAACACGAACAAGGCAGGAAAAATTAAGAAATATTATTAATCTTAATAAAAATCCAATGTTGCAAAACGACAATTGGGACCATTGTGCAAATTGTTGTAATAATATTTTCGGCCAACTATAACTTTATTCATGTGTGATTGATACGTAATTATTCGCACAAGAGGAAACCTTACGAAACGTTACGACTAGACGATGCTGGTTGTTTATTTATTCCATTTTAGACGCTTTGTTGCTATTACCAAGGTCAATATCTTCATCACTTTCTCCTGCGTTTAGTGAGGATGCTTGACCGACACAAATAATGCCGCAAATTTTGCACAAACTCAACAATACGTAACAACAATCAATTAATTATAATTAAATAAGTAAATTCAAATTAACTGTTAATTAAGTTGTGTAAATATTATAACATTAACATCATTTGTTACACTTACTTTTAATGTAATAATAGATTTTTTATTTATATTATGTTTGTTTTTTAGTGAAAGTTTATTTCACCATTTAATAATTTAATACCTTTATTTCAGACAATTGAAATATTTATTAAGAACAGATTTGTTTCAGTCGGTTAATCCACTAAAAACTTTTAGAATGGTACTTGTTATACTTAATTAAAGGCAAAATTAAACTGCCTGTGGATAAGTTAGATTCAATTCGTTATGAAAGTGAATGCTGAAATAATATAGGACATATCAACTATCCATTAATCAACAACGGTGACATAATTAAAATCACTTCCTTCCGTACACTTTTCCTGCTTAAAAGAATTAAATTCAGTACCGTTATGTAAGTTGGCGAATATTCATTGGTCAGTACGTTGGACTGAAATATTTAATTTGCATCCGTGAAAAGGTCAATATTGGTTAAGGAATTAGTCACTGGGATTTTATTACACTAAAGATTCACAAGAAATTGAGTTAGTACCAAAGAAATGAGTAAAATTTAAAATATTTATAAATAAAACATAAATCTTAATCACGTATTTCTCTGTAACTTTGGGGCACCAATATAAAATACCACGAGTGTTTGAAAGACAGTCAAAATGTCATTGACACCTGTTGGTAATTAAAATAAGATATTTCAATCGTTTTCTATGACATTTTAAAACCCGAATATGGATGAAATCGATATTAGTTCACGGGAGAGAAATATTGTCCGAGCCACGAATAAGGAAAGTCAAGTTCTGCGAGACAAAAATGGATTGACCATAAACACTTTTACTTCGTATATAGTCTAACGGTCGCAACTGGTCCGAAATGTATCGGAGAAAGCCAAACTGCACCTTAGTCACCGACGAGGAACTTGACCATCATCACGTTGGCTTACGTGCAAATATTTTTTTGCTACGCCCCCTGAGGTTTATCCAAATGTTTGTTAATTTGTAAATTAACGAACTTTTTTATCTAATTAAAAAATGTATAAATAAAATTTTATCAAACGATAGTTTTAATTTTTAATTTTAAGGTTTTGTATCATTTCTTATATATTAAATTTAAATTATTTATACGGGGTATCCCAGAAAGGTCTGTACAAAATTTTACTACCAAATCTGGAGGTGAAAATAAATTGATCGATCATAAGAAAATTAAACTCACCATCATTTCCACATCTTGCTTTAAAATATTAAATAATTGATTTTAGCGTTTAAAATAATTAATATTGAACTAAGGTGAGAAGGCATTTCTATAGTAGTGGTCATAATTTTAGAAACTTATTAAAATATATTAAAAAATGAGCTGTTCAACCAAGAAAAATTGATTATTTATTAGTTAACTAATGTCTATTTAATGAAATATTATTATTTTAATAAACCAGTTTAAAATAATTCTCAAACGCAAAAAGTTTGTTCCGTTTTGTAGATGAATTCACTGATTTACAACAGTTGTTTAGAAATTAATTAGGTTTTGTTTAGTATCATTTCTAAACTTTTTACATTAATCATCTCTTTATAGATTGTTGATCTACAAAGTGAATTAATTATTAATTCGGTTGAAATTTATTATAACAGCTTCGTAAAAAGAATATATAACCAGTAACTGTTTTGTATAAATTTTTTATTAATTGACTGTGTTATATTTTTATTTATTATTTAGGATATTATCAACTAAGCAAATAAATTATTTGTCGTCAAAAACCTTGTAAATATTTATACAATTAACGGCATTAGAAACCTATAGGAAATGCATACCTAATGTCATAGAAACTAAATGCACCCCATTTTAACGGAAATCACTCTTAACATTTTGTTTTTAACTAATGGATTCATTTTGTACAAGGAAGATATTTTTTTTAATCTCATTATTACTGTAAGTAAAATGTTATATTTTAATCACACTTAGCTTACATACAAAAAAGTCATTAAATCATTAGAAGTATTTTTAGCTTGTCTTTTGAACTTAAAGATTTAAAAAATGTTGGATCTAATAATATATCTATCTATACACCTATAATTTTTAGACATTTTAATTTAAAACAGTAAAAATATACAGAACATGTTGAAAATTGATAAAATTCATTGATTTCATAGAAAATGTAATGTTTTCAACTTTCATTATAAAAAAAATGATTTAACTGAATTTGCTTCATTTTAAAATTTGATATATTAATCAATTAATTATATACAATTAATTAATATTAAAAAAAATTAAAACAGTAAATAAAATAGTAAAAATATAAAGGACACGTTGAAAATTGTTAAAATTCATTGATTTCATAGAAAATGTAATGTTTTCAACTTTCATTATAAAAAAATGATTTAACTGAATTTGCTTCATTTTAAAATTTGATATATTAATCAATTAATTATATACAATTAATTAATATTAAAAAAAAATTAAAACAGTAAATAAAATAGTAAAAATATAAAGGACACGTTGAAAATTGTTAAAATTCATTGATTTCATAGAAAATGTAATGTTTTAAACTTTCATTAGAAAAAAAAATGATTTAACTGAATTTGCTTTATTTGAAATTTGTTATATTAAACAATTAATTATATATAATTAATTAATATTTAAAAAAAAACAGTAAATAAAATAGTAAAAATATAAAAGACATGTTGAAAATTGATAAAATTCATCGATTTCATAGGAAATGTAATGTTTTAAACATTCATTAAAAAAATGATTTAACTGAATTTGCTTTATTTTGAAATTTTGATATATTAAACAATTAATTATATACAATTAATTAATATTGAAAAAAATTTAAAACAGAAAATAAAATAGTAAAAATATAAAGGACACGTTGAAAATTGTTAAAATTCATTGATTTCATAGAAAATGTAATGTTTTCAACTTTCATTATAAAAAAAAATGATTTAACTGAATTTGCTTCATTTTAAAATTTGATATATTAATCAATTAATTATATACAATTAATTAATATTAAAAAAAAATTAAAACAGTAAATAAAATAGTAAAAATATAAAGGACACGTTGAAAATTGTTAAAATTCATTGATTTCATAGAAAATGTAATGTTTTCAACTTTCATTATAAAAAAATGATTTAACTGAATTTGCTTCATTTTAAAATTTGATATATTAAACAATTAATTATATACAATTAATTAATATTAAAAAAAATTAAAACAGTAAATAAAATAGTAAAAATATAAAGGACACGTTGAAAATTGATAAAATTCATCGATTTCAAAGGAAATGTAATGTTTTAAACATTCATTAAAAATTGATTTAACTGAATTTGCTTTATTTTGAAATTTTGATATATTAAACAATTAATTATATACAATTAATTAATATTGAAAAAAATTTAAAACAGAAAATAAAATAGTAAAAATATAAAGGACACGTTGAAAATTGTTAAAATTCATTGATTTCATAGAAAATGTAATGTTTTCAACTTTCATTATATAAAAAAAAATGATTTAACTGAATTTGCTTCATTTTAAAATTAGATATATTAAACAATTAATTATATACAATTAATTAATATTAAAAAAAAATTAAAACAGTAAATAAAATAGTAAAAATATAAAAGGACATGTTGAAAATTGTTAAAATTCATTGATTTCATAGAAAATGTAATGTTTTCAACTTTCATTATAAAAAAATGATTTAACTGAATTTGCTTCATTTTAAAATTTGATATATTAAACAATTAATTATATACAATTAATTAATATTAAAAAAAATTAAAACAGTAAATAAAATAGTAAAAATATAAAGGACACGTTGAAAATTGATAAAATTCATCGATTTCAAAGGAAATGTAATGTTTTAAACATTCATTAAAAATTGATTTAACTGAATTTGCTTTATTTTGAAATTTTGATATATTAAACAATTAATTATATACAATTAATTAATATTGAAAAAAATTTAAAACAGAAAATAAAATAGTATAAATATAAAGGACACGTTGAAAATTGTTAAAATTCATTGATTTCATAAAAAATGTAATGTTTTCAACTTTCATTATATAAAAAAAAATGATTTAACTGAATTTGCTTCATTTTAAAATTAGATATATTAAACAATTAATTATATACAATTAATTAATATTAAAAAAAAATTAAAACAGTAAATAAAATAGTAAAAATATAAAAGGACATGTTGAAAATTGATAAAATTCATCGATTTCATAGGAAATGTAATGTTTTAAACTTTCATTAAAAAATGATTTAACTGAATTTGCTTTATTTTGAAATTTTGATATATTAAACAATTAATTATATACAATTAATTAATATTAAAAAAAAAATAAAATAGTAAATAAAATAGTAAAAATATAAAGGACACGTTAAAAATTGTTAAAATTCATTGATTTCATAGTAAATGTAATGTTTTCAACTTTCATTATAAAAAAATGATTTAACTGAATTTGCTTCATTTTAAAATTTGATATATTAAACAATTAATTATATACAATTAATTAATATTAAAAAAAAATAAAACAGTAAATAAAATAGTAAAAATATAAAGGACATGTTGAAAATTGATAAAATTCATCGATTTCATAGGAAATGTAATGTTTTAAACTTTCATTAAAAAAATGATTTAACTGAATTTGCTTTATTTTAAAATTTGATATTAATATTAAACAATTAATTACATAAAATTAATTAATATTAAAAAATTAATATAATAAAATTATAATTTATTATGTTCACAAAGTTGTGAATGAATTTGTGAGTTAATTAATATTTTTAATATCATTAAACAATACATTTCTTCAAAAATATTATTTTTTTATTTAATAATTTTAAAATTTGCTTCTGATTTAGAAAAATACCAGTTAATTTTTAATACTTTTACTGCAGTAAATGTAAGATATTTTAAAATATTGAATCAATACTTTGATGGAATATAAAAAACTATAATTTATACCTCGTATTTTAATTTATCGTATTTATGTCCAGCCGAATTAAAAAAAAAATATATGTGACAATTTACAGAATAAGATTATAGTAGATTTTATAATACTTTATAAAACAACAACAATAAATTAATTTTATTTTAACAGTTTACATTAAATAAAAAAGTTATGGCTAAAATATGAATATTTTAATAATAAGTTGATATTATAATTGTGACCACTATATTTATTTTCACCTCGACAATTTACAAATTTTTCGAGGACACCCTGTATAAAAACATTTGAAACGAACTGATGAATATTTTGAGTTTCTATTACAGTAAATAATTATTTTAAATAATTTAATATTGTATATGATTTTAAGTTACATTAATTAAGTGAATATTTTAAAGTAAAACTTAAAAATGATATATATTTAATTAAAGTTTTTGATAGAGTTTATCTAAACAAAACAAAAATCTTTTTATTCTTAATTAAATTCGAATTTTGAAAAGACATAATTAATAATAATTAAAAACGGAACACCCTGTATAAAAACATCTGAAATGAACTGATGAATATTTTGAGATTTCTGTTATAATAAACAATTATTTTAAGTAATTTAATTTTGTATATGATTTCAACTTACATTATTATGTAAATATATTAATAGTAATTAATTGGTCAAGTTTAACTAAATAAAATAAAAATCTTTTTATTCATAATTAATTTAATTACATATAACTAGATTCGAATTTTGAAAAGGCTTATATATATAAAACATTATTAATATTCTGCACAAACATAAACCACTTCCAAAATCTAATTCACATTCAAACACGAACATAATACATAATTTATTGTAGTGAAAATGTAGAAGCAAAAGTTTACTTTCGTTGAAAATGCTAATGCGTATTTAATATTGTAATCATAGCAAATTAAAAACATTATTAATAACTTTCAGCACAGTCAAGTTTATTTAGTTTTGACCGGTGGGAAGTTTCAAAACAATTAACAGCGATGAAAATTCTTGTTACTTAAGTAACTGTAACCATATTTAAGCGATTTATCTTAAATGCTTTTTTGGCCAAAAACAAAATCGAATGCACAAGTTTACCTTGTAACAATGCAACGTGTGTATTACCACAAAATTCGAACGTTAAACGTAAATACCAACCAGTTTCTTTTACTTGTATTTAGGTAAAGGCTTTTTTATATTTGTCTACAATTGGACATAACAATTGCTGAAAAGGAAAGTGAAAAATTCTTAGACATATTGCGACAATTCTAAAGATCCCTTTAGTTGAAAGTGCCAAATGTCAATCCGCATGTGTTACATATTCCGGTCGTAAAATAAAACAATAAACTTTCATATGTGAAATATTTATTTGTTTCCGTCCATTAATTATTAAAAATTGCACAACCCAGTGGTTGGAAATAAATTATAGACACCATCAATCATTCAAACGATAACGAGCTAAAAATTGATCTTTTTATGGAAAACTTTCCCATCGTTTATAATTTTGCTGTTTTAAACTGATGTCAAAAAATGTACAATAAACATCATTCAGAAGTGTAATTGTTTCATTGTTACACTTTGCAATATTTAATGTTCTATTGTTGTCAATTATTAAGAGCGAGGAGCATTTAAAAGAAAGTTTTTCTGGTCGGAGGCACGTAATGTCTCTTATGTACATTGTCACGTTCATCTCCTCCTGAATAATGCATTTGCAATAAATAATAATTTAACGATATTTTATAATTGATCCACTTTACTCGGTACATAAATCATAATTCTATGGGGCAACATGCGGAGCACTTAAAATAAAACGCAACGAAACTGGAGATTTATTAATTGTAACGCCTGTTTTATTATTCATGTTATAGTAATTAATTATAAACGTGCGTAAATTAAAGCGATACGTTTTCATTCATTCAAACTGGATCGCATTGAGTTTGCTCCTTGACCTGGCCTTACTATCGATTGATTGATAATAAATCTGAAAAATACCAATCACATCCTCGGGCAATACCTGAATTACCAGTAATCAAATTGGTTCACTTGCTTTTATAACCCCGTGTATATTATGCAATAATTTTGCCGATTAAATTTGCAAAGTTTCTATTTATAATACTGATACAACACCACGAAAATATGTTGTTGGACTCGGTTATTATTTAAATTCGGTATACCAATTTCATAATTTGTTCGATGCGGAATTGATTAGAATATTAAAATTTCGATTGTTTTTGAATAACGCCTTGATTTAACTTTAGTATTATTTTTAAACATTGACATTTATAATTTAAATGTGCGTATTTTTTAATACGGACGTATGTCCTTTGAATTTATACAAATATATACATGAATTATTAAATTTTATTCAGTAACATTAATATTATAATAAATAATAATCAAAATATAAAGAAAATATAAATAAAACATTTTATGATCACTTATAAGTAAAAGGTTACATATTACTTTTTACTGTCTAGTTTTCTTTTCAATAAGTCTTCATTATTTTAATTCTGCAGAATTAAATTATTAAATAAACTCATATTAACATTTAAATTTTATGGTATTGTTTTCGACGTTTTCAATTAATATAAATAATCCTAAATTACGTAATTTAAATGTATTAATTTTTAATGGGTACAAACGTATTATTAAACATGATTTAACAAACATAATCAATTATTGTTTAATAACCTTGATTGAGAAGTAATTTCTATCCCAATAAACTACACTTTCCAAATCGTGCACCACAAATTGTAATTGTTCTCTTTTTTTTTTTTTTAAATGTGCCGAAATTACTTAATATTAACATATTGTCCTGAAAGAATAAATAGCTTTAGTCACTGAATAAATTGTTAGAAAAACTTTACACACGTTATTGAAGCTGAATGTGATACATTTATTTTGTATATTATTATTCAGAAGAAATAAAAAGTCTTGGAAGCTTTTTACAAATTATTAAAACTCAGTGTGAAAATTCACTATAATTTTAATAACAATATTAACATAATAATAATTGTGGGTGTTTGTAAAAAATATCCTATAATAATAAACAGCTTTAGTCACTAAGCAAATTGTTAGAAAAGCTTCACACAGATTATCAAAGCTTAATGTGAGAATTTATTACATTTCTAGTATTTTTGTATATTTATAAAAATTGTCCTAGATGAATAAACAGTCAGACACTAAGCAAATTGTTAGTAAAACTTTTTAGAAATTACCAAAGCCTTAGTGTGAGAATTCATCAAAATTTTTATAAGAATATTAACATAATGATAATTGTGGATATTTATAAAAATAGGAATAAACATTCTTAGATACTAAACAAATTAATTTAAAAGCTTTATACAAATTATCAAAGCTCAGTGAGAATTCACTATATTTTTGATATGAATATTAACATAAAGATAATTGTGGATATTTATAAAATTTTGTTCTAAAAGAATAAAGTTTTACTCACTAAACCAATTGTTAGAAAAGCTTCAGACTGATTATCAAAGATTAATGTGAAATTTTTTTTATATTTATAGTAACTTTGTATATTTATAAAAAATATATTAGAGGAATAAACAGTCTTAGACACTAAGCAAGTTGTTAGAAAAGATTTTTACAAATTATTGGAGTTCTCTGGAAGTATTCACCATATTTTTAATAAGAATATTAACATAATGATAATTGTAGATATTTATATAAATTGTCCTAAAAAATGAATCGCTTTAGTCACTAGGCAAATTATTAAAAAAGCATCACAAAGATTATCAAAACTTAATGTCAGAATTTATTATATTTCTAATAATTTTGAATATTTATAAAAAATGTCCTAAAAGAATAGACAGTCTAAGAGACTAAGCAAATTGTTAGAAAAGCTTTTGCTTATCAAAGCTCTGTGTGAGAATTCACTATATTTTTGATATGAATATTAACATAAAGATAATTGTGGATATTTATAAAAATTTGTTCCAAAAGAATAAAGTCTTATTCACTAAGCCAATTGTTAGAGAAGCTTCATACAAATTATCAAAGCTTAATGTGAAAATTTATTATATGTATAGTAACTTGTTAGAAAAGTTTTCACAAATTATCAGAGCTCTCTGTGAGTATTAATCATATTTTTAATAAGAATATGAACATAATGACAATTGTGGATATTTATAAAAATTGTCCTAAAAGAATGAACAACTTTAGTCACTAAGTAAATTGTTAGAAAAGCTTCACACAAATTATCAAAGCTTAATGTGAAAATTTATTATATGTATAGTAACTTTGTATATTTATAAAAGTTATCTTAGAGGAACAGTTGTTAGAAAAGTTTTCACATATTATCAGATTTTTTTGTGAGTATTTTTTATATGAACGATATTTTTAATAAGAATGACATTATTAATGACAATTGTGGATATTTATAAAAATTGTTCTAAAAGAATGAAAGCTTCAGTCATTAAGCAAATTGTTAGAAAAGCTTCATACAGATTATTAAAACTTAATGTGAGAATTTATTATATTTCTAGTAATTTTGAATGTTTATAAAAAATGTCCTAAACGAATAGACAGTCTAAGACACTAAGCAAATTGTTAGAAAAGCTTTTTACAAATTATCAAAGGTCAGTGTGAGAATTCACTATATTTTTGATAAGAGTATTAATATAAAGATAATTGTAGACATTTATAAAAATTTGTCCTAAAAGAATAAAGTCTTACTCACTAAGCCAATTGTTAGAAAAGCTTTACACACATTATCAAAGCTTAATGTGAAAATTTATTATATGTATAGTAACTTTGTATATTTATAAAAATTATCTTAGAGGAATAATCAGTCTAAAACACTAAGCAAATTGTTAGAAAAGTTTTCACAAATTATCAGAGCTCTCTGTGAGTATTCACCATATTTTTAATAAGAATATTAACTTAATGACAATTGTGCATATTTATACAAAGTATCCTAAAAGAATGAACAGCTTTAGTGACTAAGCAAATTGTTAGAAAAGCTTCACACAGATTATCAATACTTAATTTATTGTATTTCTAGTAATTTTGAATATTTATAAAACATGTCCTAAAGGAATAGACAGTCTAAGACACTAAGCAAATTGTAAAAATAGATGTTCACAAATTATCAAAGCTCAGTGTGAGAATTCACTACATTTTTAATATGAATATTAACATAAAGTTATTCTGAATATTTATAAATATTTTTCTAAAAAAATAAAGTCTTACCCACTAAGTCAATTGTTAGAAAAGCTTCACACAGATTATCAAAGTTTAATGTGAAAATTTATTATATTTATAGTAACTTTGTATATTTATAAAAATTATCTTAGAGGAATAATCAGTCTAAGACACTAAGCAACTTGTTACAAAAGCTTTTTACAAATCACATATAGCTCTCTGTGAGTATTCACCGAATTTTTAATAAGAATATTAACATAATAACAATTGTATGTTTGTAAAAATGATTTATTAGCATTAATTAAGAAATAATTTCAATCTCACTGAACTGTACTTTCCAAATCGTGTATTATAAATTCTATCATATATTATAAAATATGCCGAAACTGGTTAATAATAAAAATATTGTCCGTTTATTTTTATGAATGAGTCATTTGAATAAAAGTTCGCTTTTTAACCTTTTACAGACGTAAATTATTAATGTAAATTATCAACATTTAACTGCAGGCATTGTCTGCATCGATTATTCCACTTAACCATATTAAATTCAAATAAAAAACCAACATGCGGTGTCTTGAATGTAACTTTAAACTAATCGAATCGTTCGGTGGCTTATTGTAAGTCAATACGATTACATAAAACCGGTGATAAAGATCGTTTACTTGTCTCAGCTCAACCTACTTTTCCCTTTCGACACGAACGAAGTAAAAAAAAAGAAATAGAAGCGGAGAAATATTTGGAACAATACCAGCCGGCCAGTCGGATCGGTTTAGCATAATGAGCTGTTTAAATTGTTTTACGGGCGGTTAGGCGTACCGAATAAGTAATTGCTGATTTCAGATGCGTTTGGTTCACTTTGCACAAGTCCGATTGTCGATCGTATTGCTTTATTTACGATCACGCTTCGGAATGAGAATGTATCCCAGTTTTTTGTAATTATACAGATGTAATAACTAGATTTGAATCTCGATTATGATTTACAAGGTTCCTCGAAGATGCATAATAAATTATTATTTAGTTACTTGTTTAATAAATAGCCTATTAAACCTTGAGCAATTACTCTGTGTGCAGTGATTCCGGTTTAAGATCATTTAACGAAAAATATATTATAAAGTTTGTACAAAAAAATGTTAACCATATTGATAATTGTGTAAATCTATTAAATTTATTTTAGAAAAATATACTGCTTTAGATACTTTTAACCTACTTGTTAAATATGCTTAGATGCTAAGCTAATTGTAAAATATGCTTAGTATCTAAAATTTATCAAATCCAATACAATTACCCTAGAAATGGTCTTAGGTACTCAGCTTATAGAAGCTTAGGAAAGCTTTACTCGAATTCTTAAAGCTTAATATGAGAATAAAAATACAGTCTTAGATACTAACCTAATGGTTAAAAAAGCTTAATACAGATTGTCAAAGCTGAGAATTTACTATATTTTTTATAAAAAGATTAACAATAACGACGATTTTGTAAATTTATAAAAAATAAACAGTCTTAGATACTAAGCTAATTGTTAGAAAAGCTTTATACAGATGGTCAAAGGTTAATGCGAGAATTTATTATATTTCTAATAAACAGATTAACAATAATGACAATATTGTATATTTTTAAAAATTACTCAAGATAAATACCCAGTTTTAGATACTAAGCTAATTGTCAGGAAAGATTTACACACATTTTCAAAGCTAAATGAGAGAATGTATTATATTTCTAATAAAAAAATTAACATTAATTACAATTTTGTGTATTTATAAAAATTACCGAAGAAAAATATACAGACTTAGATACTAGGTTAATTATTAGAAAAGCTTTACACATATTGTCAAAGCTTAATATGAGATGTTATATATTTCTAATAAATTGATCAACAATAATGACAATTTTGTATATTTATAAAAAATATCCAAGACAAATAAGTAATCTTAGATACTAAGCTAATGGTTAAAAAAGCTTTACGCAGACTGTTAAAGTTTAATGTGAGAATTTACTACATTCATAATAAAAATATTAACAATATTGACAATTTTGTATATTTATGAATACGACCCAAGAAAAATAAACAGTTTTAGATACTAAGCTAATTGTTAGAAAAGCTTTATACAGATGGTTAAAGGTTAATGTGAGAATTTACTATATTTCTAATAAAAAGATTAACAATAATGGCAATGTTGTATATTTTTAAAAATTACTCAAGATAAATACCCAGTTTTAAATACTAAACTAATTGTCAGGAAAGCTTTACACATATTTTCAAAGCTTAATGAGAGAATGTATATATTTCTAATAAAAAAATTAACATTAATTATAATTTTGTGTATTTATAAAAATTGCCGAAGAAAAGTTACAGACTTAGATACTAAGCTAATTATTAGAAAAGCTTTACACATATTGTCAAAGCTTAATATGAGAATTTATATATTTCTAATAAATAGATCAACAATAATGACAATTTTATATATTTATAAAAATTACCCAAGACAAATAAGTAATCTTAGATACTAAGCTAATGGTTAAAAAAGCTTTACGCAGATTATTTAAGCTTAATGTGAGAATTTACTACATTCATAATAAAAATATTAACAATATTAACAATTTTGTATATTTATAAATGCGACCCAAGAAAAATAAACAGTCTTAGATACTAAGCTAATTGTTAGAAAAGCTTTACACTATTTGTCAAAGTTTTACGTGAGAATTTATTATATTTGTAATAAATAAATTAACAAAATGTCATTTTATATATTTGTAAAGATTACCCAAAACAAATAAGTAGTCTTAGATACTAAGCTAATGGTTAAAAAGCTTTACACAGATTGTAAAAGATTAACAATAGTAACAATTTTGTATATTTTTAAAAATTACTTAAGATAAATAAACAGTTTTAAATACTAAGCTAATTGTCAGAAAAGCTTTACACACATTCTCAAAGCTTAATATGAGGATATATTATATTTCTAATAAAAAGATTAACATTAATTACAATTTTGTGTATTTATAAAAATTGCCGAAGAAAAATATACAGACTTAGATACTAAGCTAATTATTAGACAAGCTTTACACATATTGTCAAAGCTTAATATGAGAATTTATATATTTCTAATAAATAGATCAACAATAATGACAATTTTGTATATTTATAAAAATTACCCAAGACAAATAAGTAATCTTAGATACTAAGCTAATGGTTAAAAAAGCTTTACGCAGATTATTTAAGCTTAATGTGAGAATTTACTACATTCATAATAAAAATATTAACAATATTAACAATTTTGTATATTTATAAATGCGACCCAAGAAAAATAAACAGTCTTAGATACTAAGCTAATTGTTAGAAAAGCTTTACACTATTTGTCAAAGTTTAACGTGAGAATTTATTATATTTCTAATAAATAGATTAACAAAATGTCATTTTATATATTTGTAAAGATTACCCAAAACAAATAAGTAGTCTCAGATACTAAGCTAATGGTTAAAAAGCTTTACACAGATTGTAAAAGATTAACAATAGTAACAATTTTGTATATTTTTAAAAATTACTTAAGATAAATAAACAGTTTTAAATACTAAGCTAATTGTCAGAAAAGCTTTACACACATTTTCAAAGCTTAATGAGAGGATATATTATATTTCTAATAAAAAGATTAACATTAATTACAATTTTGTGTATTTATAAAAATTGCCGAAGAAAAATATACAGACTTAGATACTAAGCTAATTATTAGACAAGCTTTACACATATTGTCAAAGCTTAATATGAGAATTTATATATTTCTAATAAATAGATCAACAATAATGACAATTTTGTATATTTATAAAAATTACCCAAGACAAATAAGTAATCTTAGATACTAAGCTAATGGTTAAAAAAGCTTTACGCAGATTATTTAAGCTTAATGTGAGAATTTACTACATTCATAATAAAAATATTAACAATATTAACAATTTTGTATATTTATAAATGCGATCCAAGAAAAATAAACAGTCTTAGATACTAAGTTAATTGTTAGAAAAGCTTTACACTATTTGTCAAAGTTTAACGTGAGAATTTATTATATTTCTAATAAATAGATTAACAAAATGTCATTTTATATATTTGTAAAGATTACCCAAAACAAATAAGTAGTCTTAGATACTAAGCTAATGGTTAAAAAGCTTTACACAGATTGTAAAAGATTAACAATAGTAACAATTTTGTATATTTTTAAAAATTACTTAAGATAAATAAACAGTTTTAAATACTAAGCTAATTGTCAGAAAAGCTTTACCCACATTCTCAAAGCTTAATGTGAGGATATATTATATTTCTAATAAAAAGATTAACATTAATTACAATTTTGTGTATTTATAAAAATTGCCGAAGAAAAATATACAGTCTTAGATACTAAGCTAATTGTTAGAAAAGCTTTACACAGATTATCAAATCGTAACGTGAGAATTTATTATATTTCTAATAAATAGAATAACAATAATGTCATTTTGTATATTTATAAAAATTATCCAAGACAAATAAGTAGTATTAGATACTAAGCTAATGGTTAAAAAAGATTTACAAATACTCTCAAAGCTTAATGTGAGAATTTATTCTGTAAATGTTGTTTTAGAAGAGTAGAAAGAATACATAAACAAAAAACCTTCGACACTAAGAAAATAATAAGAAAAGTTTTTACACATATTATTAAACCTATATACTAGAATTTATTTTCTAAGGTGCATATTGTATACGACTGTATACATATTTATAAATGTTAAAGAAATGTGTTAAGTAAATCGCCACTCTCTACCAAATAAATTTCAAAAACAATAGTACAAATCGAGAAGCAAATTTCTCAACAGAGTCGAGATTATCTAACGACATTGAATGTTACACGAGCAGTTGTAACATTATTCAACGACCGATTGATATTAAGTATGACCATTTATCCGTTCCAGTTTTCTGCAAGCCGCAACGAAAGTAAAGTCATGTCTTTAAATAGAGAACCGAAACGGAATGAGTGCGGTAAAAGTGTGTGTGGATTACGAACCGATCGCGAAACTGAGCGTACATTTTAATTAGTAGAAGGACACGCCCGGCTATTTACTTTTTTATCATTCGCACTTTGTGTGAGTGTGTGAGTGTGTTACTTTTCTTCCAGTTAGTTCCGGGTTGGGTAACAAAAACTGCACTCTCACATGCACGGGCAATAATCGTAATCATAATCGTTATTGATTGTTTTATAACGTGAAGGCAATCGAGGAGAAAAGTTCAAAAACTATAAAATTCAGTAACGCTCTTGGAATGTGACTTATTAACAATGGTGCAGATTTAATTACGGTTATTTACTTGACCTTGTGTGTGTGTTTTATTGCTAAAGATTCGTGATACAATTATAACACTGTAGTAAACTATTCCATTCATCTCAGACTGAAATTACGATCGAGATGAACTTCGAATTAAAATCTGGGTCAATACCACAACAATAAGGAACAACCATTTAATTTTAGAACGTTCCGATCAAAACAATGATCTTTAAAATATTCATGTGAGAAAATATATACATTTTCAGATAACTTCATAAATTTGAATGTTGTAAACTTTTGACAGGGTAATCTGACAAAATTCAATGCTAAATTAAATGCAAATATCTTGTTTATTATTATTCATCATGCTAAATATTTTGACATTGTAGATTTTTCATGGGGTTCATTATTAATGTGTAAGATTAACACGAAATCACATTAAGATAATTTGAATTTTACACCTGTTCGTTGATATTTACTTAGGAAAATAGCCTATTGTTGTTAATTATTGTTTAAAAGTAGAAAACTATTAAGCAAATTTGAAATTTTACACTTGTTTTAGTGAATATTTATTTATTTCAAACATTAATAACACATTTAAAGAAAATATATTTTATAACAAGGACTAAATTATTAAAATGGATGAGATTATGTCAAAGGCAATAATGTCATGTGTTAGTAGTGGTCAGATAAATAGCTAGTTTGGATAGATTGGAAGAGATTTTCAAAGCTTAATGTGACTATATTATACTATATTTCTCATACAAATAATGACAATATTTTATATATTTATAAAACATTAGAAAAATGAGTAATAAAAATATTAATAATAATAATAATAATAATAATTTTGTATATTTATAAAAATTACCCAAGAAGAATAAACAGTCTTAGATACTAAGCTAGCTGTTAGAAAAGCTTTTCACAAATTATTTAAGCTTAATGTGGGTAATTACTGTAATCTAATAACAATATTAACAATAATAATAATTTTGTACTTTTATAAAAAATACCCAAAAAGAATAAACAGTCTTGGATACTAAGCTATCTGATAGAAAAGCTTTACATAAATTTTTTAAAGCTTAATGTGGATATTTACTATATATCTAATAAAATATTAAGAATAATAATAATAATTTTTGTATATTTATAAAAATTACCCAAGAAGAATAAACAGTCTTGGATACTAAGCTAGCTAGTATAAAAGCTTTAGACAAACTGTTAAAGCTTAATGTGGACAATCTTAGATACTAAGCTATCTGACAGAAAAGCTTTACACAGATTTCCAAAGCATAATGTGGGAATTTACTATATTTTTAACAAAAAGATTAACAATAATTACAATTCTGTATATATATATATATATATATATATATATATATATATATATATATATAAATATATATAATTGTTAGAAAAGCTGAATGTGAGAATTTACTTTATTTCTAATAAAAAGATTAAGAATAATGGCAAGCTTGTGTTTTAGATACTAAGCTATTTGTTAGAAAACCTTGATCCAGATTGTCAAAGCGTAATGTGAGAATTTACTATATTTTTAATAAAAACATTAACACTTATTACAATGTTATATATTTATAAAAATTAAAGAAGAAAAATAAACAGTTTTAGATATTAAGCTAATGGTTAGAAAAGCTTTACACAGATTGTCAAAGCTTAATATTGGAATTTACTATATTTCTAATAAAAAATAACAATAATTACAATTTTGTATATTTATACGAATTGCCTAAGAAAAATAAACAGTCTTAGATACTAAGCTATTTGCAAATTTTTAAGGCTTAATTTGGATATTTACAATATATTTAATAAAAATATTAAGAATAATAATAATGTTTGTATATTTATAAAAATTATACAAGAAAAATAAACTGTCTTAGATACTAAGCTAGTTAGTATAAGAGCTTTAGACAAATTTTTAAAACCTAATGTGGGAAGTTACAATATATCTAATAAAAATATTAATAATAATAATAATAATTTTGTGTATTTATAAAAATTACTCAAGAAGAATAAACAGTCTTAGATACTAAGCTATCTGATAGAAAAGCTTTAGACACATTTTTAAAGCTTAATGTGGTTATTTACTATATATCCAATAAAAATATTAACAATAATAATAATTTTGTGTATTTATAAAAATTACCCAAGAAGAATAAACAGTCTTAAATACTAAGCTAGCTAGTATAAAAGCTTTAGATAAACTGTTAAAGCTTAATGTGGGAATTTACTATATATCTAATAATAATATTAACAAAAATAATAATTTTGTTTATTTATAAAAATTACTCAAGAAGAATAAACAATGTTAGATACTAAACTATTTGATAGAAAAGCTTTACACAAATTGTTGAAGCTTAATTTGGGAATTTAGACACATTTTTAAACCTTAATGTGGATATTTATTATATATCTAATAAAAATTATAACAATAATAATAATTTTTGTTTATTTATAAAAATTATCCAAGAAGAATAAACAATCTTCGATACTAAGCTAGCTAGTATAGAAGCTTTACACCAATTGTTAAAGTTTAATGTGGGAAGTTACTATATATTTAATAAAAATATTTATAATAATAATAATTTTGTGTATCTATAAAATTACTCAAGATGAATAAACAAGCTAGCTGGTAGAAAAGCTTTACACAAATTGTTGAAGCTTAATTTGGGAATTTATTATATACTTAATATTAACAATATAATAATTTTGTATATTTATAAAAATTAGATAGAAGATAGAATAAATAGTCTCAAATATTAAGCTAGCTCATAGAAAGTAATATTTATAATATTTTAATATATACAATTAAAAAATTTAATGCACATTCTAAAAATTTAAAATTTCTTTTTTTTTTGAATAAAAATAAAATATATTAAAATTAATTTGTCTTAATTTGCTAATTATCCCCATGCCTATTAAATATAAAAAACTAATTCAGTAAGTTAACACCCATTTTTTGAACACAAAGACTATAAATCCTTCAGATCTGAAGAATGTGAACGTGCAGAAAAGTTACATTTCAAGTGCAAATTTTGCTCATTAGATCACGATTTCGTAATTCTACACAAAGGTTATGTAAATTATTTTTTAAATATCAAAATCAAGTAATTGTTAATTAATACTTTTGACGCGTGTTAAAATTAAAAACAACTTAGGTCATGTTTTTTCCATTCTGATGTTTCTTATTAATATACAACGAGGAAACTGATTTATAATTATACGAAAAGTGCATTTGGTATTCTTGTCTGGTGTGTTACTCGTAATTCTTTTTGAAAAGTTTTAAATAAAGTCACAAATCAAAAAATTCTATCAGCACGTAAAAGTAAATAATTGCCTTATTGTGTTGTATGCATTAACTTTATTATACACTTTCGATTTCTCAGAAACTGGTCACGCCCAAATCAAATGCCATGAGATAATTGTATTGATGAACCTTTGGGTTAGTTTTGACTCGAAACTAATCGAGTTTCTGGATTATAATTTAAAATTTGTAGTTAAATCCACACCGGGCAAAGAAAACATTCAAGTTGCCCAATTTTTATTATGTAAATTGTCAAAAAATATTCATCATCCGGTGAGATGATTGCAAAATAAATGAACCGGGAAAGTTTGAAAGTACGAAGCATCCATTTTCGGCAATAATCTTTTACGATTTACATCACGTATTCACGGATAGAAAATATAATATATGCAAACGCACTTCCAGACCACAATACGGTGGCACTTGCACATAAAACCATGGGAACAATTATTATTTTCACTTTCACTTTTTCCTAAAAACAAAACGAATTCGATATTTTCATGAATGCGATTGCGCAAGATGCCGGATGTTAAGCCAATTAATCGTGGTTAATTGTGTTAATTAATAGGAAGCTGTCGGAAATTAGCAGTAAAACATAATAGTCCACGATTACATCCATCAATCATGCTCAAGATCCACCTTGGTACAAAAAGATTAGTGCAGTAATTGATGGTAATAAAACCATTCGTCTTGAACCCGATAATAATATTTATCAAACTTGAACTTGAACTTAATCGTTTCCCAAATAAAGATCCAACCAATTATGGAGGCAGAAAGGATCAAATTTAGATAAGGATTTATTTGAAATGTGGGCATCAATTACTCTTCGTAATTGCTTACATACTTTGAATAAAGAGTGGGCACATATTCTATTATTTTAGCATGTCAAGGAATGATAAAAATGAACGAAACAACACAATATTCATTTACTATTACCGCAATAGATAACAATGGTTGGATTATTTTGCAATTTGCTATAATTACTACTATGTCATTTCTAAGTCAAAGTACATGTAAGGTCGAATTGAAACAGCTTAACACCTTTAATTGTAATGATTTTGTTGTGTAATGGAATCTGGTTTGTACTTATTTTATGTCATTCGTTTTATATTACTTAATTATTTTTCTTGAGCAATATTTATTAAAAACCTGTATATCTAATTGGTTTTATAACTTTGAATAAGGTTAAATAATAATTAATTTTAATCCTTTGATATAGGATTTTAATACGACTTAAGCTGCTTTAGATATAATGTAAATGTGTTACATTTAAAAATGTCTATGAATTGTGAATTGATTGAAAGTTTTATCTGAATTAAAAATTAAGTTGTATTTCAGAGATTATAAAAAGCATTTACGTTCTACTTTTATTACAAAAAATTAAAAAATATATTGATTGATATTGATTGTAACAGTTAATAATTATTATTATATATATTTTTTTGGTTATTTTTTTTTGATAGAATTATAAATACCTCTTTGGAAAATACTTTTTAGAATATTTAATAATTTTAAAAATTATATCCAATTAAAACTTTTAATTAATTTAATTTAACAAACACATTTTAAATAATTTCTATAAAATCTTAAAATTATTTAAAAAAAATAAATTAGTGCTAAAGAAAAAAAAACATATAAACAAGCAGAGTTTAAGGTATTTTTAATTGATATTAAATTTTTTGTAATCAATTTCTAAAAAACATATTTTGTTCTCAGAAAATATTTGACTTATTTATTATTAAAAATTACATTTGTCAAATTGTCAACAATGATTTTTAAAAGAAATAAGTGTATTATTGTTTGAACTTAAAATTTTTGTAGAAAATTGTTAATAAAAATAATAGTTTAATTTAATTTAATTAATATCGTTACTCGAAATATTAAAATTAAAAATTTGGAAGAATTATGTTAATAAATTATTTTTAAATACGTACATTTATATTTCTAAGTAAAAAATAATAATTGCACTTCACTTCATTGCAGTACAAATTTCAGTTAAAACTGTAGAAACCAGAAAAACATATAAATTGGATTAGAATCTATTAAAATATTTGCATTTAATTTGTAATAAAGTAAACTACAATTTTTTTCACAAAGTAAAAAAAAGAAAATTTCTCTCAAAATGATTTTTTTTATTTTTAAAATGTGATACATTCTATTGTTTAAATATTTACAATTCCCAAATTGACAACAATAATTTTTAAAAGAAATAACTATTACTATGAATTTATTTACTATTAATTTAACTATTTTTAAAATAATAAATTTGGCAGAAATATATTATAAATTTTTATCTAAAAAATAATAATTTGAATTTATTTTAATTAATAAGTAGTTTAAAATATTAACATTAAAAATTTGAAAGAATTATTTTTATACATTATTTTTTAATACATACATTTATTTTTCAAATGAAAAAAATGATTGCAGTATAAATTTCAGTTAAATCTGCAGTAAAGAGAATGCATATTAACAAATAATGTTTAAGGTATTTTAATTTGGATTAAATTATTGGCATTTAATTTAACAAAAATATGACCTTTTCAGTTGTTTAAATACAGTTTCTATATTGTCAACAATTTTTAAAAGAAATAAATATTTATTATTACTTTAACTATTTTTAAAATTAATTATGTAACAGAAATATTTTATAAAATTGTTAACAAACATAATATTTTGAATTTATTTATAAATGGCTTAAAATATTAAGAATAAAAATTTGTCAGAATTATTTTAATACATTATTTATTAATACATACATTTATTTTTCAAAATCAAAAAAAAGCCTGCCGTATAAATTTCAGATAAAATTTCTCTCAAATTGTTTTAATAATTTTTAAATGTAAACTTTTCAATTGTTTAAATACTTACACTTTTTACATTTTAAACAATTTTTAAAAGAAATAATTATTTATTATTAATTTAACTAATCTTAAAATTAAAGATGTGGCAGAAATATATTATAAATTTTTATCAAAAAAAGTTAAAAAAATAATATTTAGAAATTTATTTTAATTTATAAATAGCTTAAAATATTAAAATTAAACATTTGAAAGGATTGCACTAAAAAATTCATTTGAAACTGCAGAAACCTAAAAAGCATGTGAACAAATAATATTTAAGATATTTTTAAAGCTTATAAATTGGATTGGAATCTATTAAATTATTTGGATTTAATTTGTAAAAAAAGAAATCACATTTTGGTTTTAAAAAATATTTAAATATTTAATTTGAGAAAACTTCTTTCTGAATGATTTCCTATATTTTTTAAAATATGTTCTATTCATTTATTTAAAAACTTAATTTTCCAAATTGTCAACAATAATTTTTAAAAGAAATAAAATGAAAGATGTGTAAATATAAATTTTTACCTAAAAATATTAATAAAAATAATATTTTTGAATTTATATATTATTATATTATATTATTTATTACTCAATTAAAACACCAGAAACTAGAAAAATATGTTCTCAGAAAATATATAAATAATTTATTTGAAAATATTTCTTTCAGAATGATTTTTTATAATTGTTAAAATGTGATTTATTCAATTGTCTAAAAATTACAATTTCCAAATTGTAAACAAAAATAAATAACTATATATTTTTTATTAATTTAACTTAATTATTTTAATAAAATATTTTTTAATATTTATATTAATTATTCAAAATAAAAAAATGATTACAATATAAATTTCAGTTAAAACTTCAGAAATTAGAAAAACATAAATAAGCAATTTTTAAAACTTATAAATTGGATTGGAATCTGTTTGCACATAGTTTATAAAAAAGTAAATTAAATATTTATCTTAGAAAATATTTAAATATTTTATTTGAAAAAATTTCTCTCAAAATGATTTTTATAATTCTTAAAATGTGATCTATTCAATTTTAAATAATTTATAACATTGGATTTTTTTTATTAAATATATTATATTAATTATTTTAGTACAATATTATAAATTATTGTTGAAAAATAGTGTATTTTATTTATTTAATATAATAGTTAAAAATAAAAATTTCGAATCATAATAAATTATTTTTTTTATATTTACTTTTATTTTTGATTACATATAAAGTTCAGTCAAAACTGGACAAACTGGATGTTTCAATTTCTGGCGAAAAACACAAAAAATATTTATTTTCCCAGAAAATAGCACTTTATAAAATAAATAATAAAAACCTAAACAATTCCACATTCTTAAACAATTTCTACATAATAATTATACAATTCGTATTGTTCACATCTCACCTGTTATTACAACCGATATCTAATTTGCAAGGCAAAATTATAATGCCATTTCCTGACAATTCAACCGGTGCAGACAATAACAACTATTAAAACTGTCCCAATAACAATAGCAATCAATAAAACCAATGAAAGAACCAGAATAAAAGTGCCAGAATTGAACTGCTTCCTTTTTTTGTGTCCACAAACTCATTAACTAATCTTTATAAATTAGCCGAGAGTAAAAGTTGTAATCTCTATTATGATCACAAATAGAAACGTCTAATCAATGAAGTAATTTTGCGATAGTGTTAATAACTTTCTTTGGCATTTATTCGACGGTCAAATTCACATGTTTTATAATTTGTTATGGGTGAAATAAAATGGTTTCATCATACGTTTGCTCATATTTTATAGGCAAAATAATTAAAATTCTATTTATTTAATTTTTTTAGTGTGTGTGTGAGGTTTTTTTTGTAGGAAGTAATTGTGCAGGAAAATTGGAATATTTTGTTGATTCACTGCAACAAATTAAATAATAATTAATAATTAATAATGAAAGGTAAATTACATGTTTAATAACGTCTTCCATATTAAATTTTTTTCCGTCTATAAAATTGAAATGTCTTTGAAAAGACAACACAGTAACAATTTGACACGTTAGAAAAAGGAATTTAATTTAAATGGATAATGGCCATTTCTAAATCGTATCCGATTACATTCTTGTATTGGTTAGTTACGCTACACGATTACCATGTTACGTGGATGAGGAACGAAACTGAAACTGCGATGACGGCACGATAAGAATCGAGGATAAATACGTGGTTTTACTAATTCTGGCACAATTCCTAACCGAGTGTCTCTTCATTTGTATGTTCGATCGGTCTGAATTCGTCCGTTTTACGCTGTTTATTGTGGCTTACATTTTTCTCACACAATAAATCTGTTTCGGTTACGTTAGTCTTTTGTCCACACAACTAATGCACCATTACTATTATTTAAATTGGTGAGATACAGTTTGATGGAGTCGGAAATGCAGGGTGGTCAAAATTCATTTATTTCTTCAATATTTGGATTTACAAACAGTATCATCGATTTTAAAAACAATAAAATACCAATGAACAATAATACTGCATGAAAAATGCGATAATTGGCATTTACTTACGAGGAAACTGAATAACAAATGCGCAAAATTATAGTCTAATATTAAAAAATGCATTAATTATCATACATATGTGTGTAATTTTAGAATTTTATTGTTTTGATGTTTTATGAAGACAGGTTTAAAAGTAATATTTGATTAATATTTAGTAATATGTATTTTTGTGTTTTACTGGGACAAAAATCTTTATCTGAATCATCATCATCAACATCTCCACTTTCACCTTCTATACCATTTTCGGTCGATTATCGATATCGTGCCAATATAGTTTTTTTAATTAATTATGAAATCGTTACTTAATAATAACTGTGTATCCGTTTCATAGTTTCCAAACTGTTAAATAATTTTTGTTTGTTGTTGTTATAAACATCTGTTTCGTATTTATGGATTATTTTAACGATTATAACGGAATGATAAAAAATGTTTATTAAACAATAATAAAGATAATTTTTAGATTTTTGTACTGCTTATTTATATTTCTTTATTTTATAAATTAATTATTATGTAATTTTAAATTTCACTATTTTTTTGAGTATAATAAATTTATTTAATGTAAATTAGATATAATATTTATTTTATTTCAAAATTTATTATTAATTTATAATTTTCATATGTAATTATAAAATAAACTACTTAAAATTTTAAAATTTTTTTGAATATGGAAATTATATCATAAATTTAATAATTTTTCATACATACGTATTTTTAATATTTATTTATAAATATTTTAAAATTTTGATTTGGAAATACTATTTTTTTACATTTTTTAGTTAATTTATATTTTTTTTTACTTTTCAATTTCTGTAATGTAATAATTATCAGACCTTTTTACAGTTCCTAATTTGAAATTTTAGAGTAATAAATATAATAACATGAAATGTTACTCATTATTATTATTATAATTTGATAAATTGAAATTATTTTAATTTTCCTACGTACTTATTTTTAAATTTTATTTTTAATTGTGTGTAGATTTTAAAATTTTAAATTGAAAATACAAATTTTACAAATTTTTTTGTTAATTTGTATTTGTTTTTCAAATTTTCAATTTCTGTTGTAATAATTATTAGAAATTTTAAGTTCTTAATTTGAAATGTTACAATTATAAATTAAATATTATTAAATTATAATAATTATTAGAAATTTTAAATTCATATTTTGAAATTTTACAATTATAAATTAACTTATTATTGAATTATAATTATATGTAATTATTTTTATTATTATTATTTGATATTTGATATTTGATTATTCATTGTACTTATTTTTAAATTTTATTTTTAATTGTGTGTAGATTTTAAAATTTGTGTTTGGGAATAAAAATTTTACACATTTTTCAGTTAATTTGTATTTATTTTTCAAATTTTCTGTTATAATAATTATAGAAATTTTACAATTATAAATTAAATTATTATTAAAATATAATATGTAATATTATTCATTGTAATTCTTTTTATTATTATTATTATTTGATAAATTAAAATTATTTGAACTTTCATACGTACAAATTTATAAAAATTATTTATAATTGTGTGTAAATTTTAAAATTTTAATTTGGAAATACAAATTTTTAACATTTTTTAGTTAATTTATATTTTTTTCAAATTTTCTATTTCTATTACAATAATTATTAGAAATTTTAAATTCTTATTTTCAAATTGTACAATTTTAAATTAAATTATTATTAAATTATAATAATATGTAAAATTATTAATTGTAATTAATTTTATTATTATTATTTAAAAAATTGAAATTATTTGAATTTTCCTACGTAGATATATTATAAAATTTATTTATAATTGTGTGTAAATTTTAAAATTTTAATTTGGAAATACAAATTTTTAACATTTTTTAGTTAATTTATATTTTTTTCAAATTTTCTATTTCTATTACAATAATTATTAGAAATTTTAAATTCTTATTTTCAAATTGTACAATTTTAAATTAAATTATTATTAAATTATAATAATATGTAAAATTATTAATTGTAATTATTTTTATTATTATTATTTAAAAAATTGAAATTATTTGAATTTTCCTACGTAGATATATTATAAAATTTATTTATAATTGTGTGTAAATTTTGTATTTGTATTTTTTTTCAAATTTTCAATTTTTGTTATAATAATTATTAGGAATTTTAAGTTGTTTAACTTGAAATTTTACAATTACAAATTGTAAATTATTATTAAATTATAATAATGTAATGTAATTATTTATATATATTATTATATTTATTATAATGTAATTGTAATTATTTTTATTATTATTATTATTTAATAAATTAAAATAAGTTGAACTTTTATACTTACAAATTTATAAAAATTATTTATTGAGTAGATTTTAAACTTTTAGTTTGGAAATAAAAATTTTATACATTTTTTAGTCAATTTGAAATTTTTTTTTCAAATTCTAAATAATTAGAAATTTTAAATTCTTATTTTGTAATTTTTTCAATTATAAATTAAATTATTATTAAATTATAATTATAATATGTAATATTGTTTATTGTATTTATTTTTATTATTTTTCAATTATAAATAAAATTAATTTATTATTAAATTATAATAATATCCAATATTATTCATTGTAATTATTATTATTATTATTATTATTATTATTATTTGATAAATTGAAATCATTTGAACTTTCCTACGTAGTTATTTATAAAATTTATTTATATTTGTGTAGATTTTAAAATTTTTATTTGTAAATACACATTTAACACATTTTTTTCAAATTTTCAATTTCTGTTATAATAATTATTATTATAATAAGTATATATATATATATATATATATATATATATATATATATATACATATATATATATATAATTATAATTACAATGAATAAGTAATTCATTGTAATTATTTTTATTATAATTTGATAAAATGAAATTATTTGAACTTTCATACATTTTTCATCATTTTTAATATATATTTATAATTGTGTGTTGATTTTAAAATTTTTATTTAGAAATTTAAATTTTATAGATTATTCAGTTAAATTGTATTTTTTTTAATTTCCAATTCTAAATATAATTTTTAAAGGAAATTTTAAGTTCTTAATTCTAAATTTTACAATTATAAATATAATAATATGTATTATTATTCATTATTATTATTATTTGATAAATTATTTGAGCATGTGAAATCTCAAAAATTTTTAATCCCATTATGGTATATAAAAATTTCTAATTTATTTACTTATTTGTACAATTATTTAAATATTTAATTCAATATATTTTTCTGAGTTTGTAAAAGTGTATTTCTAATTGAACTAAAAAGGAAAATAAGATAATAATAGTAATTTGGCTTATACTGATCAATTCAAATTACAGCATTTAGTTATAAATTTAATATGAGACTATAGTTATAAAAATTTAATATTATCAGGGGTAAAATAATATTAATTCAACAATAATAAACTTGAACCCTTACCAAAATGAATAAATAGCTCCAAGTCCCCATGCTTCTCCAATCTCTCCTAACCAAACAAAACAACCACTTCACAATCGTGCACTTGAAACAAAAAAAAAAAAAAAAATAGAAAGTCAAAAAAAATCGATCACTTATATTCGACAGACAAATAGAGAGAGAGTCGAAACGAGCGTCGCGAAGACGTGAACGCACCAACTGATAGACGCGAATCCGGGTGACTCCGGTCGCGCCGCGATCGCGACACCTTCGCCATGGGTCTATGGTATGGGTAGGCGTGGGTCGCGCCACTGGTTCAGGGGTCACTGGATCTGTCAATATCTGTTTGTTTTGTGCGAGTACGGATTCTGCAAGGCTGCACGACATACAATTCATTCAATTGTTCGTACACTAAATATTTATCTTTCTTATTTCTTTAACATCAACACGATTATTTCCTTATTTGGTTAAATATTAGTATTGTAAAATTATTAAAAATAAAACTAATTAATTAAATTATTATTATTACAATAGTTATATATTGTATTAGTTACTTTAATTATTTTAATTTTAGAGTATCACAAGAACTAAGACACCTACAGGTGTTTTGTTCATGCAAGAATGTTAAGAATTGACCCCTTCCTAATGTTAAACCATAATTTTGCCTTCGATCTTAAAATTAATAGCATTTGGTGCCGACCGAAACTAATTAAAGCGATACACCAAAAACAAAAAATGGCAACGATTAACTATTACTTAAATAACGCATGCACTTTTCTCCTGCACGTACAGCCTTGAATTTTTCAGCAAAAAAATCGAGAACCAGATTACGACAAGATGAACTCCATAACGTATGTTCCTGCATGCACATACATTAAGGCCCTGAGGTCTTCAACCATCTCGTGTTTATTCTTCTCCGCCTTGTGTACTTTGAAATTCCAATGAGACAGATAACTTAAATTCTAGCCGCAAGATAACGAAATAATGCGCCTCGGAATCGTTGCAGATTGTAGAGCTCAAACTCGTGACCTTAAATAATTGCAAAAAACTCTCCAACGTAATAAAACAATTCGCAAATAAATCGTTTCCCTAATTGGTTTTGCCTAAATTGCGGAGGACGCGAGAGGGCGAACAATGAGCGTAATTTTCCCACAATTTTCCCCGGCATAAAATTCGACACACACGTATTTGGACAAGTCAAGGCGAAAGGCTGATTAGGAATGTTCATATGATTGTTTAATATGCGAAACGGCCTGTTAATTAAAAACCATTCGAACAATTGAACTTGGACCTTCAATTTTCCGCGTGGTACAACAGGAATTCGAATTAGGATTTGTAGGATGCCAAAAAACACATAGAAAAATTAACAAAAATAATTTGTTGTACATTTAAATAAAGTACTTTATGATATTTTAAAAATGCAACCAAGGAAATGATGCTCAAGCATTCTTTGAATAATTATAAATCCTAAAAACAATTAAAATTTAACATGTAATAAGCATATTGATTAAAAATTAATGCGATGTATTTTTAAACAATATAATTACGCAAATACTTAACTGTAAATTCAGTTGTTACATGAATATTTTTGCCAAGTCAAATATGGTCGCAACTGGAGGATAATAAGACGAAATAATTTAAAATAAGTATTACGTTAAACTTTGTTTTGTGAACTAATAAACAAGATTTAGAAGTGGGTGTCATTTAATACACTTTAACGTCTCAATCCTCCACAAAAAATATTTTATTTTCGATCTCAAATATTTATTAAATTGTGTTTTGTGTCGTAAATTTTATAAAATAAATTGTATAAATGTCATTTTCATTCCATTATTTATATTTTGTAATGATAATCGCTTTTACATAATTTTTCAGTCTTTTAAATATTACTTTTTTGATTACTGAATTTACATTCATTTAGTTAAAGAATTTCTCATTATTATGTTTTTTATTGAGGAATTTGACATATTTTTCTTAATTAGATTTACATTTTAACAATTATACTTCCACATTTCTATTATTTTTTAAGTAAACAATTAAATTCAGAATCAGTAAACAAAGTCTACAAAGTGGGACGTTATAATATATGTATCATTATTTACAATTTAACCATTTAACAGTAATCCAAACCATCAACAAAAATATTTTGCTAACATTCGAAATTAACGTTTATGTAAGTTTTGCGAAAACAAATGAGATGGATTTATGTCGGTTTCCTTTTTGGGTGTTTTTTGTGGGAGTTTCGGTCCATAAAATTTTTAAAAATTGGACGGTCAAGTAACAGTTGTACTGGAAAGATGTCATGTCATCGCGATTCCACATTTCGAAGCCTACGCTGGACCCAAAAATGTTGCCAAAAGGTAACTGAACTAATCTTTAATGTTTTTAATATAGGGCAACGAACTGTTTTATTATAAGGTTTTTAATTTTGCGTCTTTTTAAATTTAAATTCCATTAAGTTTTAAGAAAAGTCTTAATTTGTCCACTTCTTTATATAAATATTTATGTATAATTAGGTTGTTAAAATCAATTTAATCAATTAATTATCATTAAATTAATTTGTGAGTTATTAGTTTTCAGTTTGTTATTTACGTTTTATTTTTTTCAATTTTAAAACATCAATAATTGAGTTTTTTTTATCGGAACACCCTATATATTTTTGAATTTTTGAATTCTATATGTAATTGGAAATAAAGTAACTATATAATGTTCTATACCTAAACCTGTTAACTTGTGAGTTATTAGTTCCTTTTTCCAAAAATTTGGACACATTGATGGTTTAACTAAAGTATCTGTAAAGCCTCCAATTCTCATGGTGAAAATTTTATTTTTGACATACACGTTAATCAAGAACCATTCTATAAGAACCCATTATTAGTACACCTAAATTTTATAGAGAGTGTTTGTGATGTAAGTTTAATTTTTTCAATTTTAAAACATCAATAATTTTGTTATTTTTATTGGAACACTACATATATTTTTGAATTTTTGAATTCTACATATAAATGGAAATAAAACTATACAATGTTTTATACTTAAACCTTATAATTTGTGAGTTATTAGTTCCTTTTTCCAAAAATTTGCACAGATTGATAGTTTAACTAAAGTATCTCTAAAGCCATCAATTTTTATACTGAAAAGTTCATTTTTGACACACACGTTAACTATGGACCATCCTATAAGAAGCCATTATTAATACACACTAATTTTATACAGAGTGTTTGCTATTTACCTTTAATTTTTTCAATTTTAAAACACCAATAATTTTGTTATTTTTATTAGAACATCCTATATATTTTTGGATTTTTGAATTCTATATATAATTGGAAATAAAATGGCTATACAATGTCCTCTACCTAAACCTGATAATTTGTGAGTTATTAGTTCCTTTTTTCAAAAATTTGGATAGATTGATTGTTTACCCAAAAATATCTGTAAAGCTATCAATTTTTATGCTGAAAAGTTCATTTTTGGTATACACTATAACGAAGGACCATCCTATAAGAAGTTATTATTAGTACACCCAAATTTTATACAGCGTGTTTGTTATTTACGTTTAATTTTCTTCAATTTTAAAACACCAATAATTTTTTTATTTTCATTGAAACACCCTATATATTTTTGAATTTTTGAATTCTATATGCAATTGGAAATGAAATATCTATACAATGTTCTATACCTAAACTTGATAATTTGTGAGTTATTAGTTCTTTTTTCCAAAAATTTGGACAGATTTATGGTTTAATTAAAATATTTGTAAAGCCTCCAATTTTTATGGTGGAAAGTTTATTTTTGGCATACACGTTAACCAAGAATCATCCTACAAAAAGCCATTATTAGCACATCCTAATTTTATGCAGAATGTTTGTGATTTATGTTTAATTTTTTCAATTTTAAAACATCAATAATCTTGTTATTTTCATCGGAACACCCTATATGCATTTTTGAATTGTATATGTAATTGAAAATAAAATGGCTATACAATGTTTTCTACCTAAACCTGATAGTTTGTGAGTTAATAGTTCCTGTTTCCAAAAATTTTGGACAGATTGATGGTTTAACTAAAATGTCTGTAAAGCCTTCAATTTTTATGCTGAAAAGTTCATTTTTGGTATAAACTGTATCAAAGGACCATCCTATAAGAAACCATTATTAGTATACCCAAATTGTATACAGTATATTTGTTATTTACGGTTAATTGTTTCAATTTTAGAACCCCAATAACTTTGTTATTATTAGGGGTACACTCTGTATATTTTTAGAATTTTGAATTTTATATGCAATTGGAAACAAAATGGTTATACAATATTCTATATCTAAACCTGATAGTTTCTAAGATATTAGTTTTTTTTTTCAAAAATTTGGACAGACTAGTGGTTTAATTAAAATATTTGTAAAGCCTCCAATTTTTATGGTGAAAAGTGTATTTTTGGCATACAGGTTAACCAAGAACCATCCTATAAGAAGCCATTATTAGTACACCCAAATTTTATACAGAGTGTTTGTGATGTAAGTTTAATTTTTTCAATTTTAAAACATAAACAAGTTTGTTATTTTTATTGGAACACTCTAAATATTTTTCAATTTTGAGTTATTAGTTTCTTTTTCCAAAAATTTGGACAGATTGATGGTTTAACTGAAGTATATGTAAAGCCACTATTTTTTTGCTGAAAAGATCATTTCTGACACACACGTTAACCAAGGACTATCCTACAATATTTTTGTTATTTTCCTTGGGACACCCTATATATTTTTGAATTTTTGAATTCTATATGTAATTGGAAATAAAAAGGCTATACAATGTCTTATACCTAAACCTGATAGTTTGTGAGTTATTAGATTTTTGTCAAAAATTTAGACAGATTGATGTTTTAACTAAAATATATGTATGTAATGTGTATACCAAATCTTATAAGAAGCCATTATTAATACACACAAATTTACAAAGTGTTTGTTATTATCGTTTAATTTTTTGAATTTTAAAACACCAATAATTTTGTATTAATATAATTATTTTATATACAAAAAAAGAATGAAAATTAGTTAAACCATTTTAGAAAATTTTTAATTACTATTTGTTAGCATATATTTTTTTTAATATAGAATTATTAATTGTTTGTATTTTAAATTTAATATAATAAAAGGAGGATGATCATTGAATTGTCCTTGCTGCCAATAAATATTGTGCAATCGAAAAAAAAAAAAAAATAGATGCGCATAACAGTGATGTGATGCGAAACAAACAAGTGACAAAGAAAACATGGACGTATTAATTGGTAATTGTTAACACCCATGCTTCCCATTCCAGAATTAGACCTGATTCACCGATGAACACTACAAATTTAGAACAATGCCATAATTGGCTATTGATTGTCTGTAATAAACCACTAAACACATGATGTCACAGGACATTTCCTGCATAAATAATTGTAATTTACCAGTTGGTAGAAACTGAAACTAATTTCTAATTTAATTCGACCAGGTACTTTTCGTAGGGGTACGAAATTACGAAAACCTAAAACGTGTGAATAATAGTAACCTTGATATTAACCTCGTCGTCGTTGTGAATTAGAAAGAATTCTAATTAATTTTTTAACGCTATTGGATCGATGTGGGATTCAAATATATTCAAACTGGAACGTTAACAGTTTTTTAATCTATTAAAATTTGTTTAGTTGTAAATAGTTTAATGTGGGAAGTACAATTTTTATTTTGTATTATTGAGTATTAGTTTTTACGAAGAATTGTGAGAATAGTAATATTCCAGGATATTTTGTCATATTGTATTCTACAAACTAACAAAATTGTAAATCACACGAATTATTTTGATTCTAAATATTTTGTACTTTTTTAATTTTAAGTCGTATTTATTTCCATTAAATTTAATACAGTTTTTTATTATATTAAAATGTGTTTAGTTATGTTTAGTTTAATGTGGAGGTACAAATTTTATTTTGTACTTGTAATTCAGGAAACTATAATAAGTAAATGTCCTAAAATTATATCATGCAAATTAAAAACTAAAAGTGGAAAATTTCTTTAGATGTGCTTCTTTCATTATTTTAATTGAGAGAAATATAATTGATAACAAACCAAATTAAATATACGTAAAATTAAAAAGGAAACATTTTTTTTTTTACAAATTACAATATTATATAAGGAACTTATTATTTTAATAATTTTGTTATTTATAAAATAGTAATAAAGATTTATATTATTATGAAGGAAAAAGTTTAGTTTTTATTTAAATAAACAAATAAATATAAATTTAAAGTTTGTATTTGATGTTACTATATTTGTTACAGTTTTTTTATATTAAAATTTGTTTAGTTGTAATTAGATTAATGTGGGGGTATATTTTTTATTTAAAAATATAGTATTATTCCAGAATACCTTTTTATATTTTATTCTGTTAATTAAGAAATAATATTTATCACAATTTTTTATTATATTAGAATTTGTTTAGTTGTAATTAGTATAATATGAAGGTACAATTTTTATTAAAAAATAGTAATATTCCAGAATATCTTTTTATATTTTATTTTATTTTATTTTAACTAAGAATGTTGTAATTCGCATTAATTACTTTGAATCTAAATATTTGGTACCTTTTTATTTCAGAAAATTATAATTAATAAATAATCTTGAATTTCTTAAAATTATATAATGTAAATTAAAAACTAAAAATGGGAAAAAAATTACATGTGCTTTTTTAATTATTTTATTGAGAAAATTATAACTGATAACAAACAAAATATTCGTTAATTATTTCATAAATTTTAAGTAATTTTATTTTAAATTAAAATAGAAATATTTATTTTCTATATATTTTATAAAGAACTTTCATTATTACTTTAATAATACTATTATTTAAAAAATAGCAATAAATATTTGTATTATTATAAAGGAAAAAGTTTAGTTTGTGGAAAAATAAAACAATTTATATTTAAATTTAAAGTTTGTATTTGATTTTATTATATTTATTACAGTTTCTTATTAAAAAATAGTAATATTCCATATTATCTTTTTATATTTTATTCTATTTTATTTTTACTAAGAATGTTGTAATTCACATTAATTACTTTTGAATCTAAATATTTGGTACCTTTTTATTTCAGAAAATTATAATAAGTAAATAATCTTGAATTTCTTAAAATTATATCATGTAAATTAAAAATTAAAAATGGAAAATTTCTTTTGATGTGATTCTTTCATTATTTTAATTGGGAAAATTGTAACTGATAACAAACAAAAGTAATTATACATTAATTATTTCTATTAATTTGAACTATTTTTTTTTTTTTTAATTAAAGTAGAAATATTTATTTATGTGACAAATTACAATATTATATAAAGAATATTTTTTTTTTTAATTAATGATTTAATTATTTAGAAAAAGTAATAAATATTTATATTATTATAAAGAAAAAAGTTTACTTTCATTCCAGTTTCATTTCGAAAATTGAAACAACTTATACATCAATTTAAAGTTTGTATTTGATTTCATTATATTTATTACAGTTTTTTATTACATTAGAATATAGAAATATTCCAAAATATATTTTTATATTTTATTCAATTAACTAAGAAAGATATAATTAACATTAATTTCCTTTGTACTTTTTTATTTCATAAAATAATAATTAGTAACTATTCTTGAATTTATTAAAATTATATCATGTAAATTAAAAACTAAAAATGGAAAATTTCTTTAGATGTTATTCTTTCATTATTTTAATTGGGAAAATTGTAACTGATAACAAATAAAAGTAATTTATAGTAATATTTGACAAATTACAATATTACATAAAGAATTTTTGTTATTATTTTAATAATTTTATTATTTAAAAAATAGTAATAAATATTTATATTATTATAAAGAAAAAAGTTTACTTTCATT
This sequence comes from Aethina tumida, assembly GCF_024364675.1. Classification (NCBI taxonomy): domain Eukaryota; kingdom Metazoa; phylum Arthropoda; class Insecta; order Coleoptera; family Nitidulidae; genus Aethina; species Aethina tumida. The sequence goes on from NC_065438.1 coordinate 8,361,786, forward strand.
CCGGTTTCATTTCGAAAAATTGAAACAATGTATATATAAATTTAAAGTTTGTATCTGATTTCATTATATTTATTACAGTTTTTTATTATGTTAGAATATAGTAATATTCCGAGATATCTTTTTATATTTTATTCAATTAACCAAGAAAGTCATAATTAACATCAATTACTTTGAATCTAAATATTTTAAACTTTTTTTAGTAATAATTAGTAAATATTCTCGAATTTCTTAAAATTATATCATGTATATTAAAAACTAAAAATGGAAAATTTTTTTATATGTGGTTCTTTCTTTATTTTAATTAAGAAAATTGTAACTGAATACAAACAAAAATAATTATACGTTAATTATTTCCATTAATTTGAACTAATTTTTTGTTAAATTAAAATGGAAATATTTATTTAATTTAGTTATTTTAGTTTCATTAAAAAAATAAATCAAATTATATATAAATTTAAAACTTGTGTTTGTTTTCATTATATTTATTGCAATATTAATATTTTTTATATTTTATTCTAACTAAAAAAATTGTAATTCACATCAATTACTTTGAATCTATATATTTTGTACTTTTTATAATTATATAATAATTAATAAATATTTTTGAATTTTTTAAGTTTATACCATGTAAATTAAAAACTAAATTTCTTTAGATGTGCTACTTTCATTATTAATATTGAGAACATTACAACTGATAACAAACAAAATTAACGTTAATAATTTAATAAATTTGAACGATTTTTTTTTTTTAAATTAGAATAGAAATAATTATTTATATGACAAATTACAATATTCTATAAAGAATTTTTATCACTAGTTTATTAACTATTATTATTTTATTAATTATTATTTTTTTAAAAATAGTAATAAAGGTTTATATTATTATAAAGGAAGAAGTTTAGTTTCATTCCAGTTTCATATTGAAAACTAAAACAATTTATATATAAATTTAAAGTTTGTTATATTATTTCATAATATTTATTACAGTTTTATTGTTTAAAATTTGTTTAGTTGTAATAAATATTTATGTTATAATAAAGGTTAAAGTTTAGTTTCATCCCAGTTATATTAAAAAATGAAATAATTTATATATAAATTTAAAGTTTATATTTGTTATTTTATTTAATACAGTTTTTTGTTATATTAAAATTTGTTTAATTGTAACTAGTTTAATGTGAAGGTATAATTTTTATTAAAAAAATAGTAATATTCCAGATATCTTTTTAAATTTTACTCTACGAATTAAGTATGTTGCAATTGACATCAATTACTTTTATTTAAAATATTTCCTACTTTTTTATTTGAAGAAGTTATTAATTTGTATATATTTTTAATTTTTCTTGTTATTTTTAATGAGAAAACTATAACTGACAACAAAAACAAATTAATATATATTATTAATTTAAACTAAATTGTATAAATAAAATATAAATAATAAGTTTGTATCTGTTTTCATAATATTTATTACAAGACAATAATAATAAGAAGAGAAATTATATATATTTCATGGTTGTTGTGGACGTGAATAATTGAGATTAATACGTAATCCATTATAAATAATAAGTGTGAGTACATGTGGCCTTATCCTCGTTATGTAAATAAACATAATGTATAGTAAACTGGTACTGAACCAGACTGAGATTGTGCAAAACCTTCGATTTCCCTTAACCGAACTTTTGTGGGTGGTTATACAATTCCGTGCCTGCGAGAACAAAAACTGTCTTTGGAAATATTCAAGTTCTGTTAAAACTCTTAAATTAAATGCTAATTTTAAAAATAATGACCACATTTATGCCATGTAAGGCGATTTTAAATAAATAGTTGTGCATTTATAGGCGTGAGAAATTTTAGACATTCTAAACAGTTGACAATTTGCATAAATTAAAAACCTTATCCGCATATCAATATTAGAAATTTGACTTTAGTATTTTTAATGTCCAGTTACTAATTAAATAATTTATTAATTAATTGTATTTACCAAAAGTACCACGATATTATTCAAAATTCTTAAGAAAATAATAACAATGATATTAATTAAAGTTCCCAGTCGACACGTGTACGTTTAAATTTAATGCCGCAACAATAAACAAGACAGTAATAAACGTTTCAGACCAAATAAGGACGTGCAAGTGGAGCGATCGACTCGACTTCTTGGATTTGTTCGGTCGATGGCGTCGCGGCGCCCACACAACATGACGTCAACCGTACATTGCCACCAAACGGGCACCGGTAATTAACCAATTACCGAATGTTTCATACCTACGTTTCAATTAGTAATCCGCGAATTGCTGCTTGAATAATTAAAAGATGGATTTTTCAGGAGACTTTAATGGCCGGTTAGGAAAGGACCGTTAAACTAATCGTAAAGGCTGAATTTTTGCATTTTAGTATAATACATTATTTTTAATTAAGGTTACCCTTAGTTATGCGACCATGAGATGCTTAACCTAAATAAATAAATATAGATCACTTATTTATTATACTGCTTTTTTATGTTATAATAAAAGATTAATTGATATTAAATATTTAAACAGTCTTTTTTATAAATTGCATCCTTGAACTTTATTTTTTTGTTTAATAAAGTATTTTTATAAATTCTACAATAAGTTTAAGCCATTCAGTGGAAGTTCTTCATTGTCTGGCTTGGCAAAGAGTGAATCGATTAAAACCAAGGTTGGCCGGTGGGTTGTGGGTTGCGAAAATGCAAAATCTTAGTGCCGGTCTAATTTGCTAAATAAAAAAAACGAGGAAATAGTAATCAGGCGCTTTGTTCCACTCATATGGATGAGAGTGTGGGTTTTCAACAGGATCTACTGTTTCTTATCCGTTTGAAAAACTGGTTCGAACTATCGTTAAATGGGTAAATGGGCGTTTGTCAAGTGGACCAGTTTTTAGGGTGAGTTTGATTGATTGCTACCATTAAAATCAATATGTTTATTAATATGGATGGATTAAATTTTTCAAGAAAGTTTTAACTCGTAAACTATTAAAGAAGGAGAGAAATAATATTTTCTTTATGTCATAAATGAAGTAACTGGTGAATTTTTTAAACCATAATTTAAATTATATATTGTTGAATAAGAATGAAATAAATTATATTTGTTACTAATAAAATTATACAAACATTTTTCTTTGCTGTTAACTGAGTTGCATAAACAATTATAAAAAATTGTTATTGCTAGAATACTAATTAATATCTGTAGTAATCAGAAAAATTATAGTTAAGCCATATTAATTATGAAATTTCTTTTTATATTAATAATTGATAATAATTAATACGCTTTTCTAAATATAATAAACAAAGAAAATAAATGAAATGTACTCTTTTTGTTTTAGAATTCGTTAATTAAGATGGTTTATGGGTATTATTAAAACTATATTAAATTAATGATTCAATTTGAAATATTAATATGTTTTTTAATTGGAAACACATAAGAATTTTAATGAAGAATATTGTGGTTTAAAAATAAAAGTAATCAAACCTAACTTGGTAGTATGACACTTTATAATTAATATGGGAAGCTAATACCTTATTAAAATTTAATAATCAGGTAATTTTATATTTTTAATTTGTTTTGGTATAAATAAAATATTAATATATAATTTGTTGATATTTATTTCTTATGTAACATATAAATATATATCAATTTTTTCGATTTATTGCTATTTTTTACTATGTTTTTATTTTTCTTTAACTTCTTCGAATAATTATTAGAATTTATGTAAGTTTTTGATTTGAAATATAATATTTTTTTAGTTAATTTTTTCAAGGGTTTTTTTAAAATTCATAAACCTATAATTTTAATTAATAATTATTATTTAAGTATATTGAGATCTGATCTTGTTTTTGTTAATTCTGTATCTCTATATTTGTGTTTTTTTTTATATATTTTTAAATTGATTAATTCTAAATATTTTAGGACTTTTGGGAACAGGTAGACTTTAAATTTCAAAATTAGTTTTTTTTATATGTATTTACATAAAATTTTGTCTAAAAGAGGTGTCCTTCTAATCTTATTTTCTACGCCATTATTTGGTAATATTTTATTATTTTTTAAAAAGTATTAAGCTTTTCATATTCTTTGCACAATTTAGGAGAAAAAATATACTCTTGATTAATATTGATTATCATAATAGTTTTTGTTATATTTAAGTTAGAGAAGAGCAAGAATAAATTAATAAAAAGATATAGTAAATGTTTTTTCTACTTCTTTACTTATCAAAACTAATTAAAAATACCTTCTCTTAAAAATTATGTAAACAAAATGAAAAGCATAATAGTTTTAAATATTTTACGTAGAAAATTGAAGAAAAGTGAATCCTAAAGAGACCGTATCATTATGGAAAAATGGTTATAACATTGAACTATAAGAAAAAACAATTTGAAGCATTAAATTTAAGAAACTTTATAAATCTAAATTATTTAGAATTGTTCTCTTCATCATTGAAAGTATTCTACCTATTTCCAAATTTTGATCCCCAATTTTAGAAACATATATATATATATATATAGTGGGACACACCCTTAAAATTTGTATTTTTACTTTTTTACTTTTTTGGAGGATAAAAATATGTATTTATGTCAAAAATATATAATACATATATATTGTGTATTGAAATATTAAATTTGAGAAACTTTAGAAAACAAAATTATTTAGAATTTTTTTCTTCATTGAGGGACGTGTTTTACCTACTTTCAAATTTTTATCACTTATTTTAGAAACACCATGTATATATATTAAGTATTAATATACTATTATATAATTAAACTTTTATTCTATTAATTAAAATAGATCTAATGTATAATTTTTATTTTACTATATTTTTATTTTTCTTAAACTCTTCGAATAATTATTAGAATTTATGGAAGTTTTTGATTTGAAATTTATACATCTTTAAATTTAATTAATAATTATTTATACAGTGTGGCTCATTTCAGATATATTGTTATATACATTTATTCTTTTTATAATTGTAATATATCTATTGTACAATTTTTATGTTTTTGATTTGATATTCATACATCTTTAAGTTTAATTAGCCCATTTGAAAGCACTCCCATTTTGACTTTTTTCAATTGTGGAGGATTAAAATATGTATTTATATCAAAAATACATACATATATATTATGATAGAATAGAAAACGTGCAACAAATAAAATTTGACTTTTAGTATAAGCATATAATTACTAGTATATTATTCAAATATTGTTAAAAAATAATATAAATTGTATTATTTTTTCTATTAAAATATATTTAAACAAAAAATTGTAATGGAAATAAGAATGGAATAAAATCATAAGATTACTAAATAAATTTGGAAATTATTGAAATATTACATTTTAAAAATTTTAGAAACAAAATTATTTTGATTTTTTTCTCCTTTATTGATTGAATTTTGATCACCTTGTATATAATATAATTAAAAATTATTATATACAGTGCCGCTCATTTGAGAGTGATCACATTTTAGAAACAATTTATGTATATAAAGTAATGACACTCTTATATAATTATAGATTTATTTCTTTTATAATTGTAGTACATCAAATGTATAATTTTTATGTTTTTGGTTTGAAATTCTATGTTAATTTTAATTAATAATTATAAAGTGACGTCCAATTCAAAGTGGGAAACCACTATAAAATTTGTATTTTATATATACATATATATATGGTGATATATATATGGTGAAAATTTCACCAGATAGTGTGGAAGCAAATAAAATTTGATTTTTAGTAAAAGTATAGAATTACTAGTATAATATTTCAATATTGTTGAAAAATAATATTATTTGTTAATTTTTCCATTAAAATATATTTAAATATGAAATGGTCATGGACATAAGTTTGAAATAAATTCTTATATAATACATGAAATAAATTTGAAAATAATTTATTTATTTAATATTTGGTATTATAACCATTTTGTTTAATAACTTGAAATTATAATAAGGCAAAATAAGATTTGTGATATTTTAACTGTTATTCCACAGACTACTTGATTAAAAAATATATTCATTTTTTTTAATTTGGTATACATTTCAGGGGGAGTATAATATGTTAGAATAAATAAATTATTATATTTTATGTTTTCATCCTAATCTTGCACACTGTTGATTTTCTCAAATATTACTCTAATTTTCTTAAATAAAACGAAACCACTATTAACTTATTTATAAATTTATTCCCTAAACATAATAAATAATTAACCCTACGCCTCGATCGGATACCAAACGAACTCGAAGCTCTTGAGCCCGAACGTCTTCTCGGTCGCCTCTTTGGGCGTCTCATCCGAATCCAGACCCAACCTGACGAACTTGAACTTCGGCCTGTAACCATTTTCGTCCGCAATATACGTAACAACTCTGCTGACTCCATCCCTGCCGTTAACGAAGTAACCTCCGATTTTGGCGCCGCTCTTCGTACCCTTCTCCCAGTGTCCGTGGAAACCGACAGTGTAGTGGAATTTGTACAGCAAATCTGTGATGTCTTTTTCTTCTATACCGTCTGGAAGGCCGTCAGACATTCCGGGGAATTTGTCTTTTATTGGTATTGTTTGGGGGTGGCTTCCTTGTACGTGAATCTCATTGTTAGTGACGCTGATTGGGGGGAGAGTTGAGACTGGTTGTTGGCTTTGAACGACTGTGTTTTGCTGCTGGTTTACTTGAGTGTATTGATTGTTGTCGTACTATAACAAAAATACATCAATCTTTAATAACTATTATGAAAATTAAAATTAATTATTAACCTGTTGGACACCTTGTGGTTGTTCAGGAATAGCAAGAGGATTTGGTTGGGGTCCTGGAACTGCTCCTTGTTGTTGATTATATACTTGGTCATTATTCTCTTGAGTAAACGTTGTTTGCTGGGTAAAGTTGTTTTGTTGAGTATATGTAGTTTGTTCCTTCTCATTTTGTTGTAAAGTGTATGTAATTTGACCTCCATTGTTTTGGGGCACACCATTGTTGTTTTGAACACCACCAGTGCTTTGTACACCTCCATTATTTTGGAACGCAGGTGTTTGGAATGGGAAAGGTTGACCTGGAATTGGTTTAGGGGTTGTCACGTAACCACAACCAGCACAGGCTGGTTTAATAGTTGGTAATGTAGTGAAATCCAACGGTTTCTTTGGAGCTGAAGTGAATGGAGCCTAAAAATTATAATTAATACCCCTCAAATAAATTAATATTTATAACAAACTTTAGTTGTCGTTGTTGTAGGTTCAGGTAATTGCAACGGAGCAGGTTGTGGCTTAGGTTGTTGTCCCTGTACGGATTTGGCGTCTGAATCTGGTCCTGGACCAGGCGAACCATCCAGTGCTGAACATAGTTTAATATTATTTGGTGTATTTTTTAAATAATGTGAATACTTACGTGCACTAATTCTGACGTTTCTCATGCTCAAAATTTTAAAGTTTCCGTTCTCATCGGTGGCGTAAACTGTTACATGGTAAATACCATCAGCTGTTATAAATCCAAATTCACCTTGAATAATTCCATTTTCATCTGAAACCATTAAATCATTTTTTTATTAAACAAATTGTTTAATGGATTTTTTATGGCATTAAAAATAGTTACATAACTGATGTATTATACCAGTTTTAGGCTTGAGACATTAAATAAATTATAGTTTTTATTTGTGCATATTAATTATTTATTTTTTTACGCTAATCAATATTATGACTTTAATTACTGGTTGAATAATAATTTTATGGTCAATACGTGAGTCACTTTTATTAAAATTTGAAGCATCTATTCAACACCAATAAATCCTTCGTGGTTCTTTTTCGGTAATTCCATAACTTCCTCTTCCTTACCTTTCTTCTCGTGCCTGTGCTGTTGGCCATCGATTGTGAACCCAAATTCGTACGGTTTGCTCTCGTCACTCTTTGCAGTTTGTGCCACCAACTGTGAGGCTAAGGACGCCAAGCAAGTAGCAATTAATATCTGTAAATTTTAATTTTTGCTGTTATCACACACACACACACACATTAGAAAAGGAAGATAAAAATATTAGTGTTAGTGGTACATACAAAACCGTTGTAAATGTGAAGGACGTTTATATTTATTGGGAATTAATCATAATTTATCCTTTGGTGACACAAGTTAAATATTTAATTAGGCGGTGCAACCGATGTCGAAATCAATTAACGTTTTGATTTATTCGGTTTAGACCCCGATGCTGTGCATTTGCGTAGAAATATCTTTCAATGTAATCGAAGATTGCTTTACAGTTCTAGGTCTAATGAAAGTTATGGATTAATAATAGAGATTTGACAAAGCGAATTAGAAAATGTTAATCAGAAACAATGCATGTATTTATTTACTTATAACAATATTTATCCTTCGATTAAATCACGCACAAATAAGGCCATTCGGATATTGTTTGGTTTAGTAGTTATTACATTGTTGCACGTAGTATGATGTCATTTTGCATTGCGGGTTAGTTGTCGCAAAATTTAAATAAATCACGTCCGGGTGCAAAAAATCTCATTTAATTTACTTCAAAATTGTGAATGTATTTTAACATTTTAGACATTATAAATAAATTTTAATTAATAGTAATTTTTAATTTAATAAAAGAATATTATTTAATATAATATTTTAATATAGCTTAGAATAAATTTATAGATTATTTTAAGAAAAACTATTATTAAAGTCAAAAATAATATTTATTGAAAATTGTTAATTTGAAAAGAAATTCTAACACCAGATGTTGATCATTAACATAATTCTCCAATAAATACAACCAATTACAAGACTATTAATTATTATTAATTAAACTAAAACATATAAATATATATAATAAATTATTATACGTTTTTTAAATAATCCTTTTTTATTTTTTAATTTTTCCCAAAATCAATTACGATTTTCAACAAAAAATATTGGTACAAGTATTGGTGATAAAATAAATTAAACAAATTAAGAGATAATAAAAGTTAATAATAACTTTTATAGTAAAACTCTGCCAACGCAACTCTGTAATTGGATATATGGATAAATACCGTAATTGTTGAGATTAAACTACACAAAAAAACATTTAAATATATGTTAATAGAAGCGGACATAAAACCTGAATTTTGCTTTACATTATCAATAAATTATTGTAAATACGAATGAAAAGTTTCGGTAATAAATTTGAATTGTTGCTGAATTAGATAATGTTGTCATATTAGTAAAAAATAAATTTATTTGGGAACGTACGAATTTAATTTCTATTCAAATTAAAATATTGAAATGCCTTTTAATTAAATTAATAATAATACTATTAATGCCAATAAATAATAAATAAGCCAATAATTTATATTTTATTATTAATATTTAATTTTAAAGACACAGAAATTACAATTAAATTATCACTTACATTTTATTCAAAACGTATATTCATATTATGTGGTATGTTTTTTAAAAGATATTTAATAATAATATATTTTTGACAATAAATAATAAGTAAGCTTACAATTTATATTTTTCAAATTATTTTTATTATTACTATTTAATTTTTAAAATGAAGAAACTGTAATTAGAAACTAAATGATGACTTACATTTTATTCTTAACATATTTTGATATTATGTGGTATAATTTTAAACGATGTAATTTAAAAATAATACTATTAATAACAATGAATAATAAATAATCTTACAATTTATATTTTTAGAATTATATTATTATTATTAGTATTTAATTTTTAAAATGTAGAAACTGTAATTAGAAACTAAATAATCACTTACAATTTTATTCTGATCATATTTTGATGTCTATATGTTTTTTATACGATGTTATTTAATAACCATATTATTAATGACAATATATGATAAGTAAGCTTACAATTTATATTTTTAGGATTATTTTTATTATTACTATTAACTTTAAAAAAGAAGAAACTAATTAGAAACTAAATAATCACTTACATTTTATTCTAAACATATGATATTATGTGGTATGTTTTTAAACGATGTATTTTATATTTTTATTATATAATACTATTTAACTTTGAAAATGAAGAAACTGTAATTATAAACTAAATACTCACTTATATTTTATTCTAAACATATTTTAATATTATATGGCATGTTTTTTAAACGATGTAATTTAGTAATAATACTAATAATGACAATAAATGATAAGTAAGCTTACAATTTATATTTTTAGAATTATTTTTATTATTACTATGTAATTTTGAAATTGAAGAAACTGAAATTAGAAACTAAATAATCACTTACATTTTATTCAAATATATTTTGATATTATGTGGTATGTTTTTAAACGATGTAATTTAATAATAATACTATTAATAACAATAAATAATATGTAATCTTAGAATTTATATTTGCAAAATTTTTGTATTATTACTATTTAATTTTGAAAATGAAGAAACTGTAATTAGAAACTAAATAATCACTTATATTTTATTCTAAACATATTTTAATATTATATGGTATGTTTTTTAAACAATGTAATTTAATAATAATACTAATAATGACAATAAATGATAAGTAAGCTTACAATTTATATTTTTAGAATTATTTTTATTATTACTATGTAATTTTGAAAATGAAGAAACTGAAATTAGAAACTAAATAATCACTTACATTTTATTCAAATATATGTTGATATTATGTGGTATGTTTTTAAACGATGTAATTTAATAATAATACTATTAATAACAATAAATAATATGTAATCTTATAATTTATATTTGCAAAATTTTTGTATTATTACTATTTAATTTTGAAAATGAAGAAACTGTAATTAGAAACTAAATAATCACTTATATTTTATTCTAAACATATTTTAATATTATATGGTATGGTTTTTAAACAATGTAATTTAATAATAATACTAATAATGACAATAAGTGATAAGTAAGCTTACAATTTATATTTTTAGAATTATTTTTATTATTATTATTATGTAATTTTGAAAATGAAGAAACTGAAATTAGAAACTAAATAATCACTTACATTTTATTCTAAATATATTTTGATATTATGTGGTATATTTTTAAACGATGTAATTTAATAATAATACTATTAATAACAATAAATAATATGTAATCTTAGAATTTATATTTGCAAAATTTTTGTATTATTACTATTTAATTTTGAAAATGAAGAAACTGTAATTAGAAACTAAATAATCACTTACATTTTATTCTAAACATATATTGATATTATGTAGTATGTTTTTAAACAATTTAATTTAATAATGATAATATTATTAAGGACAATAAATAATAAGTAAGCTTACAATTTATATTTTTTTATAAAATTACTTTTATTATTAATAATTAATTTTGAAAATATAGAAACTATTACTAAAACATAGTCGCAACATCAGTAACATTTTTTATGAACATATTTTTTTAAAATTAATTTTATAGTTAAATTGGTATTTAATTAATATTTAAATTTAATTAATAATTAAATTAAAAATAAAATGTTATTACAGTTTATTATTTAATATATTTGTAAACAAATATGAAATTAAACAATAATTTCAATAAAACTAATTTATGTTTTTTTTTATCTAAAATAAATCAATAGTTCTAAAATGTTGTTCTAGTTATTTTTAACATTTACACATCATACACTTATATAATGACGTAAAACATATTTACATACACTCTAAAATAATATACATATCTATTGTAAAAAAATCTTTTAATGTGCTTTGATAAATTGCCATAACCAATTGAACAAATATACTTTTTTTTTGTTTAGTAAACATTGCGGTTTCTCGCTAATGTTTAAACTTTAAGATCAAATAATAATTTTTGGCTAATATTAATATTTAATAATGGATATATTAATAATTTTCTATTTTTTTTATTAATATTAAATTAAAAATGATTACAATAATTTTTATAAATATATAAAAATTAATTTATAATAATAAAATTCGTAATTTTTGTATTAAAAAATAGAATACAAATTTATTTTTTACCTTACTAAAGATAATCATGTTTGCCTCTGGTTAGGAAACTAATAATAGCACGATCACAAATAGAAAAATACCCGCACTGAATTATCGATTAGTGTCACTGGTCATTTGTTGTTGGTTATCCAGCGAGAATTTTAAAACAGACCCATTTGTCCGTATTTAGCGGGCTTTTAGTTTTATGCTCATCCCAGACAACGTGGCGGGAGGAACGGAGACCATCCGCGGATGCTGTGCGTCCATTATCCGCAACTGAACGCACGATCTGGTGACATTGATTTGTGTATTTATTCGTATTATTTCTTTCTTATGTGATTACTTTACAATGGGGAATATTAATTAACGCATAATCCGAAATTTATTTGAAACGAGAATGGTAAATAAAAAACATTTACCTTTCAAATTATTGACATTTTTGCAAACAATGTCCGAAAACAGTTACTCTAATTTGTGTCCCGTTATGTGAAATACCATGAATAATTTTGTCATAAATTCAACGTATCTAAGCCGTTTTTAAATTGAACATGGGTTCGATATTAAATAATCTTTGTGACATTTGTATTTAGATAAATTTCAACTTTTTTATTTATATATATTTAACATAATTACTAATGGAGTGGGTACCCTGAAAATTAATTTTTACATTAAATGGCTGAATGATAAAAAATGTATTTTGACAAATTTAAATAAAAAAACAGTGATTGAAATTAAATTGTTTGTTTACAAAACAAATTATGTCATGAATATGTAACATGCATATGAATATTCTTACAAGAATTACAAAGAATTGATAGAGTGACAAATTAATCACTGTAACCTTCGAAGTTTGCTATTTTTGTGTAGAATTTTATGAAAATATTATTAATAATATCTTCAGGCGTTTCAGACAATACAAATAATTTGTAATCGGTTTAATACTAATTGTTCTTCAAGAATAACAGGAAGATAAACGTTAATTATGCGTTCACACCCTGAAAATCGAGAAGTTGTGATTAATTATTGTTTTCGTTTATATTTTCAGGTTGTGAATTAATGTAATATACAAAATAAAATGAACAAGGATTTATGCAAAAAATTTTAACTAAATGTATAATGGTGGACATTATTATGGCAACTTTTTAAAATTTGAAATATTTTAACCATAACTCTTCAATTTGTACTTTATCCTGCAGTAATTCTTATTGAATATCATTGGATATCAATCTGGATTTGACTGGAACATACGTCATAGATCCATAAGTGTTTATTTATTCACAATTTTGAATATGGTCTCTTTACTGATATGCATAATTTCAGAAATTCTACAATTTGTTTTCGTAAGGACAATGAAATTTGTTTTTGCTTTACTATGATTAAATTAATATTTTTAATTTGCACACTACAATAAGAAACTAAACAGTAATGGTCAAAATATAGAAATTTAAGAGGATTCAAAATTTAAAAGGTTTATAATATCGACATAAACTTTAGTATATACTGTGAATTATTATTCTTATTTTGTGTTTTAAGGTGTGAATTTAACATTCTATACAAAATTATTAATGTACAAAATAATATGAATATGTATTTGTAAAAAAAATCTTAGAACTTAAGGTAAATATTTAATTAAATGTACAGTGGTAGTCATTATTCTAGAAACTTTTTAAAATGTTTAATATTTTACTCATAACCCCGATTTGAACTGTTAATAATTAGTAATAATAATTTACTATTGAAGTGTTATAAAAACTATTATATTAAATAAAATGTAATGTCTATGTCTACCTATAATATTTTTTACAATATCGAAATAAACTGCGGTATACACTGTAATTTATTATTATTATTTTGCATTTTAATATACAGAACGTTTATTTTAATATTATTTTTATTATGCTATTTTAATTATTTCTCCGGGATTCCAAACTTTTGTCCAGAAGTGTATAATGACGTTAATAATTAATAAATTAATGTAAATTATTGTTTTTAATTATATATATTTAATTTAATATTCTCTACAAAATTATTACTATATAAAATAAAATAAAGATGGATTTATGAAAAAATCTTAGAACTTAAGGTAATTATTTAATTAAGTGCACAGTTGTAGTCATTATTATAGCAACTTTTTAAAATGTTTAATACTTTAGTCTTAACCCCAATGTGAACTGCTAAAATAATATTAATTTATTATTGTTGTTTTATACAGTATTATAAAAACTATTATATTATATAAAATGTAATGTCTATATCTACCTATAATATTTTTTATAATAAAATAATAATTATTTAAAATTTTAATATACAGAGCGTTTATTTTAATATTACTTTTTATAATCATTGTTTATTTGCTATTTTAATTAATTATAACCCAGGGTTTCCAAACTTTTGTCCAGGAGTGTATAACGACATTAATAATTAATAAATTACTGTAAATTATTGTTTTCGATTATATTTTAAGGTGTGAATTTAATATTCTAAACAAAATTATTAGTATATAAAATAATATGAAGATGGATTTATGAAAAATCTTAGAACTTAAGGTAAATATTTAATTAAGTGTACAGTTGTGGTAATTATTATATCAACTTTTTAAAATGTTTAATACTTTACTCATAACCCCAATGGGAACTGTTAAAATAATATTAATTTACTATTGTTGTTTTATACAGTATTATAAAAACTATTATATTAAATAAATTGTAATATCTATGTATACCTATAATATTTTTTATAATAAAATAATAATAATTGTTTTGTATTCTAATATACAGAGCGTTTATTTTAATATTACTTTTTATAAATATTGTTTATTTGCTATTTTAATTAATTATAACCCAGGGTTTCCAAACTTTTGTCCAGGAGTGTATAACGACATTAATAATTAATAAATTACTGTAAATTATTGTTTTCGATTATATTTAAAAGTGTGAATTTAATATTCTGTACAAAATTATTAATATACAAAATAATATGAAGATGGATTTATGAAAAAAATCTTAGAACTTAAAATAAATATTTAGTTAAGTGTACAGTAGTGGTCATTATCATAGCAACTTTTTAAAATGTTTAATATTTTATTCATAACACCAATGTGAACTGTTAAAATAATATTAATTTATTTACTATTGTTGTTTTACAGTATTATAAAAACTTAACTGTTATTTAATATGTTACCTATATCTTATATATATTTCTGAATTGATTGGTTATAAACATTGCAATTTTAATTTTGAACGGGATTTTTATTGATTAACTCTGTGCTATTTTAACATTAACATTTTGTATAATATACTTCTCATCTTATAATTTTGGATCATCTCCACAATATAGGTACTGGAATTTAAGTAGTAACTATATGGTCATATATTTTATTAAGTTGCTATAATTGTGACCACGGCTGTATGTATTAACAATATTTAAGTTCAAATTATATGTATTTAACAAAAATATATTTAGTTGTGCATAAATTTCATTGGAATGTTTTTAAAGCTCTAATTGTTTGCAGAAAAAATTCACCGTTAATAAACAATGCAAAAAACTAATAATTTACAAAAGACGGGTACTTTTAAAGGTAGGTAAAAGGAGCGGTAATTCGTGCTAATAAAACACATCCATGCATGAAAAACCTTCATAAATTTTTAGCGTCCCATGTAACAGTGAAGAGTACCCAAGGATAATCATCAATTTTAATTGTTTTTTAAATTAAACTTGTAAATCAGACTGTGACTCACTTATCATCCTGTTCATAAATTCGTTTAAGCACATTGAGTCGCAGATGCGTCCTGTCATTTCAACAAGTATAAAACCTTAACATATAAATTGTTTAACTCTTAATAAATTGCATTATTAATTTATCAATGAAATTGTTTGTTACTGATCATGTTGAATTAACATACTACTTTGTTAATATATTACACACACAATAACCAAAACTTAAAAAAATTCTATTTTAAGAATGATAATTTCTTAATTAAATCCCATGTGTGTTTTGATCACTTTTTTACATCGTGAACTTTACGGTTTGATAATAACATTTTGCAGAAACAAAAATGTACAAGAATAAATCAAGAAATCTTTTCCTGTCCAAACAAAATTTAAATAAACATATAATAAAATTAAATAAATTAAAAATGACAGATGATATGTTATTTATATATTTACCTCAACATGCAATTTGTCATTAACAATTTTTTATGATGTACTACAATTATTCTTAGTCGAGGTCAAGTGCTATTTTTGGGGTCAAAACACAACAGTTTACATTTCCTTATTTAAATTATTTTAAACAAAAAGTCGTTTAATTATATGGCGTATCTTTGATGTATTGGAAAGTGTGCATCAAATTTATGTGATTGTTCAATGCCAATTTCATAACTCAATTTTTTTATAATAAAATTTTCGGTCACCTACGCATTTTAATTTATTGAACTTTAATTTCGTAATTTTTTTTTTCGTCGGATATTTGATATAAAAAAATAATTCAAAACTAATTTATTAATAATGTTAATAAGGAAAACTAGTTTCAGGCCTACAGCTTTATTAGGTGGATCGTGCAAGTTTTAAATTTATTAATTGATAAACGTGTACATTCCACGGTGACACATCTAAAAGTTTTAATGTAAAAATATTTCTTGGGAGTTATTTATTAATTTAAAATTAAAAATAATTGTTAGGCCATCTATAATAAATATTACAAAGCTGTATTAAAGAGACTATGAGTAATTTACAGTTTTCTTTATTATTGTCAACTATGTTGATACTTGAAATTATTTATACAGAAATCTGTTTTATTATATCACGAAGTACAAATAATACAACACAGATGGCACCAGTTTATTATGTAAAATAATAAAAATAATTTAAATATTCTTAATTTGATTGAGAATCATGAAATATGTAGGCATTAACAACATTACAAACACCGGCTGTGTAACTGCTTATTGAATTTTATACGTTATGAAATGCAATAATCATTGATAAATGTCAAACATTGGCATATGCTAAAAGCGCGCGTTTTATTGTTATTAATTATACATGAAATTGGTCTTGTGATGTTTCTTGCTTAACATGAAATTTAATTTTATGTTAAAATAAAAGTTTAACTGACATATTTAAATTCATCCTATTGAAAGTTTAAGTGAATGTGTCTGAGGATTTTTTAAAATTTAATGTTACAAATATATTATAAACATTTCACTATTTATTTTAATTAATTAACGAACATTTTCCTACTTTAGTTTGTGCAATCAACTGACTTATAATATTTTGTAATTGGAAATTTTTAAATTAGATCATTACCAGAAATAATAATAATATTAGCTTATTAAATAAGTTTATTCTGTTGTCATTATTTTTTACTTTCTCCTTAACTATTTTGTTTTGAAATTTATGTTTGTAAACATATTTAAATTAAATTTCATTTTAATTTTAAACGTAAACAACTGAAGTATCCGAATGGATTAAAACAATAATGTTATTTATTTTTGATTCCTTTTGAAATGAGCATTACTTTATAATGTTGCAATTGATTAATTAAATGTTTATTATTATTTCTTCACAGTATAACTATGGTTGGTATAATAGTCCATAATTGGTGAGTTCGATTGTATCAAATTAAACCTATTTATTCCCCTTTATTCCAAATAATAGCATTACAAAACCACAATTCACACAATACAAAATAACAGTAATCAAATCAACCTCATAGTTTTAATGGCTACCTAATTAATGTTAATGCGAACACCGAATCGACAGTTGCAAAATGTTCGAAAATCTCGGGGTGTATCATCGAATGGCGGAGTTGCGCCAGAAACGCCTGATTAGGTTATCTAATGCGGATTCCTCAACATTGATCCTCTTGAAAAAGCAATTACTGACATTTGCATAATCGACCGCTTTCTCTTCGTTTCGAGAATCGGTTCGGATTAACCGAATGTGTCACGTGTACCTTTTGACATGTACAAACGTGTCGTACACGGTGCTGCGATTGTGTTTTATGGAGATTGATGGTTGTAGGAAATTCCAAACCAGACAAAATTTTGCTTAGCAACTAATTAAAACTGAAAACGATGGTAATCTGGGATTTCATAGGTAGATAGATGGTAATTTGATAAGCTCCTGAAATAACATAGGCGTATGTAGAGGAAGAACAATGGTTGGACGAGATGAAATTAAATGATACTACATTGTGGTTTAATGTCGCGCCAAAATATACATACGTTGGAGGTTAATGGTTTAGATGGTGTCATTTACGAGAATACGACGTGGGCTGGTTCTCTTCTCGAGATGCAGATGAATACGTTGTTGTCACGTTTAACTGTGGGTATAATTTATTAGAATTTAATCAGTTATCAACAACTGTAATTAGTTAAAATTCTTATTCGGAATTGATGATCGATGTCTTAACATTGACACAAATTCCTAAAATCACATTCAAGTGAATAAATGGCAATAAATTTAATATTTTTGCATGTTTTTGGTATTACTACTATCCTTAGGCACATAAACAGGCATTAATTAATTATTTATTATTTTTTTGAGTCTTTTATGTACTTATGAATATTTAACAATTAGTATTAAATTTTTATACGCTTATATTGTTGGCAATGACTTTTATGACTCTAAGTGTATATTTTATTTTAAACTTACTACGTTTAATATTTTAAGTATATACACCTTTTTTATAATTTGGATCTAGAATAATAATTTAGTAATTATCGAAATAATCATTTATTTAGATTATTTTCGGAATAAATTAAAAATAATACAAAAATATTTATATAACAGAGATATTTACTTACAGATTTATACCACAAATTCCAAAATTTTGTATATTTTAAAATAATGTTTTTTTTTAACAGTGCACAATTTTATTTTTAACAAAATTAAGTAATATGATAAGATTATTTTAGGGCTTAAAATTTTAGAGCTCATTGTTATTATTTATATGCAATCAGTTAAAATATTTTAAAAAAATATAGGAATTTTAGTATGTGGTTGACTTTTAGGACTTTAGAATCTTTTTTACACTAAATTTAATTGTTAATTAAAATATTTTTTGCGTATTTGTTATTAATATTGCAGGAAAATGTTTCCAAGACTGAGAGAAACAAGAAGAGGTCGTTACAGCTAAATAAATCAAACGTTTCCTGTATTATTAAACAATTTAGAGAAACTGGCCAATTGGTAATTCGAAAAACCTGAAGGAAAATTATTAATTGCATAATTTGAATGTCAAATAATAATACAATCTTATCGTCAACTGAAAGTTCAACCTGGACGAAAATTGCTGAAATTAGTTCAAGGAGAAAAATTCTGTTTTCTACTAAAAATTTATTGAATTTTAACTTGTTTAGGTTTAGGGATAATTAAAAAGCTCTTTTAACAGTTACTATATTTGTGTCCAGCACTTTTCATATATATATTATATATATATATATATATATATATATATATATATATATAATATTGTTTAGAAATTGTTTTAAAAAACAATATGGGGTAAAAGACCAAAGCAATTTGACATAAAAATGGTACAAATTCATAACAACAATTCGAGAAGCTTTAAGGAATATGGACATTTGGTATATTGAGAAAATAGTTGAGACTATGTCATAGAGGTGAGCCAAAGTTATAAAACGAGTAATATACAAAGTGTTAATGTTAAAATATCATAGATTTAATCAATAAAAATCTCGTTCAAAATTTAAATTGCAATGTTCATAACCATCTCAATTCAAAAATATAGGTAATAATTTATACAATATAACAGTTTTTGTAATACTGTTCAAAAAAACAATAGTAAATTAATATTATTTTAACAGTTCACATTTTAAAATAATAATAATGACCACCACTGTACAGTTAATTAAATATTTACCTTAAGTTCTAAGATTTATTTCATAAATCATTATTTTGTACATTAATAATTTTGCATAGAATATTAAATTCACACCTTAAAATATAATCACAAACAATAATTTACAGAAATTTATTAATTATTACTGTTGATGTACACTCCTGGACAAAAGTTTGAAAACCCTGGGATATAAATAATTAAAAAAAGAAAAACAATAAATAATACTGGAGTTTATTTCGGTATTATACAAAATATTATAAATAGACATAGACCCAGTTTTTAGATATAAGTTTGGAAAATTTAAATTTTATACACTTTGATCATCTACCATTACTGTTCAGTTTCTAATTGTAGTGTGCGAATTAAAAATATTAGTTTCAATCATTGTAAAGCGAAAGCAAATCCCATTGTCCTTACGAAAACAAATTGTAGACTTTAGAAACGAAGGTATGTTAACATAACCAATCAAATAAAGGGACCATATTCAAAATTATGGGTCTGACAAATCCCAGATTGATAGTCAATGATATTTATCAAGAAATTCTGCAGGGTAATATACAAAATTTATCCACTAAGACTGTACAAAGAAGTCTATGGGAAAAATTTTGGAATTGGAAGAAAAATCTCAACGAAATCCTTTATATCTCAGAAAAATAAAAATAATAGGCCTAGTTTTACAAGAGAGCATCTTTAGTGGTCCAACAAAAAGTGGGGATTGGTGTTATTTAGCGATGAAAGGGAGTTTAATTCATTTGGAAATGATGGAAAGATGGTGTTGGCCTGTTGGTCTATATAACAAAAAAAAAATTATTATATTTATGAAAACATATAAATATGCCATCTTTCACGGAGGAAAGGGACATCCATCCCAAGCATGCTTCCAAATATATAAAAGACTAGTTCAAACAAGAAGAGGTACAAGTTGACATGGCCTTCATAATCACTGGATTTAAACTTTATAGAACATTATTATAAGTCAGAGGTACTGAAGAGGCTTCAAATGAAATGGCAAAAAATCTCATAACATCTTAATAATAACAATACAATACAATACAATTTCTAGAAGCATTTTTATTAAAGAGATGGAACAGTAATTTTTTAATGATTATTCAATGATTATTAACTATTCGAATTTTAGGGTTTCCAAACTTATGTCCAGGAGTGTAAGTATGTTTAATATGGTATTTTAATATTTAATTAATTTTTTTAATTCTTTAATGTTAATTGAAAATATATTAAATTAATAAAATAATTATTCATTTTAATTTTTTTTATTGTTTAAGTATTATTAAGTAATAAAAATAATATAAAAAATTTTCATAATTTGTATTAATAAAATCCAAATAAAAATATTGAACATCGGCAACGTTGAGAGGAAGATGTACGGGCCGGCATGAAAATGAAAGTGAAAAAGAAGACGGGTCGGGTCGGTCGCATCACGGCATCCGAATCAAGGTAACTAGGATGTAACCTTGACGGCAACTTTCATCTATTATGTGTGTGTGTGGTAAATTCAGAATTCCACCAGCAGTTTACACGGTTCGGTTAATAACCATTATTAAACCGCTTCCATAAATAAATTTACGCGTTTTCGTATCGCTTTATTAGGTGGATGTTTAATTGAAATTTATTTAAATTTTCCAACTTTCTTTATTCCTCAAACAGGCTTGAACTGAAGCTACCTGAAAACTGGCAAATACTGGAGATAATATTCAATTTCTTCAGTTTTTTTATTGTCTAATTAGATTACCGACCACCTGATTAATTTGAAAAATATTTTCCTGAGTCCTTCACCAACTCCTCCTTCCACACGAACATCAACCAACGAGTTGCGCCACAGTTTTCCTCTCAATTCCCATTCATAATGACCGAGATAACCAAGAATTATCTAATAGCCCGTTCGGTACGATAACTTTGCATAACTGGTGACAAAACTTATGCGGTTCATAATTAAATTCATTAAAAGCGGACAACCTTGCCCCGGGCCAACAGACTCATCTCTAACATTTCTAAACTTCGCTTCCAAACTGTTGCGTAACCGTTTTTCGAATTTCGACGCCGCAGCGCTGATCTTTATGCAATCGATCTTGTGCCCAACAAAAAATTCCCTCAATGATTCAAAATTCTTTCTAAGGCAGTAATAAAAAATTAAATTTATCTACTAATAAATATTTTTGGAAAAAAACATGTGAAATATTAATTTTTAATGCTGATGCTTTCAGACCTTGAAAACTGGATTCGCCAAAGGTCCGTTTTCCTGATAACACGTGACGTCCATAATAAATGAATTATTACATAAATTAAAGGTTAATAAATTCCAAAAATGTGTAATTACAAATTTGGTCTGGCAAACGGTTTGATTATCCGCACAATCGATAAATAATATAACCGACCAATGGTTATGGTGTCGCAATTTGAAATGTGAGTATATGTGACTTCTCATATTGTCGGTTGTTGCATCATGTAATTTTAAATTAATTTTATGGATGGCTTTTGTAAATAAATTTATTGGGAATTTTTAGGTCGACCGTAAATTCGCAATTCGGTATTGTTTTCCGCGTATCAGGAAGAAAGGAATTTCTTTTTGATTAGATCGACAATTTTCGTTACATAATTTCATAAAATTAAATTATTTAATTATGTTTCTAATTTAATTTTGATATTTAACTTCTTAGGATTTTTTTATATACATTTGAAATCATAAAATTTGAATTTTTGTTTCGATTTTTACAAACTTTTTTTAAATGACAAAAAACATTTTTTATGTAAGTAAATATTTTTATGCTTTACAAATTACAAAATACAGATTTTATGAGGATGTCCCAAAAGGGTCACATTTCTTTCTCTTTTTTTAAGAACACATTTTTAATTTTATCATATTTCTAAGGTCGTTATGAACATTATAAAATCAAAATGTCGAATGAAACTTCCTTAGACAACTTAAATTATTTGATATATATTTTATTAATTATAATTGCCAGAATGGTATAGATAATGATTTGTATAATATTATATAAATAAATTTAGTTTTTTGTGTATTTTATGGAAAAAAATTGCAAAAAATAAAAAATAAAGGAAATAAAATGTCAATATTAATAAATAACTTAATGTAGTGTATTTCTAATTAATATATTTGTATCTATAAAAGGTTCATTGTTTATTCGACTATTGGAATTTTCTCAATCTTTATAAATATAACAATGAAAAAATGTCAGATTCAAAGCTTTTTAATTTTTTTATTATGTATTTAATTTATATATTTTTTTATTTTAAAATAAACGTTAAATGAAATTTCTAAAATATGGCACATGTCAATTTTCTAAAATTTAATTTGGACCTTTGATATTTTCCAATTTATTTTTATTTATATATTTTATACAAAAGAATATAATCTAACTACAAAATTCAAATTTTATGGGGATTTTAAGGATCGCACTGTATTTTTTTCTTTTTTATTAGAGAACACATTTTTAATTTTATCATATTTCTAAGATCGTTATGATTTATGATAAAATTTTGTTTAATAATTTTATTTTACCATTTGATAGATACAATTTATCCATAATACCTATTTTGGTCGTCTATTCTCATTTTATTAATATTAATATTATTTCTAACGTATTTTATCATTACAAACTGAATAACCTTAAAATATTTAAAACCTTACAATTGAATTCTTAGTTTGTATTTCAGTTATAATAATTAATTTATTGTGAAATAGACTTTGAACTTAATTTTATGGATGGCTTTTGTAAATAAATTTATTGGGTAATTCTGTATTGTTTTCCATATATCAGAAAGAAAGGAATTTTTTTTTATTTAAATCAACAATTTTCGTATATAATTTTACAAAATTAAATTATTGAACTATGTTTCTAAATTAATGTTAATATTTGTCAT
Organism: Aethina tumida; assembly: GCF_024364675.1. NCBI lineage: Eukaryota > Metazoa > Arthropoda > Insecta > Coleoptera > Nitidulidae > Aethina > Aethina tumida. The sequence continues at coordinate 8,385,471 of NC_065438.1, forward strand.
TTTTAGGATTTTATGACATACAGTGTGGCCCATTTGAAAGCATAAAATTTGAATTTTTGTTCCGATTTTTATAAACTATTTTTTCCAATTGTAAAGAATGAAGATTGTATGACAAAAAAACGATATTTTCTTGAGAACACATTCTTAATTTTATCATACAAATGAAAATTATTCAGAATACATATTTTGGTCGTCCATTATTATTAGTATTATCTCAATGGTATTTGTTCTGTTTTTTCTCTTTTCTTTTTGAGAACACATTTTTAATTGTATCATATTTCTAAGGTCGTTATGAGCATAATAAAATCAAATTGTCGAATGAAATTTCTATAATTTTACAATTTTTATTAAACTACCTTAGACAACTTAAATTAATTTATATATAATTAATATTAATTTTTAAAATTTTAATTGCCATAAAGATATTTGACTAACTATTTTTAAATATACTGATTTATTTTATATTATATTATATAAATTAATTTCGTTTTTTGTCTATTTTATGGAAAAAAATTGCAGAATAAAATAAATAAAGGAAAAAAATGTCAATAATAACATATAATTCAATATAGTTTATTTTTAATTAATAAAAAACAGGATTAGATCCTATGAAAGGTTCGTTGTTTAATCGACTATTGGAATCTCCACAACCTTCATAAATATAACAATAAAAAAATATTTTTTCAGTTTCAAAGCTTAAATTGTTAAGATTTATTTAAATTCATTTTCCAAAAAATAAATATGATTAATTCTTAAAAATGGTACATTATTTAGAGCACTGGTTTGATTGTAATATTTGATGACACAAGTTTGTTTATTAATTATTTAAAACGACGAAAATATCAGGTCAGTTTTTACAAAAAATATTTTTTTTATTATGTAATTAGTTTATATATTTTTTATTTTAAAATAAAAACGTCAAATGAAATTTCTAAAATATGTCAATTTTTCAAAATTTAATTTGGGACTTAATATTTGCCAAATTATTTTTATTTATATACTTTATATTATGTATTATTATTTGTCAGTACAAAATGGGTAACCTTAAATAATTTAAAACCTTCCAATTGAATTCTTGGTTTGTATTTCAATTATAATAATTAATATATTATTAAACGGACTCTGAATATTTCAAGGTGTGAGTGGTAATGTAGCTGTGAAATTTAGTATTTGAAATGAAAGTGATACATAGCCTTAAAATGGTTACCCAATTTATTGTTCTATTGTCTTCTCAATTCGTCTGATTGTAAGATGACAATCTAACTAAATTGAATTAGTCGTATTTTATCTTATGAGATAAATCAATTACAAACATCACCTTTTTGATGTCTGTATAATTGATTATTTTGTATGACAAGAAACGTCATAATTTATAACAAAATCTAAGCTGATTATTAATGGTTGAATACTAATTTTTTAACAAGGTAGTGTGATAAAATATTTGGTAACGAACAAACAATGTGACGGTGGTGGTGATGATGATCTTTAAGCACTTGATGAAATGCATATCATTAGAATACATAATATCGGTTAAGGTTAATCATCCACTTTAGTTATGCGATTTTTTGTTAATAAAATTTTGGGTGGGACAGTGTTACACAATTCCGTATATAAACCATCAGTATCTATCTCATCATCACACTCAGGACTGATCCGCAAAATCACCAACATGAAAGTAGTTAGTATCACTAGTGTTGTGTTTTAGTGATAGTGACGTGTATTAAAGTGTACTCATTAATGATTAAATTTTAGATCGCCGTTTTCGCCGCCGTTTTGGCCGTAGCTTTGGCTGCCCCACAAAGGAACCCAGACGCCGAGGCTCAAGTTCTCAGGAACGACTTGGACAACATCGGTGTTGATGGATACAACTTTGCGTAAGTCCATTCAAGCTTAACATTGTTCAGTTTGTAACGTCAATTGGTTTTTAGCTATGAAACCAGCAACGGAATCGCCGCCCAAGAACAAGGACAATTGATCAACCCTGGACACGAAAACGAATCCATCGCTGTACGTGGATCCTTCCAATACGTAGGTCCTGACGGTGTAACTTACCAAGTCACCTACATTGCTGACGACAACGGTTTCCAACCACAAGGCGCCCACTTGCCAGTTGCCCCACAATAAATTTATTTTTAATTTATTTATATAAAAAAATAAAAAACGCAAAAAAATATTATTTATTGGTTTAATTTACGGCTGATAATTTATATATATTCTTATTATATAATATAATAGAGATAAAAAAATAAAAACTAAACCTAAATCTCGTTGTTGAAAATGAGAGTAATAAAATCAAAATAGCGAATGAAATTTCTATAATTTTACCATTATTATTGAACTACTTTAGACAACTTAAATTATTTTATAAATAATTGTAATTTTTTTTAAATTTAATTCGTCACTATGCTGTTGAACTATTTTTAATGATATATATTTATATAATATTGCATAACTGGCAACAAAAAAAAAAAGAAATAAAGGAAATTAAATGTCAATATAAACGAATAATTCAATGTAATTTATTTCTAATTAATAAAAAAAACAAGATTTGATTTTATAAAAAGTTCGTCGTTTAATCGACTATTGGAATCTCCACAACCTTCATAAGTATAAGAATAAAGAATGTTTCCTCAGTTTTAAAGTTTAAATTTATAAGATTTAATTAAAATTAAAAAACACTTAAATATTATTTATACTTTAGACAACTTAAATTATATTATACATAATTAATATTAATTTTTAAAATTATATATATATATATATATATATATATATATATATATATATATATATATATATATATATATTTCCCATGTTATTTATAATCTAACATTATAAAAAATAAATGACAGGAAATAAAATGTCAATATAAATGTAAATTTTAATTTATTTTTAAGTTTTTTTTTTGATTCTACAAAAGGTTCGTTGTTTAATCAGCTATTGAAATCCACACCTTTTTAAATATATGAATAAAAGAAAAGTTTCAATTTTCAAATAATAATTAAATATAAAGATTATTTTTAAAAATTTTCTTTTATATAGAGCTCTGGTTTAATTTGTAACATTTGATACTAATAGTTTATTGATTTTATTTTTTTAATATTTATGTAATGTCAAAGGTAATTTTTTTAATTCAATTTGGTACTTTCATATTTGCCAAATTTTATTATTACAGATTTGAAACGGATTGGGAAACTATTATTTAAAAATATTAATAGAATGTCAATATAAATGTATAAATTAAAGTTTATTTTCAATTCTTAAATAACAAGATTTTATTTTATAAAGGGTTCGTTGCTTAATCAGCCACTGAAATCTCCAGCTTTTTAAATATAAGAAATAAAGAATTCCTCAATTGTAAAGCCTAAATTATTAAATTTATTTTGGTTTATATTTAAATAAAATAATTAATATAATGATTAATTTTTTGAGAATTTTTTATTTTCTAGAGCACTGATTTGATTTGTAATACCTGACATCACATTATTCATTATTTAAAATAACGAAAATATCAATTATTAACAATATAATATATTATTTTTAATGTAAATACAAACAAAACCAATAAATAATTTTTTTTTTTTTGATTTTTTATTTTTTATAAAAATAAATTAATAACAATTTATTGGGGGGCAACTGGCAAATGGGCGCCTTGTGGTTGGAAACCGTTTTCGTCGGCGATGTAAGTCACTTGGTAGGTTACACCATCAGGTCCTACGTATTGGAAGGATCCACGTACAGCGATGGCTTCGTTTTCAGATCCAGCGTTGATGAGTTGTCCTTGTTCTTGAGCTTGGATTTTGTTGCTGGTTTCGTAGCTGTAAAAATATTTGTGTTAAAAGTTAATTATATGTAAATTATCATTATAAAACTTACGCCCAGTTGAATCCGTCAGTGCCGATGTTGTCCAAGTCGTTCCTGAGCACTTGGGCGTCAGCGTCTGGATTAGCTGGGGCAGCCAAAGCTACGGCCAAAACGGCGGCGAAAATGGCGATCTGAAATTTAATTGTTTATCAGTCACTTGTAAATCCATATTTGAGATCACAATCACTAGACACTGGCACAAAAAACAGATACTAACAACTTTCATGGTGACGGTTATTGAGTGGAGTAATCCAAAGTGGTGATAATATTTGATTTACGTTTAGTTTATATATGAAAAAATTTTGTCCCACCTCAAATTGCTCACCAGAAGATGTTACCACAAAATTGCATAAAGTAACCTTAGGTGATATAAGATATTTCAATGACACACATGAAAATTGTTAATTAATTATTAATAATTTGTAATATTTGATACTACAAGTTTATTTATTATTTAAAATCATGAAGAATTCAGATATTGACAGTGAAACACGTTAATTTTAATGTAACTAATGTTTCTAACGTATATGCAAATAAAACCAATAATTAATATTTATTTAACTTTTTTAAATTAAAAAAATAAAAAATACAAAAAAATATTTATTTCTTTTAATTTTTTGTTTAATGTTTAAATGTATGTATTTATTATTTTAAAATAAAATTGTTGAATGAAATTTCTAAAATTTTATTATTATTATTGAAGTGCTTAAGACAACTTAAATTATTTTATAAGAAATTCTGTCATATATAATTTTTATTCGGGACTTTGAATTTACCAAACTATTTTTAAAGATATTATTGATTTGAAACAGATTAAGAAATTATTATTTATATTTTATATAGAAAGGAATATAAACCAACATTAAAAAGAAAGATATAAAATGTTAATTTTGATGTATACTTTAATTTATTTTCAATTCTGAGAAACAAGGTTCAGCTACTGGAATCTCCACCTTCTTGAATATAAGAGAAAAAATTAATTCAATTTTAAAGCTTAAATTGTTAAGATTTATTTTAGTTCAGTTTTGATTTTTAATATTTGATCACAAGTTTATTCATTAATTAAAATAATGAAAATATCAGATATTAACAATATAATATATTATTTATAATGTAAATACAAATAAAACAAATAAATATTTTTTTTTGGATTTTTTATTTTTTATAAAAATAAATTAATAACAATTTATTGTGGAGCAACTGGTAAATGGGCGCCTTGTGGTTGGAAACCGTTTTCGTCGGCGATGTAAGTTACTTGGTAGGTTACACCATCAGGTCCTACGTATTGGAAGGATCCACGTACAGCGATGGCTTCGTTTTCAGATCCAGCGTTGATGAGTTGTCCTTGTTCTTGAGCTTGGATTTTGTTGCTGGTTTCATAGCTGTAAAAATATTCGAATTATTAATTGATTGTGCATAAATTATCATTGTAAAACTTACGCCCAGTTGAATCCGTCAGTGCCGATGTTGTCCAAGTCGTTCCTGAGCACTTGGGCGTCAGCGTCTGGGTTAGCTGGGGCAGCCAAGGCTACGGTCAATACGGCGGCGAAAACGGCGATCTGAAATTAATTGTTTATCAGTCACATGTCAATCCATATTTAAGGTCACAATCACTAGACACTAGCACAAAAAAGCAGATACTAACAACTTTCATGGTGACGGTTGTTGAGTGGAGTAATCCAAAGTGGTGATAATATTTGATTTACGTTTGGTTTATATATGAAAAAATTTTGTCCCACTTCAAATTGCCCACCAGAAGATGTTACCAAAAAATTGCATAAACTAACCTTAGGTGATATAAGATATTTCAATGACACAAATGAAAATTGTTAATTATTTATTAATGATTGAATATGATGGTCTAAATCAGAATTATATAAAGCACTGGCTTAATTTGTAATATTTGATACTACAAGTTTATTCATTATTTAAAATCACAAAGAATTTCGATACTAACAGTGTAACATGTTATTTATAATGAAACCAATGTTTCTAACAAATAAAACCAATAAATAATAATTAATATTTATTTAGATTTTTTAAAATATAAAAAATAAAAAATACAAAAAAATATTTATTTGTTTATTTTTTGTTTAATATTTAAATTTATATATATTTTATATCAAAATAAAATTGTCGAATGAACTTTCTAAATTTGATTATTATTATTGGAGTGCTTTAGATAACTTAAATTATTTTATAAGAAATTCTAGAATATGTCATATGTAATTTGAAGATTTTATGACAAATGTATATTTTTTTATTTTTTTTTTTGTGGGACTTGGGGTATATACCAAACTATTTTTGAATATGTATATTGATTTGAAACAAATTAAGATACTATTATTTATATTTTATATAGAAAAAAACATAAACTATCATTAAATAAAAAACAATAAAATGTTAATATGGTTGTATACTTTAATTTATTTTCAATTCTGAGAATCAAGATGATATTCTGTAAAAGGTTCATTGCTTACTCAGCTACTGGAATCTCCACCTTCTTAAATATAAGAGAAAAAATTTCCTCAATTTTAAAGCTGTTAAGATTTATTTTAATTCAGCTTTGATTGCTAATAATTGACCACAAGTTTATATTATTAGTAATGTAAATACAAATAAAACCAATAAATATTTTTTTCTGATTTTATATTTTTTATAAAAATAAACTAGTAACAAATTATTGTGGGGCAACTGGCAAATGGGCGCCTTGTGGTTGGAAACCGTTTTCGTCGGCGATGTAAGTCACTTGGTAGATTACACCATCAGGTCCTACGTATTGGAAGGATCCACGTACAGCGATGGCTTCGTTTTCAGATCCAGCGTTGATGAGTTGTCCTTGTTCTTGAGCTTGGATTTTGTTGCTGGTTTCATAGCTGTAAAAATATTCGAATTATTAATTGATTGTGCATAAATTATCAATGTTCAACTTACGCCCAGTTGAATCCGTCAGTGCCGATGTTGTCCAAGTCGTTCCTGAGCACTTGGGCGTCAGCGTCTGGGTTAGCAGGGGTAGCCAAAGCTACGGCCAAAACGGAGGCGAGAATGGCGATCTGAAATTTAATTGTTTATCAGTCACTTGTAAATCCATATTTGAGGTCACAATCACTAGACACTAGCACAAAAAACAGATACTAACAACTTTCATGGTGACGGTTGTTGAGTGGAGTAATCCAAAGTGGTGATAATATTTGATATACGTTTGGTTTATATATGAAAAAATTTTGTCCCACTTCAAATTGCCCACCAGAAGATCTTACTACAAAATTGCACAAACTAACCTTAGGTGATATAAGATATTTCAATGACACACACGAAAATTTTTAATTTATTATTAATAATTGAATATGATGATATAAATTAGAATGTATTGTATTATCTAAAGCACTGATTTAATTTGTAATATTTGATACTACAAAGTTTATTCATTATTTAAAATCACTAAAAAATCAGATATTAACAATTTAACGTATTATTTATAATGTAACCAATGTTTTTAACGTATATGCAAATAAAATCAATAAATAATACTTATTTAGATTTTTTAAAATATGAAAAATACAAAAAATATTTATTTATTTAATATTTAAATTTATATAACTTTTATTTAAAATTAAAATTGTTGAATGAAATTTTTAATATTTGATTATTATTATTGAAGTGCTTTAGATAATTTAAGTTATGTAATAAGAAATTCTAGAATATTTCATATGTAATTTGAAGATTTTATAACAAAAGTATTTTTTTAAAATTTTATTCGATAGTGATATTTACCAAACTATGTTTGAAGAAATTACTGATTTGAAACAGATTGAGATACTATGATTTATATTTTATATAGAAAAAAAATAAAAACTATCATTAAATAAAAGGCAATAAAATGTCAATATCGTTGTATACTTTAATTTATTTTAAATTCTGAGAAAGGTTCGTTGCTTACTCAACTACTGGAATCTCTACCTCCTTAAATATAAGAGAAAAAATTTCCTCAATTTTATAGCTTAAATTGTTAAAATTTATTTTAGTTCAGCTTTGATTTCTAATATTTGACCACAAGTTTATTCAATATTTAAAATAACGAAAGTATCAGATATTAACAATATAATATATTATTAATAATGTAAATACAAATAAAATCAATAAATATTTTTTTTTTGTTTTTTTATTTTTTATAAAAATAAACTAGTAACAAATTATTGTGGGGCAACTGGCAAATGGGCGCCTTGTGGTTGGAAACCGTTTTCGTCGGCGATGTAAGTCACTTGGTAGGTTACACCATCAGGTCCTACGTATTGGAAGGATCCACGTACAGCGATGGCTTCGTTTTCAGATCCAGCGTTGATGAGTTGTCCTTGTTCTTGAGCTTGGATTTTGTTGCTGGTTTCGTAGCTGTAAAAATATTCGTGTTAATAGTTAATTATATGTAAATTATCATTGTAAAACTTACGCCCAGTTGAATCCGTCAGTGCCAATGTTGTCCAAGTCGTTCCTGAGCACTTGGGCGTCAGCGTCTGGGTTAGCTGGGGCAGCCAAGGCTACGGCCAAAACGGCGGCGAAAACGGCGATCTGAAATTTAATTGTTTATCAGTCACTTGTAAATCCATAATTGAGGGCACAATCACTATACACTAGCACAAAGGTACAGATACTAACAACTTTCATGGTGACGGTTGTTGAGTGGAGTAATCCAAAGTGGTGATAATATTCGATTTACGTCTAGTTTATATATGAAAAAATTTTGTCCCACTTCAAATAGTCTACCAGAAGATCTAACCACAAAATTGCATAAATTAACCTTAGATGATATAAGGTATTTCAATGACACGCATGAAAATTTTAAAGTTCACATTAGTATATTTAATTAACGGATTTCTTAACGCAAGTGTTACTCAAATAGTTTGCTTTTACCAATTGTATCAGTATTTTTTAATTCATTTATACTCGTGTAAGTTGATGTTTTTTAACTTTAAGGAAATGCAATACACAATTAATAAGAAGAAAAAGTAAGTAATAAATTATGCAAAGGAAACAAAATTTAATTAAGAATTTTTTAAAACTCAATCTCAATGTCTTAACGTTTGACACATATACAATATTGTTAAATAATTATATAATGATAATTAATAAATTTAATTAATTAATAATTATATAATTTTTAGGCGTAATAAAGAATAGGAAAATTTTTTCATATTTTATTTTTATTGCCTATATATTTCTTTTTATTTGTTGTATAACAAAATTAACTAAATGTTTTAAATTGTGGCTAATTTTATAATTAATTATATTATGATTTAGGATTAAGTAATTTTTTTTGATATTCTAAAATAATGTTTTATTTTAAATAAATAAATAATAATCATAATAATAAATAATCGTACTTTTTGCAAGCATATATAATAATTATTCAGTATTTAATATATAAGTAATAATAATAGTGTAGAAAAAATTTTAAATTTAAATTTTACTTATTTTTTTTAATATTATATTAACTTTATGTTTTATATATAACTAAAATGGTTTAAAAAAATAATATATTTTTAAACGTTTCTTGAATAATTTGATAATGTAAAAATATTATTAATTAAATAACTTCTTTCCTTCTTTATTAGTTATAATTTATACAGTAAATATTAATACTTATATCCTTCACATTTTGTGTTAATTTTTAAATTGCCGTATTTCCGTTCAAGAATCAGAAAAATAAGAATAAATAAAACGATATATTATTGTATTTATTTAAATTTTTGTCTAATAGACATTTTTAAATTTTAAATTTTCTATTGATTAAACAAAGATTACAGATGTTTAATAAAACATTACATATTGAAGATTATTCATTAATTTAAGTAATTTTAATGTATTAAATATTTATATTAATTTATAAAAATATTTACCATTTATAATATAATTTAAATAATTGAAATTTTATGAAATAACTTTATAATTAATTATAATTTAAACAGTAAGAAAATAATCTTTCTTCTTTGTTTTGTACTAAATTTAACTGTAACAAAAATACTAATTCACAGTATATTATTGTTATTATTTAAATTTTCATAATATTCTTAACAGATTTAATCTTTTAGCACAGAAGATTTTAAAAAATATTTGTTAATATTATTTATAATAAAATTTAAACAATATAATATGATTTAAATAATAAACCTCATTTGGCTAAATTTTTAAATGTTCATATTCACGTTTATTTACCAAAATAGGAATAAATAAGACACAATATTATTTTTTTTTGTGGTTTTTATTATTTTTTAACTTATAAACAATTTATTGTGGCAAATGGGCACCTTGTGGTTGGAAACCGTTTTCATCAGCAATGTAGGTGACTTGGTAGGTTTGACCGTCAGGTCCTACGTATTGGAAGGATCCACGTACGGCAATAGCTTCGTTGTCAGTACCGATGTTGTTCAATTGTCCTTGTTCTTGAGCGGCGATTTTGTTGCTGGTTTCGTAGCTGCATATGTATTAAGTTAGTGAAACTGAAGCTGACTTAAAGGTCAATAGACTTACGCATAGTTGAATCCATCGGTACCAATGTTGTCCAAGTCGTTCCTGAGGACTTGGGCGTCCCTTTCGGATCCTTGTGGGGCAGCAAGAGCTACAGCCAAAACGGCGAAGAGTACGGCTACCTAAAATTACAACATTTATTAGCACCCAAACTTTCATCAAAACACTTTTTTTCACTAATCACTTAGAACACTTAATATAATAATTAAATACTAACTACTTTCATGTTGGCGATTTTGTGGACTAGTCGAGTCGGTGTACTGAACGTTTTTTCGCTTTGCTTTTTATATGTGATCGTCCCACCCGAAAAGTTGCTAAAAAATTATGCAAAATTGCATATATTAACCTTAGATATATATAATTCAATGGCACGCACGATGATCTTTAAAGTTCACATTATGCAGGAGTTTGCGAAGATCGCCATAATTTAATTAATAATTCCGAGATGTTCTACTTTATATTCAAGTTTTTATTATTTTATAATGTGCAATAAATTGTGGCTGAAATTTTATTTTACTTTTTATTCGTTTCCTAAAGGAATTTTTATGGTCAAAAATTAAATTATAAGTGTGTACATTCTAAAATATAATTTTAATTATTTAATTTTATCTTTATAAAAAATATTATTGAGTAATCCCTTTGTTTCTAATTTATAAAAATATTTACCATTTGTAATATAATTTATATAATTGAAATTTTCTAAAACTACTATTTCTTATTTTATAATTAATTATAATTTAAACAATAAAAATTAATTATCTTTTCATTGTATCAGTATCAAATTTAACTGTAACAAAAATAAATAAGACAATAAATTATTGTTATTTATTAACAGATTTAATTCTATAGTATAGAAAATTTTAAAAATATTTTTTAATATTATTTTAATTATTTAATTTTATTTTAAATATAAATGTCCAAAAGTAATTATTTTGTAATTTGTAGGTTTTTTAAGATATAATTTTTAATTTATTGCTAAAATTATAACAAATTAGTAATTTAAACAAATATCTTATCTATATAAAAATATTATTGAGTATTTTCTTTGCTTCTAATTTATAAAAATATTTACCATTTATATATTTTATATTATATATAATTTAAATAATTGAAATTTTATGAAATTATATTAAATAACTTCTTCCTTAATATTTAATTATAATTTAAACAATAAAAAATAATTCTTTTCTTTGTTTTTTAAAGTATCAAATTTAACTGTAACAAAAATAAATAAGACAATATATTATGTTATTATTTAAATTTTCATTATTTATTAACAAATTTAATATTTTAATATAGAAAATTTTAAAAATATTTATTAATATAATTTTAATTATTTAATTTTATTTTAAATATAAATGCCCAAAATAAATGATTTTATAATTTGTGGCTTATTTTAAGATATTACTTTTATTTTATTGCTAAAATTACAATAAATTAGTTATTTTAACAAAAATCTTATCTATATAAAAATATTATTGAGTGTTCTCTTTGCTACTAATTTATAAAAATATTTACCATTTATATATATTATATATAATTTGAATAATAGAAATTTTATGAAATTATATTAATTAAATAACTTCTTCCTTCATAATTAATTATACTTTAAACAATAAAAAATGTTTTCTTTGTTTTTTAAAGTATCAAATTTAACTGAAACACAAATAAATAAGACAATATATTATTGTTATTATGCAAATTATCGTTATTTATTAACAGATTTAATATTTCAGTATAGAAAATTTTAAAAATATTTATTAATATTATTTTAATTGTTTAATTTTATTTTATTGCTAAAATTATAAAAAAATATTATCTATATAAAAAATATTATTGAGTATTCTCTTTGCTTCTAATTTATAAAAATATTTACCATTTATATATATTATATTATATTATATAGAATTAAAATAATTTAAATATTATGAAATTTTATTAATTAAATAACTTCTTCCTTCATAATTAATTATAATTTACACAATAAAAAAATAATCATCTTTTCTTTGTTTTTTAAAGTATCAAATTTAACTGTAACAAAAATAAATAGGATAATATATTATTGTCATTATTTAAATTTTCGTTATTTATTATCAAATTTAAACTTTTAGTATAGAAAATTTAAAAAAATGTTATTAATATTATTTTAATTATTTAATTTTATTTTAAATATAAATGTCCAAAAGAAATGGTTTTGTAATTTGTAGGTTTTTTTAAGATATTATTTTTATTTTATTGATAAAATTATAATAAATTAGTTATTTTAACAAATATCTGATCTATATAAAACATATAAAACTATAAAACTATATAAAACACATAAAACTTGTTTTAAGTTTTGTTATTTATTTTATAAATTTATCATAATTGAAACTATAAAATACTTTGTATACCTTATTAATTTTAGATTTCATTTAGTTATTTGACGAAATTTATACTACTAGATTATCAAGACATTTGATTTCTTAGTGATGAATAGTGGATCAAATTTTGTCTTGGTGTATAGTTGAATGAACTGGGGTATGAAATTCTGCCTCATCCCTTATACGCATCAAACCTTATGCCAACTGATTATCACTTTGTCAAATATTTCTACACTTTGAATGCTTTAAAAATTAAATTTACCTTTTATAACAACTCACTGAAGCTACAAAAACACAAATTTTGTCAATTATTAAATGAAAAGCTGTTTTAATTTTTTTTAATTTTATTATTTTTTATAAATAACTACAAACTAAACAATTATTGAGGTAAGTGGGCGCCTTGTGGTTGGAATCCGTTGTCGTCAGCGATGTAGGTGACTTGGTAGGTTTGACCATCAGGTCCGACGTATTGGAAGGATCCACGTACAGCAATTGACTCAGCATCGGTACCAGGGTTTATCAATTGTCCTTGTTCCTGTGCCGCAATCCTGTTGCTGGTTTCGTACGCGTAGCTATATCCATCGACTCCAATATTATCCAAGTCATTTCTGAGCACCTGAGCATCAGCTTCGGGGTTTCTCTGTGGGGCAGCCAAAGCTACGGCCAAAACGGCGGCGAAAACAAACACCTGAAAATTATCCAATTATAACACTTTTCAGTTTCAATAACCAAATCACAATAATAATAAAACACTGGCACTAAAATGAATACTAACTACTTTCATGGTGAATATTTGATCAGATTATCCAATATGAAGATTTTTAATCCGATTTCGTTTTTATATGTTTTTTGGGGTATTGTTCCCACCCAAAATTCGCTGAATATATTAAACATTAAATGACATAATGTGTGATCTTTAAAGATCAATTTCATATGCACATATAAGTGGGTGTTATGTTTTATATTATATAAAAAGTATTGTGGTGTTTAGAAGAAAGAGTTCACTGACACATTCAAATTATAAAAGTAAGTAATTAATTAAATCATTCTGTGTACTGTGGTAATTAGATTTGGTAACATTTAAAATTGATCAGACCATCTGTTGTAAAGGAGCACTTCTAATTAGACCTAAGACAATGATTAATATTCAAGGCAATCGAAAAACTTCTTGTGCATTTACAAGAGTGCAGTGAAAGTCTGCATTTACGTTTCCAATAAATTTGTAGGAATTAGGGTTGTTTGAATAATTATTAACAGATTCTTACATAATGGATTGCCCATTTAGCATATGTTTTATAAATTCGTTTATGCAAATACGAGAAACATGTAAATAATCAGTTAATGCCAGTTGAAAAGATCTTTCCAAGTCTGACAGACCATTTTCTTAATAACCTCTTAAATAGTAGAAGTGCTCAATATGAATGGAAATAGTTAAATCACAATGCGCATAAAAAATAAGGTGAAGAAACAATGAGTGATTGAATAAATTAGATATTTATAACATTCAATTCATCCGGCGTACATGACTCGATTGTCGGTCCGTTAACGGTGACGTTAGTGAAGAAGTATGAGATATGGGAAAGAAGATGCGACCTGTTGTTCTCCGCCGGTGTGATTAGTTTGTAAATGTCATCTATGGGAAGCGACCGACCCTGAAAATTAAATATGCCAACGCGCCATCTTGCTTTTCCAATCCATGATTTATTTTCTGTTGCTAACATTCACCGCAACCGTTAAACTAAAATCATGTTGGGTCTATTTGTGAGGGAAATAACAACAAATTCGCACAATTAAATTATTAGCACTTCAGTAGCTGGGAATTTATTAAACTCGAACCAGTTCTAATTATATGTCGGAGGTAATTGGCATACTTGAACCCAGTTCGATGGGATAATGACTTAATTGAACTGGCTATTAATCTTGATGCGTGGTTTTGAACTGAGTCACGTGTTTACATGATCTCGTTCTGATTCAATCGTGATATGTAAATCTGGACTAGACTATTTAGATTACACGGTCTGCAGATTTGTATTACAAGTTCACGACAAGAATATCCGGTTTATCGTCTGGAGATTTTCGCATCATTTAGTTTTTTTTATTCAAATTTGTTATATTAGTAACTTGAATAAGTTCTCGCTGTTTCTTCAAAAATGGCAATTTTTATATTCCGTGCATGCAATTTCGAATGATAACGTATCTGCAACGAAGTACAGCATCAAATTTTAAATTTTAATGTAAATTGAATCGATTAATGGTCCTGAAAATGTCTACTTTTGTGCCAAATAAAGTGTATTTGTGGGGCATTTTATTGCACTATTTTATTCCAAAAGAAATCTGAAGCACACAGAATTCTTGCGGTGTCTGGCACGACATGCAGAGATTGGTTTCAACGCTTCAAAAATGATTTTTAAATTGAAGATAAAGAATGTTCTGGAGCAAGGAAGAAATTTGAGGATAAATAATTGGAGGAATTACTTAATCAAGACCGATGTTGTCAATAGTTTTAAAACGTTTAAAAGTGATACAGAAGAAAGAATGTTGGATGGTGTATGATTTGAAGCTGAGAAACGTTGAATGGCGTTTTTTCACGTGTGAAATATTGTTTCAACGACCGACAAGAAAAGGTTTTTTGCACTGCATCGTGTCTGGCGATGAAAAGTGGATAAACTACACTAATTCAAAGCCTAAAAAATTATGGGCTAAGCCTGGAAATACGTCAACATCTTCTGCAAAACCAAGTGTTCATGATTGGAAGCTTCTTCTCTGCATTTGGTAGGATCTGCAGGGTGTAATTTATTATGAACTGTTCACACCGCAAAACATTACAAGCATATGTGTCAATAGTTTTAAAACTTTCAAAAGTGATATAGAAGAAAGAACGTTGGACGCCGTATGATTTGAAGCTGACGTTGAACGGCGTTTTCTCATGTGTGTAGTACTGCTTCAATGGCCGACAAGAAAAGGTTTTTTTTCCGATTTACACTTATTCCGTTTGATGGTACGTGGCCTGGCTAAGCAGCGCTTCCATTCTTACGAAAATACTAAAGAATGGGTCATTTCTTCGATAGCTTCAAAAGACGAGGAATTTGTAAGCTACCAGAAAGATGGGAGAAATTAGTGATGGGAAATATTTTTGTCCCTTACATTTTAAACAAAGCTTTTATTTTGAAAAAAGGAAACAGCGAGAACTTATTCAAGGTCTTAATTTAGGAACTACAACTTTAGTTTGTGGTTATTACACACAACGTCAAAACTCTTGGACCGAAATAATTTGTATCTACTTATAGAAATATGACTAAAAATCAAATTTCTGATTTTGATAGAGTAAGGTTAATCGTCTTACATCAACAGGTTTGTTTAAATCACCGAATTTCAACGATACTTGCCAAACAAAACTAACAAATATTCTAAATACCTTTGTAATAATGCAACAAATTATGTACAATTAATTATAACATGTTCTCTTTTCTTCCCAAAAATATTAGGGGGTCCAAGAGTTTCGATGATGTGTGTACTAGTCAAAAACAATAACTGAAGAATTTATGGCAATTAAAATTAATCTGGGAATCCCAAATTTTCTAACAAAGGTCAAATTCGATTTACTTTGATCTCTTCATTGTCTAAAATCCAGCTGGACAGACTGGTCCATCAATTATCATAAACAACAAACACAGTTAATCCAGAGTACCATTTGAATTTCAAAAAAGATTACAGTCGTCTTTTTTAGCAAGAATCAAAAGTTGACCTTCCATCAGTTTTTTCAATGATTGACTAATCCAGTCCACTCATTATAATAAACAAGAATACCCAAGTGAATCCTGATTTTTTATGAAAAAAAAAAAAAAATCTGACATTTTGAGTTGAATTTTAAAAAAATGGGAGTAGTCCGGTTGTTGCATGAAGGACGTCCAATCGTCCAATCTGAAAGGCATTTCTTCACAGTGAACAGGTCTTACTTGTGTAAACTGCGGCTTGAATGTGCCCAGATAGCAATCTCGGCATCCAGCATCACTATCATTCGGATCCACCAAAGATCGAACGATAAATAATACGCTCTCGCTAATAACAGATGTACAAACTCGATTGCATCGTCGAGCGGAAAGTGTGAATGTTTTATTATATAAATGGCCTGGGAAAGGAATCCTTTTGTAATTGTCCTTTGCGCATTTTTCGATTTTTTTCACAACAAATTCCAACGATGATCCACTTCCATTGCGCAATTTTTGCGGTGCACGATGTGGGACAGTCTCTGTCAAGGTCAATGTCGGTCTCATCCTGTTGAGGAAGGCGCCAACTTTCAATTTCAAACGGTGATCTGCTTTCAAACATAATTAATATTTAATTAGATGGACGGACGCACACTTCTCGCACGTTTAAATGGACTGTAATCATTATAAAACGTCGAAGTGCGTTTTATGAATTTTTAGATGATAAATCTTGAGTTAAACTGTATCCAATTAAGATTCACTACAAATAATTATTATGAAGATCAGTAATCCTGACATGTTTGATATTTAACAAATTGATGACTGGTACTCTGAGGAATTTATAATCAATACCATTACGGATATAAATATACAGGACGAATTATTATGCAACAAGGTTGTGTTTAAATTATCTAAAGAAGAATTTTAAAATTAACTTTGCAAAAAATTGCCATTTCTTCAGCAATTTTAAAATAACATGTTGCTTAATAACAATGACCATTTTTAATATTTAACTCGTTATACAATTTGTACCGTAATTATTTAAAAGATTGGGAAACAACATTCCAGGTAAAATCCTAGACGAAGTTAATTGTTAATCCTGAAATGTAGATTTTTCATTATTTTTTTTTATCAGTACGGTCCAAGATGATCATCCATCGACCGTTGGGAAATATAGCCTGAAGAATTCATTGACATTGACGTTATAAATATCCAGCGACTACTGGTGTGGCATTTTGTAAAAAAATTATAAATAAATTGTGACAACATGTTGTGAAATTTGACAAGCGACCGAATCTATCGCCCGCAGACGATTACAAAACTGCTAGGAAAATATATACACAAAGAAGATCCGAAGCATTCAAAAATTCTGGTCACGAATGGACGACGTGATTTGATTGGAAATTCATGCAGAAATTTTAACTATTCGAATAATTTATTCGCTCATTTGTGTAAAATCGCAGAAAATTTATGTTCGGTGTCTAAAAAATTATAATTTGATTTTAAATTATTTTTTATATATGTCGCAGCGCGGTCAGGATTATCGGCCATTTCGAATATTAAATAACACGCAAATAGTCCTTACAATGTAATTGAACTAACAGGCACAGGATTACAACTAATAGTCAAACAATTAGGTAGGAGTCGTATGAAACGCGGTGATCCCGACGGTTATGCCAAGCCAAGACTTCTACGCAGCTTCCCTGACGGAGCTTAACTGTCCGCCCTCGCAGGTCTCCTCTACCGTCACCCTCGGTTCGAGTACCATCCCCTGCTTAGCACTTCCGCTGATTCCACCCAAGTACTATAAGTATGCAACCCATAGTACTACTTGCGTTTCACATGAACCCTCCGACACGGCCATTCTGACAAGTCACACGTCCTCGTGTGATTTTCCTGCAAATTAAGTTCAAACAGTAATAGTTCATTCGGCTTTTCCTGACTAATATCAGACAATCAGACGTTAGTTTTATCAACCTTTCAAATCAAATGCATAAAAGTTTGCCCCAATGCGTGTTACATCTACGATATTTTCGAATATAAGACTAGAGTTTATCTATGGACATGAAAACCTCAAGATCTGCATCACTTAACCAGCAATACAGACTCGTCATCACTTAACCAGCGATGACTCTCAACAGAAATTATCACTTAACCAGCGATAAAATCTCTTCGCCACTTAACCAGCGACGGCTCTCACTAGAAATTATCACTTAACCAGCGATAAAATCTCTTCGCCACTTTACCAGCGACGGCTCTCACTAGAAATTATCACTTAACCAGCGATAAAATCTCTTCGCCACTTTACCAGCGACGGCTCTCACTAGAAATTATCACTTAACCAGCGATAAAATCTCTTCGCCACTTTACCAGCGACGGCTCTCAACTTAATCAGTGTCCACACAGTTTTCAGTCCAATGATAAAATAATAATAAAAATATAAAAAATGAATAAAATTAAGATTTAAACTATTATTTACGTTGATTCTTCTTCTTCAGAAAAAGTGATTAAATCATCGTCATTGGGTACAAAGTTTTCTGGCATTTTCTTTATGCGGTCATACCAAATAAATATCTGTTACAAGACACTCATAAAATAATTATTACATTTTTACAATTAACTCTTTCCCAAAATAAGACAACCGATTCCATTCAACACAGGTACTGTTTAGATCTATTTCAAAATATCCAAACATGAACATTGATAATAATTCAAATGCCTTTGTTTATATTCCCAATTAAACACATGAATCATCGTCTAAACAATGATCATCTACACACAACGTCTCTACATTGCCTCTGCCCCCTGCGCCATGATCAAAACCAACTGATTTTGCACTTGCAGATCGACACACATACGATCTGAACCGTCTTTCTTTTTAACAAGAAGTATGGGGCTCGAAAATGGTGACGAACTTGGTCGAATAACTTTAGCATCTAAAAGTTTATTTATCTTATCTCGAACTACTTTTCTTTCTTCTGTGCTCAGTCGATAAGGACGTCTATTAACAGTTTTATTTAGATCTTTCAAACGAATTTGCATTGGATCAGTGTTAACTCGCCTCTCGGGAAGACCTTCAACAAAGTACTCTTTGTGTTTATCTAGTATTGTCAATAATTGATTTTTAAAGTCTAATGGAACATCTGTGTCTAAATTTTCAAAATTAATTTCGTTGGAATTGTTTAAAACGCACATGTTAACTACATTGATTTTCTTTATGGTAAGTTCTTCAGATGTCATATGAACAGCTAATCCTTGACTCAAAATATCTCGACCAATCATTATGTCATGTTGCATACAATAATCCGGTAAAACGTGAAACAATACTTCAAGAGAGATTTTATCAATTTCAACAACAGCCAAAATTTGTTGGGTACTGTTTATACTCGTCTGTCCGATGCCAGTCATAACAACAACATTAGAAAATCGTTTACCATTAAACTTAAGTGATATAGATTTTTTAATGAGCGAACATTCCGACCCGGAATCAAAACAAAATGAAAACTTCTCACCCTTATGTTTTAAAGTGGCTGCAGGTGTGTTTACCAAACACATATAGACGCGACGCTCGGTACTTGATCCCTTCGACTACGGATTGGCGTCTAAGTGGTTGGGTACAGTACAACGTGATGCAAAGTGTCCCTGTCGTCCACACTTGAAACAGGCAATCGATGGCTTCGTTGAATTTGGTCCATTGAATGATGGGTGTCCACTCGAGGTACTGGGTCTCGACATCTGGTTCTCATTATTTCTTGAGCTCCGACACTTGTCCGATTTATGACCCAATTTCCCACAATTGTAACATATTGTTGAAGCCATTGGTAATTTAGGCTTTTTATTGGGGTTGTGGTCGAGGTCGTTCGTCGTTGATTTCCTTTTCATATAAGAAAAAAACGGTCAGTTCTTTTAGCAGTTTAGCTCTTGTATCGATGTCGGAGGTAATCGCAAGTCGACGAGTCCTGGGTTCGAATGATGCGATATGTGCAAGAACTGCACTCGCTAGACGCTCGACGTCATTTGGCGAGCTGCATACGATGCAAGACATTCATCATCCTTTGGCTTATTGTTTAGGAAATTTAGAAAAACAGTCGCTGTTGTTTCGGGACAATGATATCTTGACGCAAAAATGTCTTTAAATTCCGACCACGTCATCTCCGGGTATGTCACTTTTGATAGCCAAGAGGATGCTTGACCCCTTAAAGCTTTACTAAGCAAAATTATCAAGGGAGCACCACTCATTGATTTGTCCGAAATGCACATATCTGCCGTCGAGATCCAAGCTTGTGCATCAGCGTTCTCTGTATCCGGATCAAACTCTGGCAATTCTACACTGACCTGATTCGACGGTGGCCGCAGAGCTTGTAGAAGAGCCAAAAAGTTCCTATTTTGTTGTTCCAATAGCGACTCCCACTTCACTTCACTTCCACCAGATCCAGATCCTGATCCTGATTCAAATCTTGATTCAGATCCCACTTCTGATGTCGCAGCGCGGTCAGGATTATCGGCCATTTCGAATATTAAATAACACGCAAATAGTCCTTACAATGTAATTGAACTAACAGGCACAGGATTACAACTAATAGTCAAACAATTAGGTAGGAGTCGTATGAAACGCGGTGATCCCGACGGTTATGCCAAGCCAAGACTTCTACGCAGCTTCCCTGACGGAGCTTAACTGTCCGCCCTCGCAGGTCTCCTCTACCGTCACCCTCGGTTCGAGTACCATCCCCTGCTTAGCACTTCCGCTGATTCCACCCAAGTACTATAAGTATGCAACCCATAGTACTACTTGCGTTTCACATGAACCCTCCGACATATATGTAATTTCGTTATTTTGCTGACGTCAATTTTTAACAACATAATTTATAATGATAATTTTTATTCTATTTTGTTTTACTTTTATTTTATACATTTAATATTAATATAAATTACCAAATGTTGCTTGCCTAAATATAAAATTAATTGATTTTCATATTTATTCATTTTATATCTGGAATTCAAGTTGTTAAAAATACTTTTTTTCTACTTTTTATTAAGTTAATTTATTTGATATTTACAAAAAACATCATAAATTGCTTTAACATTAGATAAAATATTTATATATTCATACTGTTAATTGATGAAATAACTCATTTAATAAAATTTAATAAAACATTAAAATATTTAATTTAGTAATATTCATAATATTTAGTAATATGATTACTTTTTTAAATACTAATGAATTATTTAAAAAATATATTTGAAGGATACTTCCTCCAAAATAAGACGTCAAGGAATTTAAAATATTTGAATAACAAGAAATATCATTTTATTTTTTTTTCAAGCTTCTTACTAATTTGTATTACATAATTATAATTTTCAAATTAGATCAATATATATATTGATATATATATATATATATATATATATATATATATATATATATATATATATGTATGTATATATGTATATATATGGATACTTTCTCCAAATTAAGACGTCCAGGAATTTATCAAAAAATATCTTTTGTTTCTTACAAGCTTATTAATAATTTGTATTACACAATTATATTTTTCAATTAGATCAATTGAATTATAAGAACTTTTCAAAACATTAACATAATCAATATAATTTTTAAATTTTATTGAAATAGTCAAAAATATTTTTATTTTGATTACTTTTATTATTTAAAAAAATAATATATTTATTTATTTTTCATTTTGTATTAATTTATTCATGAAATATTAACGCAAATGACCAAATTGTTGTTTGATTAAATAATAATAATTAATTACTGTTAAATTTCATATTCTTTCGATCATTTTATATCAGGAATCCAAGTTGTACAAAATATTAACTTTTCTACTTTTTATTAATAAATTTATCATAAATTGTTTTAAAATTAAGTAAAATATTTATATATTCATTCCATTAATTAATTCATGAAATATCACATTTAATAAAATTTAATAAAGCATCAAAATATTTATTTTAATAATTACATGATATTGTGTAATATGATTATTATATTGAATATTAATGAATTAATTATGTAAAAAAATATTTTAACAATGCTTCCTTCAAAATAAGACGTCAAGGAGTCTAAAATATTTGAATAACAAGAAATATCATTTTCTTCTTTCAAGCTTATTAGTAATTTGTATTACACAATTGTAAATTTCAAATTAGATCAATTGAATTATAAGAACTTTCCAAAACAAATCTATATAACTTTTAAATTTTATTTAAATAGTTAAAACATATTTATTTTAATTTCTTTTAGTGGATAAAAAAGTAATATATTTTTTTATTTTTCATTATCTTATACATTAAATATTAATTTGTGACCAAATTGTTGCTTTTTTTGAATAATAAAATTATTATTAAATTTCATATTTACACTATTTTTTACATTTAATAAAAAATTTATTATTTGATTTATTATATTATGTAATGTGATTATTATTTTGAATATTAATTGATTGAATATTCTCAAAAAAATATATTTTGAGGATAGTTCCTCCAAAATAAGACGTCAAGGAGTTTAAAATGATTAAATAACAGGAAATATTTTTTGTATTACAATTTATATTACACACAATATATTTTTAAAATCAATCTTTTCAAATCATTAACATAAAAATTATAAATTTCAAATTTTATTGAAATAGGTACAAATATATTTGTTTGAATTTCTTTTAGTAGTTAAAAAAAATATTTTGTCTTGTCTGAATAATAAAATTAAGTTTTATTAATTTTTATATTCATTCAATTATATCATATCTGGAATCAAAATTGTCAAAATTACTCTTTTTTTACTTTTTATTATGAAATTTATTGGTTGACTTTCTATATAAAACATCATACATTGTTTTAAAATTAAATATAATATTTATGTATTATATGTATTTATACTGTTAATTAATTAAAGTCCTTTGTTAAATATCGAATTTTTTAAAATTCAATAAAACATCAAAAGATTTATTTTAATAATTATATATTATTTAGAAATATGATTATTGTTTTAATATTAACGAACTAATTTAAATCTAAAATAAGAGATAAAGGAGTTTAAAATATTTGAATAACAAGAAATATATTTTGCTTTTCAGAAGTTTATCAATAATTTGTAATTATATTTTTCAAATTAGATCAACAAGAACTTTTTAAACCAATAACATAATCTTATATATTTTAAATTTTAATTAAATATTCGAAAATATCTAATAATAATATCATATTATAAATATGATCAAATTATGCTTGCCTAAGTAATAAAATTAAGTAATATTAATTTTTATATTCATTCAATCATTCTATATCTGGAATCCAAGTTGTCAAAAATACTCTTTTTCTATTTTTTATTAAGAAATTTATTGTTTAACTTGTTATTTACATAAATTGTTTTAACATTGAATGAAATATTTATATATTCATACCGTTAGTTCTTGATAAAATATCACTTTTATGAAATTTAATCAAACATTAAAATATTTAAGAACTTACTTCAACTTAAAAACATATTTGAAGAATACTTCTTCAAATATAAGACGTCAATAGTTTAAAATATTTTAATGACATGAAATAAATTTTGCTCCTTACAAGCTTATTAATGATTAGTATTACACAATTATATTTTTCAAATTAGATCAATTGAGTTATAGAAGAACTTTCCAAAACATTAACATTTAATTAATTAATTTCAGCATCTCCACATTTACGATAAAATTATGTAAATGCAGTTACATCCAATTAACAAATTGGAACCAATAGGAATGCAATTTAACATTAACATTAACGCCATATAAAAAAATTAACTATCAGTTTCATTAAAATAACTATATTAATTTAAATTACATGTATCGAAATGTTTAAAAATCAATTGAAACGCCAATTAATAAATAGTAAATTGATGTATTGAGAGCTAATTAGCGAGAAGAATCCGCCTTACATCCTTGAAGCAAGAAAAAATGCTACCATTAAAAACAGTCCATCAATAACAGTTTAATAAATCAGTTATATAATCTGGTAATTGAGAAACGGAACAATCGGCTTTGGCCTTTGGAAGTATGCGAGAAGAAAACACTTTCGAAAGGTTAAGCGTATGATATGTGTAATTACGCTTTTACTAATTGTAAATTAAATTAGTTTATAATTCGAATAATTGGCATAAATTATCCTTGCCCGAAGGGTTATTCAAAAAATGGAAACACCGTTTAATCAGTTATTAAACAGATTAATAATCACATCAATTCGGCGATTGTTGCCGGCACAACACCTGAAGCGAAATCATTGAAAACCATGAGAAAAATCTTTCAGTTAATTACGTTAACATCTTTAACACATACGATTGTAAAACAAAAATGGATTAATGACATTGAGTTGATTTATGACAAAGACGTGGAGAATATCTCGACATATTTTCATACGAGAAACCTTAACCTATCCAATTAATTTCGGAGATGTGTTATTGCATTATTTAAGAAAAAAACTGATACGTGAATGTAATTATTTAATCGATTTTACCAGTTTGAAGACGCGAGGACAAGTTTTTTTTGAAGATTTATATTGTATGTGTATTTGTTTACGTGATTTAATTATGATAATTAAGGAACCACTTTTTGGAACATAGGAAATTTTTTTTTCATATTAAATGAAGAATTTTTATGGTTTATATTTTCATCAAGGTCTAATTATAACAAGTGTAATTTGTTTATTTTCTAGGTTAAATAACCTTTACCATCAACTATTAAGTACTTTGAAATTATTAATATAGGAAGTATATTTGCCATGGTGAAGATATTCAATGTTAATTGAATTAAAATTTATTAATTTTTTTATTATTATTTTTCTTCCTTTAATAATGTTAAATAGAAAGTAAAAAATAACAATTTCTACGTCTTAAATTTTTGCATTATTGCAATTATTGACTTAGGGGCTCATCCTTGAAAACGACACCAAATTTCGTGTGTCACAATCTCCAAACAAAAAATCAATGCTAACCGAAAATCAATTGAGCAAACTTTGTAGTAAAATAATAAATTAAGCACACTTGTTATTCCGTAATTAATATTAGAATAAGCACACATTCTTATTAAAAGGTTAACAGCCAGTTTAAAGAAGATGAGACTGTGATTAAACAAGATATGCCGAAGGACTAAACAGTAGTGGGGCCAGGATTTTTATCTTAAAGTATAAAAGCGAAAGGCAATTATGAGGCGTTATCAAATACTCAACGCAACAATGAAAGTAGTAAGCCTTTAATAAATTAACTGAGGAATTTGTCACTGTTATAATTTTTTAGGTAGCTGTCCTCTTCGCCGTTCTGGCTGTAGCTTTGGCTGCCCCAGCCAACCCAGACGCTGAGGCTCAAGTCCTCAGAAGTGAATTGGATAACATTGGTGTTGATGGATTCAAATGGGGGTAAATTTAACCCTTTATGGTTCCAGGAACAAATACTGACTCTTGTTTCTATAGTTATGAAACCAGCAACGGTATCTCTGCTGATGAAACTGGAGAATTGATCAACGCCGGCTCAGAAAACGAAGCTGTAGCAGTCCGTGGGTCCTTCCAGTACGTTGGACCTGATGGTGTTACATATAAAGTAACTTACATTGCTGACGAGAACGGCTTCCAACCCCAAGGTGCCCATTTGCCTGTTGCCCCACAATAGGTTATTTAAGATAATAATACTAAAATCTAGAAAAAAACTAATAAAATTTATTGAAATCTAAACGTAGTATCATTAAATGGTAACTGATCCATTTAATTTCATCGAATTTCAAATGCCAACGAAATGGAAATTTACAATTTTTTTATAGCCAGGTTTTTGTCGTTATCTTATTGACATTAATCGCCATTCCAAAATAAAGAAGACGCTCAAAAATGTCAAGACGAATATTTAAATAAACGACCTTGACTTTTCGTAGACCATCCTAATGTTTAAATATCATGGAGATGTTACAACTAGAAAAACCACTAAAAATTCAAATAATAAAACCAAGGACTAATTTTGTAGACAACTTTTTAATTTCAGTGTCTTCTTTTACATTTCGTTAATTGATGTAAAGGTTTCTAAATGTTTACTCATCATGAGGTGTTTGGGTATTTCTCAACGGTTTATTTGAGGGGGACAGAAACAAAAGTTTGGTATTTTTTAAATTTTTTTATTATCTACAAACTACAAACTATTTATTGTGGGCCTACTGGCAAATGGGCACCTTGTGGTTGGAAGCCGTTGTCGTCGGCGATGTAGGTGACTTCATAAGTAACACCGTCAGGTCCAATGTATCTGAAGGATCCACGTACAGCGATGGATTCGTTGTCAGTGTTGGGGTTTACCAATTGGGCTTGTTCTTGGGCAGCGATTCCATTGCTGGTTTCATAACTGCAAACAAAACATTAATAACTATTCAATTACACAACGTTTCAATAAACTTACGCAAAGTTGTATCCATCAACACCGATGTTGTCCAAGTCGTTCCTGAGAACTTGAGCGTCAGCGTCTGGGTTCCTTTGTGGGGCAGCCAAGGCTACGGCCAAAACGGCGAAGAGGACAGCTACCTAGAAAACAATCCGGGCTGTATAAGAAAGCACAAAGCACGAGAGCACAGTTACTCACTACTTTCATGTTAATGCTGGTTTACGTTTTTCGTAAATGTGACAAAAACTTGAATCTGTATCAAGCTATTTATAGTTAGGATCACACCCCACTAAAGAACGTTGTTCGGTGTCGAAAATTGGCATCATCTTCTTAAGATCATCTTTTTGCATACATTAACCTTAATCTATATGCCATATTCTAATTATGGAATATTTTAGTTGGTCGTAAACTGATCTGTTACATATTTAATATTGTTTTCCTGGTCTGTCGGTAATTATAATAAATGTTTTTGTGTTATAATTGAATTAATCATTAGATTGCATAAGCAATAGGTGGTTTTACAGAAAGATTTAACAATAAAATATAAAAACCAATAGTGGTTAATCCTTTTTAGAGATGTAATTACGTTATATCGCATATTTACATTCTCTGACATCTTTTATCACTACTAATAAAATACCATTTTTACTACAGTATCATAGTAATTATACAATAATTTTTTAACAAAATATTAGTTGTAGAAAAACAGATAAACCACAATTTATATTTTAGTTTTCTGTGCGTTATTTCAACATGTCTCAAGTGCATTTAATTAAATTTGTTCATTAAAATTAATAAATGCAATGGAAAAAAAGAGTAATGATTCTGCAAACACGATGAATTTCAGATGCTGCGACATAAAACAGATGACCTTTGCAAGAATTTGTGCAAATACCACGATCATTATTATGTTAATGGTTCTTACCACACAAATGTTTATGAAAGAAATTAATTATTATGTGTAGTTTTTATTTTATACGTTAATTATTATAAATAAATCTGGAATGAATAGATTTACAACACATTAATGAAAGAGAAAGAATGACAATGAAGTGTTTGAAGAGGTATTAAAAAATCATTTTAAGTATTTATATCGATATTAATCACTTTCTACTTCAACTGCGGTTTGTGATTTAACATGATGATTCATGGGTTTTTGTAGGTTATTGTAAAATATTATAGATCCTTGTTAACTGAAAACTTCAAAGAACATGATTAATTCTATTGAATTCTTTTTTAGCAATATTATAAAGTACATTTCATTCGTTATATTGTAAACTTCCATTTACAATTAGCTTTAATAAATTAAATAATTATTTTATGAGTTCTTACTACTCTTGGAAAATACAAAATTTCAATTAATTTAAACAACAATAGAAGCCTAACTGGAACATATCGAAACATAAAAGAAACAAATGCTGATTTTAATGGTTTCTGTTCATTACGAATATCTCATTAATAAAATAGGCATTTTTATGTCCTACTCGTATTACTCAACATTGATTTTGCTGTATTTAAATGAAATAGAATATCCTAAAGGAATTTAAATATTTTCTCCATTAGTCCATCCTACAAATCGGACGAAGGTTAATTTATACGAAAACGTAGATAAAAGAAGTGCCTAAGTATTATAGAAATTCGGTGGGATGTCACTAAGTATAAATTTGGAAACAGATCATCTACTGATTTAATTGTTATAGATCCATCATCAACAACAACACAACAACATGAAAGTGGTCAGTAGTGTGGTGTGTTAAGATTTTGTGTGGGATGTGACTTATTGTTTCTTCTAACTGATTTAAATACTAATCTAATCTGGATCTTTAAAGTCATTTATTTAAATCCGAACATTCACTTTCTCTTCTTCTAGTATTTTTAGAAATTTGTAATTAACAATTATTTAATACAGGTAATTGCTTTGTTCGCCCTTCTTGCTGTGGCTTCAGCCACCCCAATCAACCCAGAAGCCTCCGCAGTGGTTGTGCGCAGCGATCTCGACAACATCGGAGTCGGTCCCTTCAGATATGCGTAAGTTACCTCGGTTTGTCTGTGTGAGCTGATAATAGAGATATTTTTGTCTACAGCTACGAAACCAGCAATGGAATCGCAGCTGAAGAACAAGGACAAATCATTAACGCCAACACTGATGCCGAGTCGATTGCTGTTCGTGGTCAGTTTCAGTATGTAGGACCTGATGGTGTTTTGTACCGTGTTACCTACATCGCCGACGAAAACGGTTTTCAACCACAAGGTGCCCATTTGCCAGTGGCCCCACAATAAATTAATTTAATAAAAATATAAAAAACTATACATTATTTTATTTAACATCAGAAGAAGACTTATGAAAGTTATTAATAATTAATTTAGTGGAAGTAATCCTTAAATCAACATGAAGCTGAAGAACAAAGTCAAATCAACAACTCCAACACTGATGCCGAGTCGATTACAGTTCGTGGTCAGTTTCAGTATGAAGGACCTGATGATGTTTTGTACCATATTCCTAGATCGCCGAAGAAAACGGTTTCCAACTACAAGATGCCCATTTGGTAGTTGCCCTACAATAAATTAATTTAATAAAAATATAAAAAACTAGACATTATTTTATTTAACATCAGAAGAAGACTCATGAAAGTTATTAATAATAACTTTAGTGTAATTAATCCTTAAATCAACATGAAGCTGAAGAACGAAATCAAATCAACAACTCCAACACTGACGCCGAATCATTTACAGTTCGTGGTCAGTTTCAGTATGAAGGACCTGATGATGTTTCGTACCATATTACCTACATCGCCGAAGAAAACGGTTTCCAACCACAAGATGCCCATTTGGTAGTTGCCCTAAAATAAATTAATTTAATAAAAATATAAAAAGCTAGACATTATTTTATTTAACATCAGAAGACTTATGAAAGTTATTAATAATTACTTTAGTGGAATTAATCCTTAAATCAACATGAAGCTGAAGGACTCAAATCAACAACTCCAACACTGATGCCGAATCGATTGCAGTTTGTGGTCAGTTTCAGTTTGAAGGACCTGATGATGTTTTGTATCATATTACCTACATCACCCAAAAAAACGGTTTCCAATCACAAGATGCCCATTTGCTAGTGGCTCACAATAAATTAATTTAATAAAAATATAAAAAACTAGACATTATTTTATTTAACATCAGAAGAAGACTCATAAAAGTTATTAATAATTACTTTGGTGTATTAATCCTTAAATCAACATGTAGCTGAAGAACGAAGTCAAATCAACAACTCCAACACTGATGCCGAATTGTTTACAGTTCGTGGTCAGTTTCAATATGAAGGACCTGATGATGTTTTGTACCATATTACCTACATCGCCGAAGAAAACGGTTTCCAACCACAAGATGCTCATTTGGTAGTTCCCTACAATAAATTAATTTAATAAAAATATAAAAAACTATACATTATTTTATTTAACATCAGAAGAAGACTTATCAAAGTTATTAATAATTACTTCAGTGGAATTAATCTATAAATCAACATGAAACTGAAGAACAAAATCAAATAAACAACTCCAACACTGGTGCCGAATCGATTACAGTCCGTGGTCAGTTTCAATATGAAGGACCTGATGATGTTTTGTACCATATTACCTACATTGCCGAAGAAAACGGTTTCCAACCACAAGATGCTCATTTGGTAGTTCCCTACAATAAATTAATTTAATAAAAATATAAAAAACTATACATTATTTTATTTAACATCAGAAGAAGACTTATCAAAGTTATTAATAATTACTTCAGTGGAATTAATCCTTAAATCAATATGAAACTGAAGAACAAAGTCAAATCAACAACTCCAACACTGATGCAGAATCGATTACAGTTCGTGGTCAGTTTCAGTATGAAGGACCTGATGATGTTTTGTACCATATTACCTACATCGCCAAATACAAGATGCCCATTTGGTAGATGCCCCATTTACTAGTTACTAAAAAATAAATTAACTTAATAAAAATATAAATGTTTTGTTTAATATCAAAAGAGAACTGATGAAAGTTATTAATAATTACTTTAGTAGTATTAATCCTTAAATCAACATGGAACCAATGATGTAATTGCGCTTAATCAATATTAATATTGAAAGTGATTGTGCCGTAATACATTAACATTAACGATGAAATTCTATCCAGTATTCATTGATTGATTTTTATCTTTGGACAGATGACATTTCGTCTAAGTAGTTAGCAAGATGTTAAAAGTAATGTAACGGGCAAAGGTTAATTTATTTAAAATATATTGTAATTAATAAAATGTATAATACTGATAAAAATTTAAATTTAAGTTTACACCTGTTTTATTTAAGTATGAACATATCCGGTAAAATTTTATATGAATAATACAAAATAATAAATATTTACAAACTAAATTATGCAATATTGATCACGATTTTGTATACAAATTAAAATTGTTTTTTATGTAATTATTTAAAGTAATTAAAATAATTTTCAATTTATTAAGTTATTTATTTACAATTGCCGTTTTTAATATTCAGATTTATCTTAAATTTTGTGTCCTAAACTAATTTATCTAAATACATAATAAATTTATTAGAAAGCAATCTAATTTAAGTATCTTTGTAGTTTTTTAGTTCCACAATTTTAAATACGAATAACTACATTTAAAGTTGTATAAACAAATTAATTAAATGTATTGTAATAAATTGATCACGATTTTGTACACATATTAAAATTGTTTTTTATGTAATTATTCAAATATTTTAACATACATACTTTGTTGTTAAATGCCTAATTTAGATGACACTAAATAATAATAAATACCTAATGCTTATTAATAAATTTTCATCAGTTCAATAAATCACAATTAATAATTCTATTAATTATACAGTTTATTGTTAATAATAAACAAACATGGTATTTTAAACAAAAATAATTAATGAAACAATAAAACAAAGACCTAATCAAGTTTCACTTGAATTTTGTCATCAAAAAACGTCAATTTTTCGTATATAAAAGCGCAATTAATCGCTAGTTAAGCAAATTAAAGTGAACCACCGAATCAACATGAAAGTAGTTAGTATTTGTAAAGTAACTGTGATTGTGCAGTGATAAATTTTGTGTTGTTGTTTCAGCTCGCAGTTCTCTTCGCCATTGTTGGTGTTTCTATTGCCGCTTCCGTTTCCGGTTCTAATCCAGATGCAGCTGCCGAAGTGGTCAAAAGTGAACTAGATAATATTGGTGTTGAAGATTTTAAATACAGGTTCAAATCTTCGTTTAATTTTCCTTGGATACAGGGCCAATAAAATTATTGTTTTCAGTTATGAAACCAGCAACGGAATCTTAGCTGAAGAAGTGGGACATCTGAACAATCTTGGATCAGAGAATGAGGCTCTGTCCGTTTCTGGGTCGTTCAAGTATGTTGCTCCTGATGGTGTGACTTATTCCATCAGTTATATTGCTGACGAAAATGGATTCCAACCACAAGGGGAGCATTTGCCACACTAAACTGTATTTTGTAATAAAATTTATTAATGCATAATTACTGTGTTTTAATCATTAATTTATTATTATTTAAGAAACATTATTATATATAAATTATTGTAAAATAACTATGCAAAATAATTTTATTCATAGTTTGTCTTTCGATACATAATTCTGAATTTAAATAAATCTGCATTTTATCCCCCTAATCAAAATTTATTGCAACGACTGGTTTTCAATGTAAATTAACATACTGCATTTAAAAAAAATTCTAGGTGGGATTTTATTGTTTAAAAATCGTTTAATATAAATACCGGATGGAACCTGTCAGTTTCATCAAGTTGCAAATTGAACTCCAAATGATCAACATGAAAGTAGTTAGTATCTAGTGCATCAGCAATAATTCAGTGTCAGTTCCAGTGTCTGAAATAGTGCCAATCTAAGTGATATTAGTGATGACAAATAAAATGGTCAAAAGAAGAAGAATAATATCACTTAGTTTAGTTCTACAAACCTGGAAAATACCTGGGAACTTTTAGTGAATAAAAACAATACAATTTAAATAATTTTCAGCTCGCTGTTTTCGTCGCTGTTATCGGTATGGCCCTCGCCGCCTCCCTCGGAGGACCAGACGCTGCAGCTGAAGTACTCAGGAGCGAATTGGACAACATCGGCACTGATGGATTCAAATACGCGTAAGTTTATAGTTTTTTCAACTGGTTGGTACCATTAATCATGTAATTTTTGTTTCAGCTACGAAACCAGCAACGGAATCGCAGCTGAAGAAGCCGGACACTTGAACAACGCCGGAAGCGAACACGAAGCTATCGCCGTCCAGGGATCCTTCAAATATGTAGGACCTGATGGTGTCACTTACCAAATCAGCTACATTGCTGACGAAAACGGTTTCCAACCACAAGGTGCCCATTTGCCAGCCTAAGAACAATTTGTTAATGAATATTTATAAATAATAAAAACGTTAAAACAATGTTTATCAGCTTTATTTTGACCCAAAATTTAATAGATAAAATAAAACAAATAAATTTTAAATCGTTTACCGTTCAGGCACATTAATTATTGTAGGCATTAATATTCTTATCTTCATATTAATAATATTACAATGAAAGTGAAGAGGTTTCAATATATCAAAACTTTAATAAATCACATAAAAGTAAATTTGATATTTTTTTTTAATTAGTATTATAGTACAAATATTAAATTTTAAAAAGAAATCTTTATTTTAATTAATTTTATGGGATTATTATTTAATTATTGTTAAATATAATATAAATTCTGTTTAGTGTTTATAAAAAAATTTAATATATTATTAAATTTGTTATAATAATTAAACTATGTTTTTAATATCTATGAATTGTTATTGTTAATATAATTATTTTTTACTTAAAAAGATATTGCAAATAAAATTTATTCTCTAAATATATTTCTTGCGTTTTTTTTTTTAATTACAAAATTAGTAATCGATTAATTAAATCTATTGATTAATTCATCAGATTTGTATATAAAAATGTAAAATAGTGATAAGTTATTGACTTAATGTAGATGCACTTTACACGCCGTATAATAATTTATTGGTTATTCAGGTTTTTATTTAAATAAGTATTAATAAAAATTGTATGTCATATTTGCTAATAAATAAAAATCATTCAATTTATTGGTAATTTGTTATTGGTGAGTCTTTGCAGTAACAATTACCATAATAAAACTGATTATTTAATTAATTATAAAAAAAAATTATAGGTATTGTTTTCTAATAAAGTCTTAAACTAACAAATTGTTTGAGGTATTTTATACATCTGTATTTTATTATTAGGTTTTCTCTACAATAACAGTAATATTTATTAATTTACATAATAGTGCAAGCTAATAAATAATTTAATTTTACTAAACGTCAATTGGTATGTACGAAATGAACTCCTACATGCATAATAAATGTTTTTTTTTCAATGCATTTTAAAGATCACACGACTTGTAAGACGAGACACTTGTTTAAATTTTATTTGCATACAAAATGTAAAAAAATTAAAGAGAGATGCAGCCAAAATTTAACTATATATACTCACTCCAACTGAGCAATTTGTATCAGTACATCATCTAAGCAACAACCATCAACATGAAAGTGGTTAGTATCGGTGACTTGGTGAATTTACTTAAGGTGCCGGAAGTGCAGTGATAAAAAGTGATAACCGAGGATTAAACAAAGGATTAAAGCTTGTTGTAATTTCTAGCTCGCAGTTTTCTTCGCCATTGTCGGTGTATCTCTGGCTGCTTCGGTCGGTGGTCCAGATGCCGCAGCTGAAGTGCTCAAGAGCGAATTGGACAACATCGGCACTGACGGCTTCAAATATGCGTAAGTCGAGATCCATCAACGACTTCAGTTATGAGAGTTTTTGTATTGTAGCTACGAAACTAGCAACGGAATCGCCGCTGAGGAGGCCGGACACCTGATCAACGCCGGAAGCGAAAACGAAGCTGTTGCTGTACAAGGATCCTTCAAATACGTTGGTCCTGACGGTGTCACCTACCAAGTTAGCTACATTGCTGACGAAAACGGTTTCCAACCACAAGGGGCGCATTTGTCAGCCTAAATTAGACCTTCGGAATATTTTTATATAAAAAATAATAAAGTTTACTTTTTTATTAAATGTTGTGTTATTTTTGAGAAGGAGATAAAACGAAAATAGCAACTTATGAAAACAGTTTTTGGCCTTTTTGTAGATTTATTTTTATGATTATCAATTTAGTGAATTAGCTTTAAAGTCTGTTTTGAAAGAACAACTATAAATTTGTAAATTATAGTAGTACAAATAATTGAGTATGTTAAATTGTAATTTTAGATGAATTCCAAACTTAATATAAACATATTATTATTATATAATTTATTAATAATAAAGGCAAATTGTAATTTTCTAGCTCGTAGTTTTCATCACCATTGTCGGTGTATCTCTGGGTGCTCCAGTTGGAGTCCAGATTCGGCAGCTGAAGTGCTCAAAATCATATTGGACAACGCCTTTAAATATGCATAAGTGAAGAGACATCAACGACTTCAGTTATGAGAGTTTTTGAATTGTGGCTACGAAACTGGCAAGAGAATCGCCGCTGAGGAAGCCGGACACCTGATCAACGCCGGAAGCGAAAACGAAGAGCAGCTGTACAAAAACCCCACAAATTCGCTGCTCCTGACGTTGTCACCTACTAAGACAGCTGTATTGCTGACTCTCAAAGGGCGCATTTGTCAGCTTAAAAGAGATTTTGTGAATATTTTATATATAAAAATAATAAATAAATTTAATATTTTATTAATTAACTGTTTTTAAGTTAAAAATAAGACGAAAATTACAACTTATACAAACGCTTTTAAACTTTTTATGGATTCATTTATATCAAAATCAATGTACTAAAATTAGCTTCAAGGCCTGTATTGAAAGTAAAATTAAAAATTTGTAAATTATAGTTGTTCAACAATTTCATATTAATTGAATTTACTAAATTGTAATACTAATTGAAAATAGCGAAGTATACAAATACTTTTTAGACTTTTTATAGATTCATTTTTATCAAAATCAATTTAATAAATTAGCTTCAAGGTCTGGTTTGAAAGTAAAATTATAAATTTGTAAATTACAGTAGTTCAACAATTTCTTATTAATTGAATTTGTTAAATTGTAAATTTAGATGAATCCCATTAAATTGAATTTAATTTTACTAAATAATTAGTATGTACGAAATAAACTCGTACATTTATAATACTGTTTTTTTCAATGCATTTTAAAGATCACACGGGTTGTAAAACAAGACACTTGTTTAAATTTTATTTGCATACAAAATGTAAAAATAAATAAAGAGAGATGCAGCCAAAATTTAACTATATATATTCACTCCAACTGAGCAATTTGTATTAGTACATCAACTAAACAACAACCATCAACATGAAAGTGGTTAGTATCGGTGACTTGGTGAATTTACTTACGGTGCCAGAAGTGCAGTGATAAAAAGTGATAATCAAGGATTAAACAAAGGATTAAAGCACATTGTAATTTTCTAGCTCGCAGTTTTCTTCGCCATTGTCGGTGTGTCTCTGGCTGCTTCGGTGGGTGGTCCAGATGCCGCAGCTGAAGTGCTCAAGAGCGAATTGGACAACATCGGTACTGACGGCTTCAAATATACGTAAGTCGAGAGCCATCAACGACTTCAGTTATGAGAGTTTTTGTATTGTAGCTACGAAACTAGCAACGGAATCGCCGCTGAGGAGGCCGGACACCTGATCAACGCCGGAAGCGAAAACGAAGCTGTTGCTGTACAAGGATCCTTCAAATACGTTGGTCCTGACGGTGTCACGTACCAAGTTAGCTACATTGCTGACGAAAACGGTTTCCAACCACAAGGGGCGCATTTGTCAGCTTAAATTAGACCTTCGGAATATTTTTATATAAAAAATAATAAAGTTTACTTTTTTATTAAATGTTGTGTTATTTTTGAGAAGGAGATAAAACGAAAATAGCAACTTATGAAAACAGTTTTTGGCCTTTTTGTAGATTTATTTTTATGATTATCAATTTAGTGAATTAGCTTTAAAGTCTGTTTTGAAAGAACAACTATAAATTAGTAAATTATAGTAGTACAAATAATTGAGTATGTTAAATTGTAATTTTAGATGAATTCCAAACTTAATATAAACATATTATTATTATATTATTTATTAATAATAAAGGCAAATTGTAATTTTCTAGCTCGTAGTTTTCATCACCATTGTCAGTGGATCTCTGGGTGCTTCAGTTGGGGTCCAGATACGGCAGCTGAAGTGCTCAAAATCATATTGTACAACCTCGGCCTAACGCCTTTAAATGTGCATAAGTGAAGAGACATCAACGACTTCAGTTATGAGAGTTTTTGAATTGTGGCTACGAAACTGGCAAGAGAATCGCCGCTGAGGAAGCCGGACACCTGATCAACGCCGGAAGCGAAAACGAAGCAGTTGCTGTACAAGGATCCTTCAAATACGTTGGTCCTGACGGTGTCACCTACCAAGTTAGCTACATTGCTGACGAAAACGGTTTCCAGCCACAAGGGGCGCATTTGTCAGCTTAAATTAGACCTTCGGAAT
Source organism: Aethina tumida (assembly GCF_024364675.1). Lineage (NCBI taxonomy): Eukaryota > Metazoa > Arthropoda > Insecta > Coleoptera > Nitidulidae > Aethina > Aethina tumida. Next base: position 8,422,928 of record NC_065438.1, read on the forward strand.
ATTTTTATATAAAAAATAATAAAGTTTACTTTTTTATTAAATGTTGTGTTATTTTTGAGAAGGAGATAAAACGAAAATAGCAACTTATGAAAACAGTTTTTTAGCCTTTTTGTAGATTTATTTTTATGATTATCAATTTAGTGAATTAGCTTCAAGGTCTGTTTTGAAAGAACAACTATAAATTTGTAAATTATGGTAGTACAAATAATTGAGTATATTAAATTGTAATTTTAGATGAATTCCAAACTTAATATAAAAAATATTATCATTATATTATTTATTAATAATAAAGGCAAATTGTAATTTTCTAGCTTGTAGTTTTCATCACCAATATCAGTGTACCTCTGTTCAGTTGCAGTCCAGATGCGGCAGCTGAAGTGCTCAAAATCATATTGGACAACCTCGGCCTAACGGCTTTAAATATGCATAAGTAAAGAGACAACAACGACTTCAGTTATGAGAGTTTTTGAATTGTGGCTACGAAACTGGCAGGAGAATCGCCGCTGAGGAAGCCGGACAACTGATCAACGCCGGAAGCGAAAACGAAGAGCAGCTGTACAAAAACCCCACAAATTCGCTGCTCCTGACGTTGTTACTTTCCACGACAGCTGTATTGCTGACTCCCAAAAGGAGCATTTGTCAGCTTAAAAGAGATTTTGTGAATATTTTGTGTATAGAAATAATAAATACATTTAATATTTTATTAATTGTCTTTTTTAAGCTAAAAATAAGACGAAAATAACAACTATACAAACACTTTTAAACTTTTTATAGATTCATTTATATCAAAATCAATGTACTAAAATTAGCTTCAAGGTCTGTTTTGAAAGTAAAATTAGAAATTTGTAAATTTCAGTAGTTCAACAATTTCTTATTAATTGAATTTGTTAAATTGTGATTTTTATTGAAAATAGCAACGTATACAAATACTTTCTAGACTTTTTATAGATTCATTTTTATCAAAATCAATTTACTAAATTAGCTTCAAGATCTGTTTTGAAAGTAAAATTATAAATTTGTAAATTACAGTAGTTCAACAATTTCTTATTAATTGAATTTGCTAAATTGTAATTTTAATTGAATTCCATTGAATTGAATTTAATTTTACTAATTATCAATTGATATGTATTTTGTGTATAAAAATATATATACAGTAACTGTTTTATTAATTGCCTTTTTTAAGTTAAAGATAAAACGAAAATAGTAACTTATACAAAAAGGTTTTAGACTTTTTAGATTCATTTTTAAAATTTGTAAATTAGAAATTTGGAATATTTTGTATATAAACAACAATAAATACTTTTACTATTTTATTAATTGTTTTCTTTATTTTTTTTATAAAAAAGGAAGTTGAACATAAAACTAAAATAGCAACTTACACAAACATTTTTTAGTCTTTTTATAGATACATTTTTATGATAATCAATTTACTAAATTAGTTTCAAGGTCTATTTTGAAAGTAAAATTAGAAATTTTTAAATTACTGTAGTATAACAATTTTCTTATTAACCGAATTTGTTAAATTATAATTTTAATTGAATGCCAACTTTAATTTAAAACGTATTCACTTACATATTTAAATGAACAATTCTATATCTATAAAATACTTCGATGTATAAATACATATAAATATTAATAGTTGAAATTAAATAAAACTTAAAAAGGAAATTAAATTTATTAATAATAAAAAGTTGTTGCAAGAAGTTACATTTAAATATTTACATAAACCATAATTAATTAAAAGGCACTAAAATTGTTAATTATTTTCTGTAATTATAATATAGTTAACAGTCTATTAAAAACTACTTTGAATATTTTCCTTTTATGGCGCATTCATTGACATTTAAAGAAGACAAATTTTTACAAAATTTTAGTACTTCAGAAGAAATTGTTCTTATATGGAATTCCATAAAATTGCCATTAAAATATATATAAAACAATTATTATTTTGAATTTATATAAAATTTTGCTTCTGAGATTAAGATCATTAACCCGAAGAGTATCATTTACAACACCTCTACAAGGAAATCACAGTCATCTGGAATTCCTAGCACAAGCATAAATTTGTCAAGATGGTACATCTACACAGTCGCTCTGTACTGGTTTTTTATGAATGAATTAAATAAAAAAATAGTCTAGTGGGGGTAAAAATCGCCCAAACGTTCGCATATATAAAGATTTAATCTGGATTACACGGTTAATTCACAGATCAGTTCAAAACGGTCAACATGAAATTCGTGAGTAGTAAATCATCGTCAAGCTTAGACAATTTATTAATCTTATTTTGAACACAGGTCGTAGTTTTGTTCGCCATCCTTGGAGCCGCCATGTGCGCTTCCTTGAACCCAGAGGCTGAGGCCCACGTGGTCAGAAGCGAATTGGACAACATCGGCGTTGACGGATACAAATACGCGTGAGTTTTAATTCCTTAAAATTTTTTCCTGTATGTCGCTAACGTGATGTGAATTTTGAAGTTACGAAACCAGCAACGGAATCGCCGCTGACGAAACCGCCCAACTTATCAACGCCGGAACTGACAACGAAGCTATTGCTGTACGTGGATCCTTCCAATACGTCGGAGCTGACGGTGTTACCTACAAAGTAACTTACGTTGCTGATGAAAACGGTTTCCAACCACAAGGCGCCCATTTACCCGTAGCTTAAGTTATATTTTGTAGTTTAGTAAAAAATTTTGTAAAAAAATTAATAAAAAGCAATATAATTCAAACTTGATATGTTTTATTTAATGGGAAAAGTCATTAAATTAAAATATTTGGATATTTAAACTGATATGAGTAGTCAAATTTCAATTTATTCCATCCTATATGCTGTATAAAATGATATTAACAATTACTAATTAATTATGAATGACTATTACAAATAAAATAAATCCATATTATTGAATTAATCACAGTCAAATGTATTTTAAAATTATCGACACTAAATTACAAAATATTTCTTGTTTCTTTTATCTTGTAGATTAAATATTTTATTAGATTATTTTACATTCTTTCTAAATTATGTTATCTTCAAATAAATTTTAAAAAGTGACATTATAGGGGTCAACATCTCTTTGACCTCGCCTAACATTTTATTAAGATGACACTGACCATCTTTTTTAAAATAATTATTCTATCTATTAAATATAATTTGAAAGGTTCAACTTAAAATTGTAATTTTATTAAGTTTTATTTTTTTTTTAAATATATAGTACCACTTTCAGAACAACAATAAATTTTTATAGTAAATTGACAATATTTCACAAATATGTATTATTTTTAAAGAGCTCTTTGGTAACTTCTTTGTTACTTAAGTAACCTGTATAAAAAATTTATATAATGAAAATGTTTCACACAATTATCGTTAACATATATTTTTCAAAACATAAGTAATATTAGAAATTTCTTCATTCAATGAAATTTTACAAGGTAGTTCTTCAGTATTATATAAAATAAAAATTGATAAATTTTATTTAAACTTTGGACCAGAAATTTGCATAAGACACTGTATAAATTTTCAAAATTCACATCCTGCGTTTCCTAAAATAGAAACAGGTATTCAATAAATAATTAGGCAGAAGTCATCGGCCTACCAAGACTCGTCCTTTACTTGTTATCTTGAATAAATTAAAAAAATAGTGGGGGACAAAATTCGTTTATTATATCATATAAAAAGATTAACTATTACCCAACATCATCACATCCAGATCAAATCGACCAAGATGAAATTCGTAAGTACCCCTGTTTTCTTTCTTTGATAATTTCAATAATCATGGTTATTTTGCAGCTCGTAGTTCTGTTCGCCGTAGTTTCTGTAGCTGTCTGCGCTTCCGTAAACCCGGACGCTGAAGCTCAAGTACTCAGAAGCGAATTGGATAACATCGGCGTTGACGGATACAAATACGGGTGAGTTATTATTATTTCAACTATTCTTTGACGTCTCAATAACCCGATTTGAATTCTGAAGCTATGAAACCAGCAACGGAATTGTCGCTGACGAAGCCGCTCATCTTGTCAACGTTGGAACTGACAACGAAGCTATCGCTGTGCATGGATCCTTCCAATATGTCGGAGCTGATGGTGTTACTTACAAAGTAACTTACGTTGCTGACGAAAACGGTTTCCAACCACAAGGTGCTCATTTGCCTGTAGCTTAATTTGTAATAGTTTTGTAAATAGTAAAAAAAAATTAAATAAAAACTAATATAATTTATACAACTTTGTTTTATTTTAACTTATTAAAAATGTTCTCTTTAAACATTTAATTTTACTTTCAAAGTAAAGTTATTTTAATCAATAATATTTGGTATTACTGTTACATGGTAGGAATCAATTAAATGTTAATATTATTAATAATAGCAATATATAAAATATAAAATATTAATTATTTGATAAGCAAACCACAATTTTGTTCCACTGACATCATTTTTGATATTAAAACGAATTACAAGATTGTTTTGATAAAAGTTAAATTGTAATTTGAAATTTAGATCATAATTCTTTTAAGAGAAAGAAGATTATATATGTATAATAATTATTAAAATGAAAGACATTATATATAAATTTCCAAATATTACATCCTGCGTTTCCTAAAATAGAAACAGGTATTCAGTCAATAATTAGGCAGGAGTCATCGGCCTACCAAGACTCGTCTTTTACTTGTTATCCCAAATAAATTAAAAAAAAAATGGGGGCCAAAATTCGTCTATCAAATCATATAAAAAGATTAATTATTGCCCAACACCATCACATCCAGATCAAATCGACCAGGATGAAATTCGTAAGTTCTCCTGTGTACTTTCTTTGATAATTTCAATAATCGTTATTTTGGAGCTTGTAGCTCTGTTCGCCGTAGTTTCTGTAGCTGTCTGCGCTTCCGTAAACCCGGACGCCGAACCTCAAGTATTTAGAAGCGAATTGGACAACATCGGCGTTGACGGATACAAATACGGGTGAGTTTTTATTATTTCAATTATTCTTTGAGATCTTACTAACCCGATTTGAATTCTGAAGCTATGAAACCAGCAACGGAATTGTCGCTGACGAAGCCGCACATCCCGTCAACGTTGGAACTGACAACGAAGCTATCGCTGTACATGGATCCTTCCAATTTGTCGGAGCTGATGGTGTTACTTACAAAGTAACTTACGTTGCTGACGAAAACGGTTTCCAACCACAAGGTGCTCATTTGCCTGTAGCTTAATTTGTAATAGTTTTGTAAATAGTAAAAAAAAATTAAATAAAAACTAATATAATTTATACAACTTTGTTTTATTTTAACTTATTAAAAATGTTCTCCTTAAAACATTTGATTTCACTTTCAAAGTTATTTTAATCAATAATGTTTGGGCATTAATGTTACACAGTACGTCTCAAGTAAATGTTGATATTATTAATGCTAGCAATATATAAAATATAGGATATTAATTATTGATCATTAAACCAAAATTTTGTTCCACTGACATAATTTTTGATATTAAAACAAGAAACTTGTAAATACAAAATTCTTTCAATAGCAATTAATCAAACTGTAATTTGAAATTTAGATCATAATTCTTTTAAGAGGAAGACGATTATATATGTATAATAATTATTAAAATGAAAGATAATATATATATATATATATATATATATATATATATATATAAATTTCCAAATATTACATCCTGCGTTTACTAAAATAGAAACAGGTATTCATTCAATAATTAGGCAAGAGTCATCGGCCTACCAAGACTCGTCCTTTACCTGTTATCTCGAATAAATTAAAAAAAGTGGGGGCCAAAATTCGTCTATCAAATCATATAAAAAGATTAACTATTGCCCAACACCATCACATCCAGATCAAATCGACCAAGATGAAATTCGTAAGTTCCCCTGTTTACTTTCTTTGATAATTTCAATAATATGGGTTATTTTGCAGCTCGTAGTTCTGTTCGCCGTAGTTTCTGTAGCTGTCTGCGCTTCCGTAAACCCGGACGCTGAAGCTCAAGTACTCAGAAGCGAATTGGACAACATCGGCGTTGACGGATACAAATACGGGTGAGTTATTATTATTTCAACTATTCTTTAACATCTTACTGACCCGATTTGAATTCTGAAGCTATGAAACCAGCAACGGAATTGTTGCTGACGAAGCCGCTCATCTTGTCAACGTTGGAACTGACAACGAAGCTATCGCTGTACATGGATCCTTCCAATATGTCGGAGCTGATGGTGTTACTTACAAAGTAACTTACGTTGCTGACGAAAACGGTTTCCAACCACAAGGTGCTCATTTGCCCGTAGCTTAATTTGTAATATTTTTGTAAATAGTAAAAAAAAATAAATAAAAACTAATATAATTAATACAACTTCGTTTTATTTTAATTAATTAAGAATGTTCTCCTTAAACATTTAATTTCACTTTCAAAGTTAAGTTATTTTAATCAATAATATTTGGGAATTACTGTAACATGGTACGTCACAATTATATGTTAATATTATTAATAATAGCAATATATAAAATGTAAAATATTGATTATTTGGTCAGCAAACCACAATTTTGTTCCATTGACATCATTTTTGATATTAAAACAAAAAACTTGTATATACAGGATTGTTTTGATAAAAGTTAATCAAACTGTAATTTGAAATTTAGATCATAATTCTTTTAAGAGGAAGAAGATTATATATGTATAATAATTATTAAAATGAAAGACATTATATATAAATTTCCAAAATTTACATGCTGCGTTTCCTGAAATAGAAACACATATTCATAATATTCAAACAAGGTGCTCATTTGCCCGTAGCTTAATCTGTAATATTTTTGTAAATAGTAAAAAAATTAAATAAATACTAATATAATTAATACAACTTCGTTTTATTTTAATTTATTAAGAATGTTTCCTTAAACATTTAATTTCACTTTCAAAGTTAAGTTATTTTAATCAATAATGTTTGGTATTACTGTTACATGGTACGAATCATATAAAACTAATATAATTAATACAACTTCATTTTATTTTAATTTATTAAGAATGTTTTTCTATGAACATTTAATTTCACTTTCAAAGTTAAGTTATTTTAATCAATAATATTTAATAATTCCTGTTACATAGTACGTCTCAAGCAAATATTAATATTATTAATACTAGCAATATATAAAATATAAAAAATTAATTATTTGATCATTAAACCACAATCTTGTTCCACTGACATAATTTTTGATATTAAAACAAGAAATTTGTAAATACAAGATTATTTTGATAAAAGATAATCAAACTGTAATTTGAAATTTAGATTATAATTCTTTTAAGGGGAAGAATATTGTATATGTATGATAATTGTTAAAATGAAAGACATTATATATATATATCTTCAGCATCTTCATCAGATTTTATACAGTTTGGAGTACCTGGTGATTTTTTTAAGAATTTTGAACAAATGCAACACTTGGAATTATAAGTTTTAGATGTTGACATATTTTCACTTAAATAATAATATAGTCAAATAAAAATAATTATTAAATATAGATAAAAATACAGCCAATGCTTCTTTGGAATGTCAACAGTCAATAATTTTAAGGTTATCTACAGATAAAGAAAAAAAAAAACAGTATTACCTGTTTTGAATTACAGTTCCATCTTATGGTCATTAAATTAATTAAATATCGATACAATAGTAATGTATATTGATTTTATAATTTCAGTGATTAATAAAGTTTATAATAGTAATTAAGTAGATTAAATAAAAAAAAAATTGATATGTGTGTAATGTAATTTTTCTGTTGTGTTCACAGCTCAGTAATCAAATAAGTTCCGTATCATATCAGTTCAAGAGTAAAATTATTAAAATTATTTTGAGAAAAAAAATGGATTTTATTTTTTTTCAATGTGGCGTACCGTTTTTAAAAAATCCAAAAGCTCATATATTTATCGAAAATTGGACGAGGAATTAAAAAAAAATAGTTTTATAATTGTGTCGTAATCGTAAGATGGTTAAAAATTGAAATTAAGAAAATAAACTCATTTTTTTAAGGTCCTTGTGAACCGATATAGCTCTCATTTTTTTCCGAAAAGCTACCATCGTCCCCCAAAACATATCCGGCATCTAGATCAATCGATTCACACAGCGCTGAGAAAATTAATTTTTCCGAATTTTCAGTATTTTCGATTTACTCAGAAGCGGTTATAGATAAAGACCTGAAACTCGCACTATCGAAATATCTTATAAGTACTAAGATTCCCTGAAATTATGAGCCCGATCTCTTTCTGGGGCCGATTAGGTATATTTATCGTCTCATGGCCTTTAGATCATAATTCTTTTAAGAGGAAGAAGATTATATATGTATAATAATTATTAAAATGAAAGACATTATATATAAATTTCCAAAATTTACATGCTACGTTTCCTGAAATAGAAACAAATATTCATAATATTCAAACAAGGTGCTCATTTGCCCGTAGCTTAATCTGTAATATTTTTGTAAATAGTAAAAAAATTAAATAAATACTAATATAATTAATACAACTTCGTTTTATTTTAATTTATTAAGAATGTTTCCTTAAACATTTAATTTCACTTTCAAAGTTAAGTTATTTTAATCAATAATGTTTGGTATTACTGTTACATGGTACGAATCAATTAAAACTAATATAATTAATACAACTTCATTTTATTTTAATTTATTAAGAATGTTTTTCTATGAACATTTAATTTCACTTTCAAAGTTAAGTTATTTTAATCAATAATATTTAATAATTCCTGTTACATAGTACGTCTCAAGCAAATATTAATATTATTAATACTAGCAATATATAAAATATAAAATATTAATTATTTGATCATTAAACCACAATCTTGTTCCACTGACATAATTTTTGATATTAAAACAAGAAATTTGTAAATACAAGATTGTTTTGATAAAAGGTAATCAAACTGTAATTTGAAATTTAGATTATAATTCTTTTAAGGGGAAGAAGATTGTATATGTATGATAATTATTAAAATGAAAGACATTATATATAAATTTCCAAATTTTACATCCTGCATTTCCTAAAATAGAAACAGGCATTCTCTAAATAATTAGGCAGAAGTCATCGGCCTACCAAGACTCGTGCTTTACTTGTTATCTTGAATAAATTAAAAAAATAGTGGGGGTCAAAATTCGTCTATCAAATCATATAAAAAGATTAACTATTGCCCAACACCATCACATCCAGTTCAAATCGACCAAGATGAAATTCGTAAGTTTCCCTGTGTACTTTCTTTGATAATTTCAATAATCGTGGTTATTTTGCAGCTCGTAGTTCTGTTCGCCGTAGTTGCTGCAGCTGTCTGCGCTTCCGTAAACCCGGACGCTGAAGCTCAAGTACTCAGAAGCGAATTGGACAACATCGGCGTTGACGGATACAAATACGGGTGAGTTTTTATTTCAACTATTCTCTGAGATCTTACTAACCTGATATGAATTCTAAAGCTATGAAACCAGCAACGGAATTGTCGCTGACGAAGCCGCTCATCTTGTCAACGTTGGGACTGACAACGAAGCTATCGCTGTGCATGGATCCTTCCAATATGTCGGAGCTGATGGTGTTACTTACAAAGTAACTTACGTTGCTGACGAAAACGGTTTCCAACCACAAGGTGCTCATTTGCCTGTAGCTTAATTTGTAATAGTTTTGTAAATAGTAAAAAAATTAAATAAAAACTAATATAATTAATAATACTTCATTTTATTTTAATTCATTTGAAATATTCTCCTTGGAACATTTAATTTCACTTTCAAAGTTCAGTTCTTTTAATCAATTATGTTTGGAAATTACTGTTACACAGTACGTCTCAATTAAATGTTAAGATTATTAATAAATATATATAAAATATAAGATATTTATTACTTGACTAATAAACCACAAATTAATTTAATTGTTTTTATTTTTGATATAAAAACAACTTGTAAATACAAATTTGTTTTGACAACAATTAAAAATTATATACCATATATTTATAATTTAAAAATTTAATTAAATAGGAAGAATATTACGTATGAGAATTATTAAAATGAAAGTTTCTTATAATATAAAATATTATGAACTCATTTTCTTTTTCCTAATTTACTGTATTGTACAACTAATACTATAAAACATCATAAGTAGCTAATAAACTTTATCTAATTCATGTTTTAAATATTGTCTACGAGAAAAGTTCATTAAAATAAAACATAAACCGTAGATTTGTCATTTTCTTGCTATTAATAAAAAATCTATTTACTAGGTTGAGCCTTCTATTACAAAACATTGTTTTGTTCTACAAGAAACTGCAACATTAATTACATTTCATTATGGTTCAATTAAATAATATACAATGGCAACATTCTATATTTAACTTAACAAAAGCATCTCTTTATATTCCTTAAATGCATGACAAACCAAATATGTATATTAGTATGCTAATAATAGATTCCTGCAATAGTTGCTAGTAAAAAAGCTGTTGACATTTCATTGTGATATACTTGTTTGTCTTGCCAGGAATTTATCTTAAGAACATCTTTAAGATTTATTGACATATATCTTATGTTAATTTATTATAACTTTTAGTTTCACCCACAAATCAATTTATGAATAGTTCATAATGTAATGGAAGAAAATAGACATACAACAAAAAGATGATTCTTACAGAATGACCAGTTTCGAAAGAAAATGTTTTCAAGATAAAATTTAAAGGAATTTAATAAGATTAGCAACGTATGTAGACATTAATTTTGTACTAACAAAAGGGTATTAGTCACTAAACAATTATTCCAGTCGTCTTTTTGTATAAAAACTTTAAACTTGAGAATATGGTTCTTTCAGAAACACCTGTTTGTAACGAAAATGTTAACAAAATAAATTTAAAAGGAATTTAATAAGTTTAGCAACGTATGATGATGACATTAATTCTATATTAACAAAAGGGGATTAGTCACTAAACAATTTTTATAGTCGTTTCTTTGCATACAAATTTTAAAACTTGGGAATATGATTCTTTCAGAACCATCAAATTAGAACTAAAATGTTAACAGGATAAAATTAGAAGAAATTTAATATGTATGATATGATAGTATGCATGAAAACATTAATTCTATACTAACAAAAGGGAATTAGTCACTAAACAATAATTACAGTCGTCTTTTTGTATAGAACTTTTAAAACTTGGGAATATGATTCTTTCAAAATGGCCTGTTTGGAACGAAAATGTTAACAAGATAAAATTAAAAGAAATTTAATAAGATTAGCAACGTATGATGATATTAATTCTATACTAATAAAAGGGAATTAGTCACTAAACAATTTTTGTAGTCGTCTTTTTGTTTAAAAACTTTAAAACGTGGGAATATTATTCTTTCAGAATCGCCAATTTGGAATGAAAATGTTAACAGGACAAAATTAAAAGGATTTTAATAAGAATAGAATCGTGACATAAATTCTATACTAACCAAAAGGAATTAGCCACTAAACAATTAATTACAGTCGTCTTTTTGTATAGAAACTTTAAAACTTGGGAATATGATTCTTTCAAAATGGCCTGTTTGGAACGAAAATGTTAACAAGATAAAATTAAAAGAAATTTAATAAGATTAGCAACGTATGATGATATTAATTCTATACTAATAAAAGGAAATTAGTCACTAAACAATTTTTGTAGTCGTCTTTTTGTTTGAAAACTTTAAAACGTGGGAATATTATTCTTTCAGAATCGCCAATTTGGAATGAAAATGTTAACAGGACAAAATTAAAAGGATTTTAATAAGAATAGAATCGTGACATAAATTCTATACTAACAAAAGGGAATTAGCCACTAAACAATTAATTACAGTCGTCTTTTTGTATAGAAACTTTAAAACTTGGGAATATGATTCTTTCAGAATGGCGTATTTGGAACGAAAATGTTAACAAGATAAAATTAAAAGAAATTTAATAAGATTAGCAACGTATGATGATATTAATTCTATACTAATAAAAGGAAATTAGTCACTAAACAATTTTTGTAGTCGTCTTTTTGTTTGAAAACTTTAAAACGTGGGAATATTATTATTTCAGAATCGCCAATTTGGAATGAAAATGTTAACAGGACAAAATTAAAAGGATTTTAATAAGAATAGAATCGTGACATAAATTCTATACTAACAAAAGGGAATTAGCCACTAAACAATTAATTACAGTCGTCTTTTTGTATAGAAACTTTAAAACTTGGGAATATGATTCTTTCAGAATGGCGTATTTGGAACGAAAATGTTAACAAGATAAAATTAAAAGAAATTTAATAAGATTAGCAACGTATGATGATATTAATTCTATACTAATAAAAGGGAATTAGTCCCTAAACAATTTTTGTAGTCGTCTTTTTGTTCAAAAACTTTAAAACGTGGGAATATTATTCTTTCAGAATGGCCAGTTTGGAATGAAAATGTTAACAGGATAAAATTAAAAAGATTTTAATAAGAATAGCATCGTGACATAAATTCTATACTAACAAAAGGGAATTAGCCACTAAACAATTAATTACAGTCGTCTTTTTGTATAGAAACTTTAAAACTTGGGAATATGATCCTTCAGAACCACCAGTTTGGAACTAAATGTTCACAAGATAAAATTAAAATGAATTTAATGGATTAGCAACGTATGAAGAGATTAATTCTATACTAACAAAAGGGAATTAGCCACTAAACAATTATTACAGTCGTCTTTTTGAATAGAAACTTTAAAACTAGGGAATATGATTTTTTCAGAACCACCAGTTTGAAACTAAATGTTAACAAGATAAAATTAAAATGAATTCAATAAAATTAGCAACGTATGATGACAATAATTCTATAATAACAAAAGGAAATTAGTCACTAAACAATTATTAAAAATCAATCCTTTGTGTATAAACTTTAAAAACTTGATGCTAAGATGATTCTTACACAATCGCCAGTTTTGAACGAAAATGTTTACAAGATAAAATTAAGAGGAATTTAATAAGGTCGGCAACGTATGACTACATTAATAATTCTATACTGGTTTGGAATAAATTAATTTGACTGCACAAAAAATTATGCTTATTTGGGGAGGGAGTAAATTAATTGGCTATAAAAGGAAATTAATGCATCGTAAAAATTGTCAATTGATCGCAGTTCGACAAACTCCAACCATCATGAAAGTAGTTAGTATCCTAATATTTCGAGGATTCGATTAAAAAAAATTGTTATTAATAATTTAATTCAGTTCGCAGTTCTTTTCGCCGTCATTGCCGTTTCCGCCGCCGCTTCCCTTGGTGGTCCAGATGCTGCCGCCGAAATTCTGAGGAGCGAACTGGACAACATTGGAACTGACGGCTTCAAATGGGGGTAAGACATAATTTTAACCCTAGGAGTGAACACGTGGTAATGGTTTTGGTTGCAGCTATGAGACCAGCAACGGAATTTCAGCTGAAGAATCCGGCCATTTGATCAACGCCGGCTCCGAAAACGAAGCTATTGCTGTCCAAGGTTCTTTCAAGTACGTCGATGCTGAGGGCAAAACTTACACTGTCACTTACATCGCCGACGAAAACGGTTTCCAACCACAAGGCGAACATTTGCCACACTAAATTTTCTGTAAAATGTGTAATATAAAATATAAATTTTAAATTAATAGTTCTTTAATTTTAATATTGTTTATAATTTTTTTAATCGATTCCTCAAGGCTAAACAAATTATGTAAAATAATGTAATTTTTATAAACATGGAAAATTTTAAACGCCCACTTAATTTTATAGTAATTTTTACAATTAATGTTCTTAAAAGATTACTAAAAGAAAACAAAATGTTTTTTTTTAATGTTTTAACCAGCAACAAAACTAATCCTCCAGATATGATTAATTTGAACGATCCATTGAATACTGTAATTGCTGATAATTAAATTAATATGATTATAAATCGAAATTTAACATTTACTTTTTGATTTTGTACCTTTAGCTAAGTAATAAGCCTTGAACTTTTCATCGAACCTTTTTCACCTCCAATGCAACAAATATTTCATTTATACAATAATTACATTACTCAATATTTAATACCATTGACATTGTTTAAGTGATTTATTTGCAAAATACAGTAGTTGTTTTCTCATATTAAACAATGCAGTACCTGTGTTAATTAAACCCATTCGTTGGCACGATTAACATTATTCCTGCTTCACTTCTAATCAATACGTCAATCAGTATGTCAATTTTATGTGTTAGTGGTTTTAAATGCTATTTTAATCAACACATCAATCAATTTTTAAAAAAAGTATTATGAATGTTTTCGATTAGGACGAGTACAAAATACATACATGGCAAATTATTAAAACACCCGTTATAATATTAAAAGGTCAATTGTAAAACGTGCGTAGATATTTTTAATTTTTAAAGGTGGCACCTACAATGTATCTAACATTTGTTTAACGTTTTATAGACGAAAATTTCTATTTTATACTATTTTATTTTTAGATTAATTAACTTTTACATAATGAACAAGTGATTTGAAGAGATTCTCGATTTTCACAAAATTAATTAACCAACCTGTTCGGCATCATTTAGAAACGATTTCTTCAGGTAATTAAAGATAATTTAACAATAATATAACAATTTGATGGGCTTTGGCCAAATGTCGAATTGTGGAACTAACGAGGTCCTGTTTTGCATTCGCCGAGTGAATCTTCCAAACGTAACGGCTCGTTTGTGTAAATGTCATGGGCATTTCTGATCGAATAACTGATTTTATGTGTTATTACCACTCGTCTTATTGCTGTTTACAATGTGTAAACAAAAATTCTTTTTTAGTCTTTTGCCACTCTAAATTTTTTATAGGTTGAGGAGTGCAGCAAAGTTTTCCTAAGAACAAGTGTAATAAAAAAACTTTTTCTTTCATTTAAGAGTAAAATTATTGATTATTCTAGAAAATATTTTACTCAATCATTTTCCTGAAAGAAATTTCAAATAATATTATAATTAAAAAGCTTTTTTAATGGCGAGGATAAAATTTTTCTAAGAGCAATTAATTTTGAATTCATAATTTCTAATATACCATTAAAAAATTTACAGATTGTACGTTTCATGGAGATTGAATAAGTTCTCGCTGTTTTTTTACAATGTTAAAAAAGCATTATTTTAAAATAAATGGAACAAAAATATTTCACTCAAAGTATTGTCCATCACTAGCCACTACTTTCTTTCTGAGTTCTTCTGCGTCTGACATACGTTTTGATCTGGTAATTCCTTCAATTTATTTATCTTCAAATTTTTCCGGTGCACCAGAACGTTCTTTATCCTCAGCACTCAATATCTTTGCTTCTTGATTATTCCTAACACGTTTAAACGTTTTGAAACTGTTGACTCATCTACTTATAATGTTTTCCTAAGTTCTGCTTTGCCTGACATCGGTTTTGATCTGATAATTCCTTCAATTTATTTGTCTTTAAATTTCTTCGGTGCACCAGAACGTTCTTTACCCTCAGCACCCAATATTCTAGCTTCTTAATCATTCCTAACACGTTTAAACGTTTTGAAACTGTTGACTCATCTAGTTATAATGTTTTCCTAAGTTCTTCTGCGTCTGACATCGGTTTTGATCTGGTAATTCCTTCAATTTATTCGTCTTCAAATTTTTTCGGTGCACCAGAACGTTCTTTATACTCAGCACCCAATATCCTTGCTTCTTGATCATTCCTAACACGTTTAAACGTTTTGAAACTGTTGACTTATCTACTTATAATATTTTCCTAAGTTCTGCTGTGTGTAACATCCGTTTTGATCTGGTAATTCCTTCAATTTATTCGTCTTCAAATTTTTTCAGTGCACCAGAACATTCTTTATCCTCAGCACCCAATATCCTAGCTTCTTGATCATTCCTAACGTTTAAACGTTTTGAAACTGTTGACTCATCTACTTATAATGTTTTCCTAAGTTCTTCTGCGTCTGACATCGGTTTTGATCTGGAAATTCCTTCAATTTATTTATCTTCAATTTTTTTTCGGTGCACTAGAACGTTCTTTATCCTCAGCATCCAATATCCTTGCTTCTTGATCATTCCTAACATGTTTAAACGTTTTGAAACTGTTGACTCATACTTATAATGTTTTCCTAAGTTCTGCTGCGTCTGACATCGGTCTTGATCTGGTGATTCTATCAATTTATTTGTCTTCAAATTTCTTCGGTGCACCAGAACGTTCTTTATCCTCAGCACCCAAAATCCTTGCTTCTTGATCATTCCTAACACGTTTAAACGTTTTGAAACTGTTGACTCATCTAGTTATGATGTTTTCCTAAGTTCTTCTGAGTCTGACATCGGTTTTGATCTGGTAATTCCTTCAATTTATTTGTCTTCAAATTTTTTCGGTGCACCAGAACGTTCTTTATCCTCAGCACCAAAATCCTTGCTTCTTAATCATTTCTAACACGTTCAAACGTTTTGAAACTGTTGACTCATACTTATAATGTTTTCCTAAGTTCTTCTGCGTCTGACATCGGTTTTGATCTGGAAATTCCTTCAATTTATTTATCTTCAATTTTTTTTCGGTGCACTAGAACGTTCTTTATCCTCAGCATCCAATATCCTTGCTTCTTGATCATTCCTAACACGTTTAAACGTTTTGAAACTGTTGACTCATACTTATAATGTTTTCCTAAGTTCTGCTGCGTCTGACATCGGTCTTGATCTGGTGATTCTATCAATTTATTTGTCTTCAAATTTCTTCGGTGCACCAGAACGTTCTTTATCCTCAGCACCCAAAATCCTTGCTTCTTGATCATTCCTAACACGTTTAAACGTTTTGAAACTGTTGACTCATCTAGTTATGATGTTTTCCTAAGTTCTTCTGAGTCTGACATCGGTTTTGATCTGGTAATTCCTTCAATTTATTTGTCTTCAAATTTTTTCGGTGCACCAGAACGTTCTTTATCCTCAGCACCAAAATCCTTGCTTCTTAATCATTTCTAACACGTTCAAACGTTTTGAAACTGTTGACTCATACTTATAATGTTTTCCTAAGTTCTTCTGCGTCTGACATCGGTTTTGATCTGGTAATTCCTTCAATTTATTTATCTTCAATTTTTTTTCGGTGCACTAGAACGTTCTTTATCCTCAGCATCCAATATCCTTGCTTCTTGATCATTCCTAACACGTTTAAACGTTTTGAAACTGTTGACTCATACTTATAATGTTTTCCTAAGTTCTGCTGCGTCTGACATCGGTCTTGATCTGGTGATTCCATCAATTTATTTGTCTTCAAATTTCTTCGGTGCACCAGAACGTTCTTTATCCTCAGCACCCAATATCCCAGCTTCTTAATCATTCCTAACACGTTTAAACGTTTTGAAACTGTTGACTCATCTAGTTATGATGTTTTCCTAAGTTCTTCTGAGTCTGACATCGGTTTTGATCTGGTAATTCCTTCAATTTATTTGTCTTCAAATTTTTTCGGTGCACCAGAACGTTCTTTATCCTCAGCACCAAAATCCTTGCTTCTTAATCATTTCTAACACGTTCAAACGTTTTGAAACTGTTGACTCATCTAGTTATAATGTTTTCCTAAGTTTTTCTGCGTCTAACATCGATTTCGATCCGGTAATTCCTTCAATTTAGTTGGCTTCAAATTTTTTCGGTGCACCAAAACGTTCTTTTTCCTAAATTTAAAAATCATTAATTTTGAAGCATTGAAACCAATCTCTGCATGTAGTATCCGACAAAGTATTGTCACAGCAAGAATTCTATCTGCTTCAGCTGCAGATTTTGAATACAATAGTGCAATAAAATTCCCCGCAAATACACTTTATTCGGCACAAAAGTAGACATTTTCAGAACCAAAAAAACTTTATTTATAATAAAGTGGACTAGCATACACTGAAATGTAAGGTTAGTTATAGTACTTCCTTGTAGATACATTACTATTCGAAATTCCATGCACGGAGTACTGCTAGTGCCATTTTTGAAGAAACAGCGAGAACTTATTCAAGGTCCTAATAATTCAAATTTCAAATTTACCAATAAGTTTTGAAATCTAACATTAAGTTATAAAGAAACAAACAATTAACTTTTAAGCAATTTAACAATTTAATTGTTTTACTCCACCCAAAAATAGAAAGAAGAAAACACCAAGATGCCAATCATAACTTTTTTCATATAAATAATTTATCACTAAATCATTTAGCGGTCCACATACGAAATCCGATCCTAATTTGCTATTCACATTATGTCATTAAATTAGTCCATCACAATAGAATGGTTCAAAAACTGAATAATCATTTATGAAAATTAGACATTTCTATATAATTTAAAACATTTAAGGCGAAATCTAGAACCATATTCGTTTTAATTAAATAATACTATTTCACAAAGGTTAAACGCGGAGGTTGGGCGTTACATTATAAACTGCCACAAATATGTAAATAATATGAAAGTGGGGTCCTGCCATCTTTCCGCATCTAAGTATATAAGTAGACCACTGCATCTGAAATATTGTCAAAATACATCGTCCATTCAAAAGACCAACATGAAGAAAGTTGTTAGTATATCAAGTTTGTGCAATCCTTGTGCAGTTTAATTACGTTTCTTCTTCTTCAGGTAGCTGTTCTTGTCGCTTTGGTGGCTGTAGCTGCGGCCGCCCCACAAAGGAGCCCCGAAGCTGACGCGCAAGTACTCAGATTCGACCTGGATAATATTGGTGTTGATGGTTACAGCTACGCGTAAGTAACTTACAAATTCCTGTTGTGCTTATCTAATGTGACTTTGTTATCAGTTACGAAACAAGTAACAGAATCCAAGCGCAAGAACAAGGACAATTGATCAATGCTGGAACTGATAACGAAGCTATCGCCGTACGTGGATCCTACCAATACGTAGGCCCTGATGGACAAACCTATCAAGTTACCTACATTGCTGACGAAAACGGCTTCCAACCACAAGGTGCCCATTTGCCCCACTAAATTAGGTTTATTTATGTTATTTATGTTGAAATAAAAAAGTATTTTATAAATCAATTGTTTTATTAAAATTTAAATCTATTTGTGATAGACAATTAATTATTCCATCTGCGTACAGAATAAATTTGTGTCTTTTCAAGAATTTGTCAACTGTAGAGGTTATTTACCTCTTGACGTTTCAATTGTTCTTTATATGAACCTATTTTTAAAATAATAAAATGATAATGTTAAACTGGTTCCCGTAAGATAAGCGTGAACAAACTAAAATAAACTATTCCAATTACGGCAGTACCTTGTTAATTTATCGCCAACGCCAATTATGGCAAATTACGACTGCAGACCGACATTGTAAATCAATATCCGCAATTTAAGAAGCATTTTTTCCCAAAGGTTAAAGATGACCCGCCTGACATTCGGCAAGTAATACGAATACATATATTTCGTACCTAGGTGGGGATTCCCTCGACTTCTTCACGTATAAATGCGCCAACATCCGTACCTTTTAGTTAACAACCAAATTGTGCAACAAATCTTCAACATGAAAGTAGTTAGTATTTTTTCCACTGCGTTTTACGGTGACTTGCGTGCTTTAATAACTGGTGGTTATTCAGTGGGTGCTGCGACTACACGGATTTTGTGTTTTTCAGGTCGCTGTTCTCTTCGCCGTTTTGGCCGTAGCTCTTGCCGCTCCGCAAGGACAGGACAAAGATGCCACCATTGTGAGAAGTGAATTAGATAACATTGGGACTGACGGCTTCAATTGGGCGTAAGGATTTTTTATAAAACACTTTTGAGGGGGAGTATTGTTAAATTTGTTTATTCTTTAAATCAGATATGAAACTAGCAACGGTATCTCCGCCCAGGAACAGGGACAATTAAACAATGCAGGAACTGACAACGAAGCCATCGCAGTTCGAGGATCTTTCAGATATGTTGGACCTGATGGTGTGACTTATGAAGTCACCTATGTTGCTGACGAAAATGGTTTCCAACCACAGGGTGCCCATTTGCCAGTTGCTCCATAGGATCTCTACATAATTTTAAAACAAAAAATTGTACATAATATATAATAAATAAAATAAAAATGTGATAACAATATATTTGTGATTTTTATTTACTTAAATTATACTTTTGAGCATTTAAATTATATTATATAAAAAACCCTTATTAATATAAATTAGTTTTAGTTTCTTGATAGTTATTTTGACATTATTTAATTATTGATGTAAGAAAATTTGTTTTTATAAACTAAAAGGATATGTTACTTTAGAATTATTTCAATTTAAAAATTTTGATGTATTGGATTTTAATTACGACCAATAATCCATATAAATTAATATATTTTTTATATTAATAAAATATTTCTAGTCATTATGATTAAGAATTTTATTTCCTTCATTTTTTATTACGAAGACAACTTTGATTGTTAACGAGTGTCGAGTTAAAATTGTAAAATTTATGATGATAATAAAAATAACTAAAATACTTTTAATTAACTTAGTTATCCAATTTAATTTTATTAAATCAAGTAAGTTACCTGTCTTATTCAGTTTTGCAGTTTTGAAACTAATACTCATTTTAGTTTTGCAATTTAAAGATATTATAAAGACAATTTTCATTATTTTTACCATTTAAGTCTAAATTGCACAATAAGTTACTTCAATAACTTGAAACAATGAAGACATTAATATTCTATAAACGCTCTTGTTTCTACTTGTAACAATCTGCAATTTTATTCACTTATACGTTTACTTACTTTTAGTAAAATGATAATTTCATAATATCATCACAAACATTAGTAATAACAATAAGGTAATATATCAAAGCGAAATAAATAACCAATTATGGTTGTGTCATCCTAATTAATTACCAATACCAATTTTGGTAACCAATATCCGTAATTTAAGAACAATTTTTTATAAAGGTTAAAGATGATGTATCTGACATGCGTTAATAAAACATTTTTAAACCTTGGAGGGGATTTTGGTCTTCGACTTCTTCGTATATAAATCCATCCAAAATTTTTGATCATCAGTACGAAAACTGTTCAACCAAAACAATTCAACATGAAAGTAGTTAGTATCTTTTATTAATAGTGTTTGTGTTTATTGTGCCTGTGCGTGCTTTTGGACTTTTCGGAGATACTACAAGGATTTTGTGTTTTTTAGGTCGCCGTCCTCTTCGCCTTGGCCGCCGTGGCTGTTGCCGCTCCAACTGGAGATGACAAAGACGCCACCATCTTAAGAAGTGAACTCGATAACATCGGAACTGACGGCTTCAACTGGGCGTAAGTTTTATTTGTTTCCATAAGTGCTCTTTGAAAACGCTTTTGTGTCTAGATATGAGACCAGCAACGGCATCTCCGCCCAGGAACAAGGACAGTTGAACAATGTTGGAACTGAAAACGAATCCATCGCTGTTCGTGGATCCTTCAGGTACATTGGACCTGATGGTGTGACTTATGAAGTCACCTACATCGCTGACGAAAATGGTTTCCAACCACAAGGTGCCCATTTACCAGTGGCTCCACAATAAATGTAAATTGTAAATAAAAATTTGTATATAAAAATTGTAATAACAATGTGATGAGAAAACTCGTGAAGTATTAATTTTTCTTCCCAAAAAGTACCTCCAAAATTGGTGACACATTGAGTAAATAAATCAACCCGATTTAGATGACTCCTTTAACGAAGAATTTTATCAATTTATAAATAATTTCTTACGCATACCTCTTAAGGTTATCAATTATCAACCACTTACTGGCAATGTAACTGGTATTTGAATTTTTCATACATTTTTTTATAAAGGTTAAAGATGAGCACACTGACATTCGACAATTAATTTGAATGAAATAAAAGGTGGGGAAACCGACTAATTATTGCATATATAAATCGAGAAACATTACCGATAATCATCAATAATCAAAGTGACCAACAACAACAATCCCATCATGAAACTAGTTAGTATCCACGTAATTGCATAAAATTGTGCGGTTTGCAGTTTGTCGAGTGTTGACGTCGGATTCTGTGTGTTTTAGATCGTTCTCTTCGCTTTGGCAGCCGTAGCTCTTGCCGCCCCCCAGGGACAGGACAAAGACGCCACCATCATCAAAAGTGAACTGGAGAACATCGGAACGGACGGCTTCAACTGGGCGTAAGTACTTTCCAATCAGTTTCCGCGGATTTCCTCCATTGTTGTTGCAGTTATGAAACAAGCAACGGAATCGCTGCGCAAGAACAAGGACAATTGAACAATGCCGGAACCGATAACGAAGCGATCGCCGTACGCGGATCCTTCAAGTTCGTCGGACCTGACGGTGTTACTTATGAAGTTACCTATGTCGCTGACGAAAACGGATTCCAACCTCAGGGTGCTCATTTGCCGAAAACGAAGTAAATTTTTGTGAGTGGTGATTTAGAAAATTGTACATAAAATTGATTAAAATCATGGAAAGTTATGAATTTTAGTGTTTTATTGTTTTTACGATCTGCGTCTTAAGATGTACCGAAATAGTTGGCTTTTGTGTAATTGTTGGTAATAAAATTTAAGATGACTTAGCAATAATTATATGTTAAGCAAACGTTTAGTAATTACATTTTTTTAATTTAGAAAATGTTTTAAACAGATAATTATATTCTTAATTTAGAAATTATCTGATTTAGTCATGCAAAATTTTATTAATTTTAATAAATCGTATGTTCAGTAAAATATATATTTCTCATATATTATCTAAAATTGATATTCAACATTAACATAAATCGATTTATCCTATGTTACCTTATTAAAAAAGTTGTTAGTTATCGTGATCAAAATTTATTGTCAATATTTTTATGAGGTTTTATAAAATCAACGGTTTATTTCAGATCCATAAATACGTAACAGGTAATATGGAGACATATTCAATATGCAATTAACTTTTATATTTTGAACACATTTTTAGAACATTTTTCTGTCAAATAATTTTTGCTAGCTGCATTAGCTCTGTTTTAAATGAAAAAATATTACCATTTCAGAAACATATACAATGAAGCACAAACAAGTTAAGATTCTATATCAAGTTTTTTAACATTAACAATTGACTTTGACGCTCCTTATCTCCTCAATTGTTAACTTGAACTAAAATAAGACAATTTGATTTATTTTCTTCTTAACAATTGGTGACTTCTGCAAGCACTTTTCGGGAACACCCCGTATAAAAATGATGTTTTATAATAATAATATATTTTAAGAATATTATTATATAATTTTTTATACAATAATGATACAGAAATAAAAGGCCCAATTTATATACTAATTTTACAATTATAATTATTACTTGTGTATAAATTCGATTAATGTTTTTAATCAAATTTAATTGATTGAACATTACTTTTAATGTGTTTGAATAATGGTAACGAAACGAAAACTCCAATTTGGGTTTATTTTTAGTTGCATCTGTTGAGATAAGTATTTAAATTTATACATAATTAGAAAACAATAAAAATTATTATATATATATATATATATATATATATATATATATATATATATATATATATTAATCCATATTTTGTATTTATAATAAAAATAAAATAAATTTAAATTTAAAGTTTGTATATTTTTATATAGATTTATGTTTTAAAAACTTATTTAACATTGAAAATGAATTTTATAATGTTTATTTATTTTTTTTATTTTTAAAATAGTCTTTTTATTCGAAAAATTGGTGATGTACACACCTTTTGGGGACACCCCATAAAATAAATTACATATTAATGTTTTATAATTAATATATTTTAAGAAAATTGTTCTATTACTTTTAATGTGTTTGAATAATGATAACGAAACAAAAATTCCAATTTTGCATCTGTTGAGATAAGTGTTTAAATTTATACATACAATTATAATTAAGAAAACAATAAATATTATTATTGCATAATTATTATAAAATTAGCATTTTGCAGTATTTGTTAAGAATTAATGGTAAAATATTTATTATTTGTGAATAAATTGATTTAATTGTTATAATCAATTTTAATTTAAAATATTTTTTAATTATATTATTTTAAAATCTTATTTTCACATCGAAAATGACTTTTACAACGTTTATCTATTTTTTTTATTATTTTTAAAACAGATTTATTTAGATTTTATATCTCAAGAATTGGTGATGAACATCCATATAGACATTTTGTCCCCCGTATAAAAATTTGGTAATGTTTTATAATTAATATATTCTAAAAATATTACTATATTATGTTTAATATGTTTGAATAATGGTAACGACAATTTGTATATAAAATTATAATTAACAAAACAATAAAAATTATTGGTATATAATTATTAAAAAAATAGTATATTGCAATGTCTGTAAAAGATAAAAAATTATCATTTGTTGATTAATTGTTTAAATTTTTTATAATCAATTTAAATTTAAAATAAATTTTACTTATAATAAAAATAAAGTAAATCTATATTTAAATTAATAATTCGTATATTTCTATATAGACTTATATTTTAAAATCTTAATTTAATATTGAAAATTAGTTTTATAAAATTTAATGATTTTTTTTTAATTTAAAATAGATTATTTAGAATGTTATCTCAAGAATTGGTGATATAGTTCTCTACACACCTTTTGGGGACACCCTGTATAAAAATATACTAATGTTTTATAATTAATATATTCGAAGAAGTTTATTATATTATTTTCAGTGTGTTTGAATAATAGTAACGAAACAAAAATTCCAATTATATTTATATCTATTTTATTAGTTTAGTCTTTTTCTTAGTATTTAAATTTGTATATAAAATTATAATTAACAAAACAATAAAAATTATTAAAAAATTAATATATTGCAGTGACTGTAAAGAAATAATGGTAAAATATTTATTATTTGTGGATAAATTGATTTAATTTTTTATAATTAATTTTATTTTAAAATACCCTTTAATTATAATAAAAATAAAATAAATATATATTCTTATATAGATCTATATTTTAAAATCTTAATTTAACATTGGAAATGAGTTTTATAATGTTTTATTTTTAAAATAGATTATTTAAATTATTTAAATTTGTATTTATAATTATAATTAAGAAAATAATAAAAATTATTATTTTTATAGTTATAAAATTAGTATATTGAAATGACTGTAAAGAATTAATGTAAAAATAGTTTGTATTTATAATAAACATAAATTATATCTATATTTTAAAATCTTAATTTAACATTGAAAACGAGTTTTATAATGTTATTTTTCTTATATTTAATTTTTATCTCAAGAATTGGTGTTGGACTTCTGTACAGACCTTTTGGTACACCCCGTGTAAAAGTTTACTAATATTTTATAATTAATATATTCTGAGAATATTACTATATTATTTTTAATAATTTTAGGTTAAAATTTCGAATGTTTTTACACAGATGTATATTTTAAAACATTAATTTAGTTTTTGTTTTTTTTTTAATTAGATTTTTTATCTGAAAATTTTATGACAGACTTCTGTACAGATCTTTCGGTGACACCGAATGATTTATCATTGTTGTTAAAAACGATTTTTGTAATGTTTAATATATTTTATTTTTAAAAAAGATTATTTAAATATTTTCACTTCACTTCACAAAATATTTGTTTTTATTTTTAAATTTATTTTAATTTTAAAATATTTTATTTTAATACAAGACTAAATATAAAATAAAACAGATTTTTGCAAAAAAAAATATTTTATTTATTAATTTTTTTTTTTAATTTTCTTAATTTTATAATAAAAACACAGTCTAAACAAAATTAGGGGGCAACTGGAAGGTGGGCGCCCTGCGGTTGGAAACCGTTGTCGTCGGCCACATAGGTTATAATCAATTTTAATTTAAAATATTTTTTAATTATATTATTTTAAAATCTTATTTTCACATCGAAAATGACTTTTACAACGTTTATCTATTTTTTTTTATTATTTTTAAAAATGATTTATTTAGATTTTATATCTCAAGAATTGGTGATGAACTTCCATATAGACATTTTGTCCCCCGTATAAAAATTTGGTAATGTTTTATAATTAATATATTCTAAAAATATTACTATATTATGTTTAATATGTTTGATTAATGGTAACGACAATTTGTATATAAAATTATAATTAATTTTTATCTCAAGAATTGGTGTTAGACTTCTGTACAGACCTTTTGGTACACCCCGTATAAAAGTTTACTAATATTTTATAATTAATATATTCTGAGAATATTACTATATTATTTTTAATAATTTTAGGTTAAAATTTCGAATGTTTTTTCACAAACATTAATTTAGTTTTTGTTTTTTTTTTTTAATTAGATTTTTTATCTGAAAATTTTATGACTTCTGTACAGATCTTTCGGTAACACCGAATGATTTATCATTCATGTTGTTAAAATCGATTTTTGTAATGTTTAATATATTTTATTTTTAAAAAATATTATTTAAATATTTTCACTTCACTTCACAAAATATTTGTTTTTATTTTTAAATTTATTTTAATTTTAAAATATTTTATTTTAATAAAAGACTAAATATAAAATAAAACAGATTTTTACAAAAAAATATTTTATTTATTAATTTTTTTTTAAATTTTCTTAATTTTATAATAAAAACACAGTCTAAACAAAATTAGGGGGCAACTGGAAGGTGGGCGCCCTGCGGTTGGAAACCGTTGTCGTCGGCCACATAGGTGACCTCGTAGGTTACGCCATCAGGACCAATGTACCTGTAGGATCCACGAACAGCAATAGACTCGTTCTCAGTCCCGGCGTTTATCAACTGTCCTTGCTCTTGAGCGGAAATTCCATTGCTAGTTTCGTATCTAAACAAATCCTCAAATTAATGTCAACTTATCTAACCGGAATATTCAGAAACTTACGCCCAATTGAAGCCGTCAACTCCGATGTTGTCGAGCTCGTTCCTCAGGATGGTGGCGTCTTTGTCCAACCCCTGTGGAGCGCAAACCACTACGGCGACCAAAGCACTGAAGACGATTACCTGAAAGCAATAAAATCCTAAGTGTGGCACTCACTGTTCACCGCACATTCACTAAATATTCCAGTATTGTAATGGTACTAACGGCTTTCATGTTGGTTTGTTAGATGAGCGATGTATTTTGACAAGTTTATTGCCTGCGAGTGCTTATATAGTCGTACTGCCCGAATAAGATGCTCTTACTCCCCCCTTTCTTTGCTTCTTCATCAAATTACCGAATATCGTTCCTATATGGCAACTTTCTTCCTCTGATGATTTATGGCAGAAGAATTATTTAAAAATGACTTAACAATGGACCAAATTTATTCATTCATAGTTTCCTTAACTGTTAAAAACGACGAGGATATAAATATTTATTTTGACTGCAAAAGTGAAATTTACAACTTCGAGTGTTTGTTGAGTGTGTTGATATTACGTCTAAAGTGAATGAGAAGATTAATGATCACAAATTAGTTGATTATTAATTTATTATTGAAACTTTTTAATTTAAGGTAAATCTTTATTTTTACATATTAATATTCAATAATATATTAAAGAAATTATATATTTTATTATATAAAAAAAAGAATTTTATGAAGATTGATATCAATTGCTTCATACAATAATTCTGATGATGGATATTTTATACGACTTTAATTCTTCTAATCATTTTTGCGAAACAAATACCTTGAGTGAAAAGACACTTTCAAAGTGTGTTAACTGGTTAAAATCGGACAAAGTCGAATTAATTAAGAAAATATTTATCTTCCTCATATAATAATTGATTAGATAACCTTTTCAACAATTCCCGAATATCAATTAAAAAATATAAACACAAGAAGAGCAACATATAATTAAATTATGTCAGAATAAATTAACATGTAACCTAAAAAAACATTTGATAAGCACATTTTCGAGACAATGGCTCGAATCTAATCACAATTGAATTACTACGTCACATTATGTAACGCATCGTTGCATTAAAGTTATCAGTTTATTACGGGCATGAAAAATCCTTAGGGTAAAGTGACTGTTGACATAATTTTGAACGATCACTGTACTCAAACTTTCTCCCGAATGATAAGTAATTGTTAAATGAACGATTCACGATGGCATCGAGTGGATCGTGTATTTTTTTATTGTAACGATCATAAATGTTAGATAAACAATGATTGACAAGATAATGAAAAATTTTGACGAAATTTTTCGAATTTCAGCTAATGAACAAGTCTTATTGCAAAATACGCACGTGACATTTGCGTTTGCGGGTTACGTTGGATTAGTTTTAATGTCAGCAAAAGTCTAGTCATCATATGTACGATGACTTGGATTAAGCAAGAACAACAATTGAATGGATCTAATAAACCAAAGATAAATAAAAGTTAACAAAACAATTATATTTTATATAAAAGCATATAAATAAAATTAAAAAAATTATAATTTAAAATTGTAAACAATTTTAAAAGTTCTGTCTTAATGGATTCAGAACTGTTTAAAGAAAAATTAATTAATTAGTCATATACAAAACTCTTTAGGAAGTTTAAACCACTCTTAATTATATATAGAAATGTTGAAGAAATTTCACAGCAAACATTATTTTACACACAAACGTTGATGAAGATTGTTATCCCTTCGATTGTAAACAATACTGTTTAACACTTTACACAAAAATATTGAGTTTATAAATCCTTTAATTCAAAACTGTTTAGATCATTTTTAGAACACAGATATATCCAGTCTAAAACACTTTTATACAGAACTGATAAAAACAATCAAAATTTCATATAAAAAAGATTGATAAAAGTTTACGACAACAAAATTATATAAATATATAAAGTATTATTGATTATTGGATGTATTATTTAGAAAGCTTTGCAATATTGTTAATCTCATAAAAAAATATTAGGAAACTATACTGACTATATACTGAAAACCTTATACAGTAATCGTAATTTTATACAAATTTTTATAGCAATGTGAAGATTTGCAGCTCTTATTAACAATTGTACAAAAAACTGTTTAGGAAGATTTGTAACTATCTTAATTCTATACAAAAGTATTGAGAAAGTTTTATAAACCTCTTAATTAATATACAAATCTTTTTGGGAAGTTTTTAAAACCTTAATATTATACAGACACATTGAGGACGTTTTAAAACACTATTGAAAACGTTTCACAGTAATCGTCATTTTTTACAAATGTTTATAGCAATGTGATGATTTGCAGCTCTTATTAGCAATTATACAAAAAACTGTTTAGGAAGATTTGTAACTATACCAATTCTATACAAAAGTATTGAGAAAGTTTTATAAACCTCTTAATTAATATACAAGTCTTTTTGGGAAGTTTTTCAAAGCTTAATATTGTACAGATATATTGAGGAAGCTTTAAAACGTTCTGTTGATAACGTTTTACAGTAATCGTAATTTTATACAAATTTTTATAACAATGTGAAGATTTGTAGCTCTTATTAGCAATTATACAAAAAACTGTTTAGGAAGATTTGTAACTATCCTAATTCTATACAAAAGTATTGAGAAAGTTTTATAAACCTCTTAATTAATATTCAAATCTTTTTGGGAAGTTTTTAAAACCTTAATATTATACAGACACATTGAGGACGTTTTAAAACACTTTATTGAAAACGTTTTACAGTAATCGTAATTTTATACAAATTTTTATAGCAATGTGAAGATTTGTAGCTCTTATTAGCAATTATACAAAAAACTGTATAGGAGGATTTGTAACTGTCCTAATTCTATACAAAAGTATTGAGAAAGTTTTATAAACCTCTTAATTAATATACAAATCTTTTTGGGAAGTTTTTCAAAGCTTAATATTGTACAGATATATTGAGGAAGCTTTAAAACGTTCTGTTGATAACGTTTTACAGTAATCGTAATTTTATACAAATTTTTATAGCAATGTGAAAATTTGCAGCAATTGTACAAAAAACTGTTTAGGAAGATTTGTAACTATCTTAATTCTATACAAAAGTATTGAGAAAGTTTTATAAACCTCTCAATTAATATACAAATCTTTTTAGGAAGTTTTTAAAACCTTAATATTATACAGACACATTGAGGACGTTTTAAAACACTTTATTGAAAACGTTTTACAGTAATCGTAATTTTATACAAATTTTTATAGCAATGTGAAGATTTGTAGCTCTTATTAGCAATTATACAAAAAACTGTTTAGGAAGATTTGTAACTATCCTAATTCTATACAAAAGTATTGAGAAAGTTTTATAAACCTCTCAATTAATATACAAATCTTTTTGGGAAGTTTTTAAAACCTTAATATTATACAGACACATTGAGGACGTTTTAAAACACTATTGAAAACGTTTTACAGTAATCGTAATTTTATACAAATGTTTATAGCAATGTGATGATTTGCAGCTCTTATTAGCAATTATACAAAAAACTGTTTAGGAAGATTTGTAACTATCCCAATTCTATACAAAAGTATTGAGAAAGTTTTATAAACCTCTTAATTAATATATAAATCTTTTTGGGAAGTTTTTCAAAGCTTAATATTGTACAGATATATTGAGGAAGCTTTAAAACGTTCTGTTGATAACGTTTTACAGTAATCGTAATTTTATACAAATTTTTATAACAATGTGAAGATTTGTAGCTCTTATTAGCAATTATACAAAAAACTGTTTAGGAAGATTTGTAACTATCCTAATTCTATACAAAAGTATTGAGAAAGTTTTATAAACCTCTTAATTAATATGCAAATCTTTTTGGGAAGTTTTTAAAACCTTAATATTATACAGACACATTGAGGACGTTTTAAAACACTTTATTGAAAACGTTTTACAGTAATCGTAATTTTATACAAATTTTTATAGCAATGTGAAGATTTGTAGCTCTTATTAGCAATTATACAAAAAACTGTATAGGAGGATTTGTAACTGTCCTAATTCTATACAAAAGTATTGAGAAAGTTTTATAAACCTCTTAATTAATATACAAATCTTTTTGGGAAGTTTTTCAAAGCTTAATATTGTACAGATATATTGAGGAAGCTTTAAAACGTTCTGTTGATAACGTTTTACAGTAATCGTAATTTTATACAAATTTTTATAGCAATGTGAAAATTTGCAGCAATTGTACAAAAAACTGTTTAGGAAGATTTGTAACTATCTTAATTCTATACAAAAGTATTGAGAAAGTTTTATAAACCTCTCAATTAATATACAAATCTTTTTAGGAAGTTTTTAAAACCTTAATATTATACAGACACATTGAGGACGTTTTAAAACACTTTATTGAAAACGTTTTACAGTAATCGTAATTTTATACAAATTTTTATAGCAATGTGAAGATTTGTAGCTCTTATTAGCAATTATACAAAAAACTGTTTAGGAAGATTTGTAACTATCCTAATTCTATACAAAAGTATTGAGAAAGTTTTATAAACCTCTCAATTAATATACAAATCTTTTTGGGAAGTTTTTAAAACCTTAATATTATACAGACACATTGAGGACGTTTTAAAACACTATTGAAAACGTTTTACAGTAATCGTAATTTTATACAAATGTTTATAGCAATGTGATGATTTGCAGCTCTTATTAGCAATTATACAAAAAACTGTTTAGGAAGATTTGTAACTATCCCAATTCTATACAAAAGTATTGAGAAAGTTTTATAAACCTCTTAATTAATATACAAATCTTTTTGGGAAGTTTTTCAAAGCTTAATATTGTACAGATATATTGAGGAAGCTTTAAAACGTTCTGTTGATAACGTTTTACAGTAATCGTAATTTTATACAATTGTTTATAGCAATGTGATGATTTGCAGCTACTCAATTATACAAAAAACTGTTTACGAAGATTTGTAACTATCCTAATTCTATACAAAAGTATTGAGAAAGTTTTATAAACCTCTCAATTAATATACAAATCTTTTGGGAAGTTTTTCAAAGCTTAATATTATACAGATATATTGAGGAAGTTTTAAAACATTCTGTTGATAACGTTTTACAGTAACAGTAATTTTATACAAAAAAAATTATGAAGATTTAGAACTTCTTCTACTCAAAAAATGTTTAGAACATTTTACAACCACCTAATTATATGAATATACAGGAAGCTTTACAACAAATGATGAATATTTACAAATCTGTCAATTATATATAATATTGTTAAAAACATTTTACGATCATTTAATTATTCAAATATTTAAGATTTTTTACATCAATCTTACTTAATTACACAATTATTGAAAAAGATTTTAGAAAAGTTTCTAACAACCCTCTAAATATTTTATATAAATATGGTTGAATATTGAAAACATTTTAAGCATGTACAATTTTAATTACATACATAATTAATAGGAAGTTTAAAACTGTTTAAATTATACTCAGAACTGTTCTGGAAATCAAAGATTTTCTAAATTAGACATAAAACTGATTATGGTGTTACACAATTATTCCAAGCACCAAACAGCCAAAAATTAATTGTTTATATACCGCCGAAAAAGTCATGTCCCACTATGCAATTACCATAAAAAAGAACCTTCGTCAACGCCATGTAATTTCTTCGTTTCATCGGTCATCATCTCTAAAATATAACCTTTCGTCGCGCGTCAATTATCCCATTAAATGACTACTCGCATTTTTTTACATAATTCGTACATGACGGCACGTTTTTGACATACATAGACTAGTAAATATATCGACGATTTAATGATTGATGGGCGATCTTGATGACTTTCCTGCGAAACGCCTACGCAACATTGCTATATGATCAGCGATAATAGTTCTAGTTGGCACAATAGAATGATACGACGTGAAAAGAATATGCGAGACCATTATACTGCTATAAATGGTAATTAATTACATAGCTGGTTAAGGAATTCCACTTATTCTGAAACGCGTGGCATTATTGTGATATACAAACTTAATTTACAAGGATTCATTTGCAATTTTAATTCATATCTTTAATAGTCTTGCATCACATCAAATAATTTAAGTATTTTATAAATAATTAAGGGGTATTTTATACAATTATTATTATTATTATTATTATTTGGATGCTATATACCTATATAAATCCAACTGATTTTAATTGATAGGATTTAGGACAATTTCACGCTTACACACAAGAAAAAATAATTATTTTAATTCAAAATATATAGTTAATTATATTACATAATTGGTTAAGGAATTCCACTTATTCTGAAACGCGTGGCATTATTGTGATATATAAACTTTATGTACAAGGATTTTTTGCAATTTTAATTAATATCTTTAATTGTCTTGCCTCACGGCAAATAATTTAAGTATATTATAAATAATCGAAGATTATTTCATTAAATTATCGATATTTAATAGATAAATTCAATTGATTTTAATTGAGAGGGGCAATTGTTAAAATAATTTTTTTAAATTGTCGATGCTACGTCGATAAATGCAATCGACTTTAATTGACAGGAATAATTGTAAAGACATATAACAATAAAAACAATATATATTCATTGTTTTTCTATTGAATTAATTTTTTTACGATATATCGATAACCAATTTTAATTGATTCTAATTTTTAAAGTATTAAGTTTGAACACAAGAAAAACTAGTTATTTTGATCCAAAATTCATAATTATTATTATTATATAGCTCATTAAGGAATTACACTTAGTCTGAAATGTATGTCATTATTGTGAAATACAAACTTAATTTACGAGAATTCATTTACAATTTTAATTATTATCTTTAAACATTATGCATCATATCCAATAATTTAAGTATATTATAAATAATCGAAGATTATTTTATTAAATTATCCATGCTACATTGATAAATTAAATCGATTTTAATTGATAGAAACAATTGTTAAAATATATAACATTAAAAACAATATATTTTGATTGTTATTTTATTGAATTAATTTTTTTGTATGTTACATCGATAAATTCAATCGATTTTAATTGACAGGAATAATTAAGAAAACATATAACATTATGTATAATCATCAATCAACACAATGTATAATCATTGTTATTTTATTGAATTAATTTTTTTCTTTACTATATCGATAATATTCAATCAATTCTAATTGATAGGAATATTTTTTTAAGCATAGATTGAGTTAGAACAATTTCAATCCTAAATACACGACAAATTAATTATTCTAATCAAAAATATGTAGTTATTATTATTGTTATTATTATATAAGTAGTTAAGGAATTACACTCATTTTGAAATGTGTAGCCTTATTGTGATATATAAGGATTCATTTACAACTTTAATTAAAATCTTTAATTATTTAGCATCACGTCAAATAATTTAAGTATATTAAAAACAATTAAAGGTTGTTTTATTAAATTAATTTTTTTGTATGCTATATCGATAAATTCAATCGATTTTAATTGACAGGAATAATTATGAAAGCATATAAAATTATGAAAACAGTCTATATTCATTGTTATTTTATTGAATTATTTTTTTTTCTATGGTATATCGATAATACTCTATCAATTCTAATTGATAGTAATAATTTTCAAAACATATAAAATTATAAGAACAATGTACATTCATTTAGGACAATTTCAAGCTTAAACACACGAAAAATTAATTATTTTAATCAAAAATATGTAGTTATTATTATTATTATTGTTATTATTATATAGGTAGTTAAAGAATTACACTTATTCTGATATGTGTGGCCTTATTGTGATATACAAACTTAATTTACAAGGATTCATTTACAACTTTAATTAAAATCTTTAATTATTTAACATCACGTCAAATAATTTAAGCATATTAAAAACAATTAAAGGTTGTTTTATTAAATTATTTTTTTTTGTATGCTATGTCGATAAATTCAATCGATTTTATTTGACAGGAATAATTATGAAAGCATATAAAATTATGAAAACAGTCTATATTCATTGTTATTTTATTGAATTATTTTTTTGTCTATGGTATATCGATAATAGTCTATCAATTCAAATTGATAGTAATAATTTTCAAAACATATAAAATTGTAAGAACAATGTACATTCATTTAGGGCAATTTCAAGCTAAACACACGAAAATTTAATTATTTTAATCAAAAATTTGTAGTTATTATTATTATTGTTATTATTATATAGGTAGTTAAAGAATTACACTTATTCTGTAATATAAAATTGTAAGAACAATGTACATTCATTTAGGGCAATTTCAAGCTAAACACACGAAAATTTAATTATTTTAATCAAAAATATGTAGTTATTATTATTATTGTTATTATTATATAGGTAGTTAAGAAATTACACTTATTCTGAAATGTGTGGCCTTATTGTGATAGACAAACTTAATTTACAAGGATTCATTTAAAACTTTATTAAATTATTTATTGAATTATTTTTTTCTTCTGTTATATCGATAATATTCTATCATTCTAATTGACAATAATAATTTTCAAAACATATAAAATTATAAGCACAATGTACATTCATTTAGGACAATTTCAAGCATATTTTAATTGATAGGAATAATTGTTAATTTATTAAATTATTGATGCTACATCGATAAATGCAATCGATTTTAATTAACAGAAACATATAACATTAAAAACCACTTTGATTGCTATTTTACTGATTTTTTTGTAAGCAATACCGATAAATTGAAACAATTTTAAATGATAGAAATAATTTTTAAAACATATAAAATTATGAGAAATTATTCATTTAAGACATTTACAAGCTGAAAAATTAATTATTTTAATCCAAAAATATACTTATTATGAATTTATATAATGATATTTAAGAATGTGTTATGTATGTAATCAATATTCTCCTGAAGAGTAGAAAACAAAGTTGGAAGTACAATAAATAAGCAATAAAACGTATACAGAATTAAACTATAAATCGATTTACACACTGCATAATGTGATAAGCACTTAGCATCGCTTAAACATCCATTTATCTCAATTCCCATCAGAAACTGTGACTGTTTCGCTCTAAACTAAATGCTAAAACAATAAAGATCACCATAAAAGGAGAAAAAACTGAAATTGATGCTTCACAACATGATTAATATCTGCATCGTCTGAACGACCTTCCTTGGGGCTCGGTTAAAGTTTCTGACATTCTGATTCCTGAAAAATCGGAAATACTTCAATTACCAGCTGTCTTTTAATCACGACGTCACACCTTTACGCTCGACCGGAGACTGTACTTAAACGAATTTGTTTCGAAATGCACCGTCAATAAAACCCAAAAGAAAAACCTCTTAACCAAACTAATCGAGTGGTGAAATTCGTGGGACACACCCTGCAAGTTGTTAATCGGTAATTCCTTACCCTTGACAACTCTCGCTCGTCCCATCTTTTGTGAGCCACCGCGGACGCATTGTTCAACGGGAACGGATGAATAATTGGGATGAGACACGAAAATGCACGTGGAAACTTTCACCGTGAAATATTCGCGAAACTGCAAACGGATCGCGCGACCAAATTAAGCAATAAATATATTGAAATGGCGGTCACTGTGTGGTTTATAATTGATGGTGGTTAATAAATTACATCGAAAGTTTTCGGACGCGATAATTTAGCAGCAAGTTTTGAAATTATTTGACAGCCCACCAGTCAGTTAATGATCTATTAAAATACTTAATTGTACATTGTACTCATTGACATTTACAAACTTTAAGTCGATCGCAGACAACGGCTTATTATGTGTATTAAGATTTCATGATGGAAAGGTCACAATAACGGATGAGCGTTTGAATTTATCGATTTTTTCCAACCCTTCGATTATAGATCCTGGTTTATTGACATTTAAACAACGTCCTGTTCCAAATCTCGTAAATCGTGAGGATCTAGGCTCCTGTATTCATTTTGGCAGTCGTTAAAAATGCGGAGGCCTTCAACTGTCACGAAGATTCAGTTTCCCAGCCTTCTGGGATAATTTAATATGGCATTTCCGTGTAAATTAAAAGTTTATGTTTTTTATGCTCAATACGACATGTTTATGTGACAATGGGTTAAAAAAATGTATAACGTTAGCTAAGATGGTTTGTTTGCTCCGCGTTTTATGATACATCTTTTATGGTTGGGAGTATGTGACATTGAATTTTGGAGGCATGAACATTGCTTCTTTATTGTTTGTTTTTAGCACGATTAAATGTGATTTCTGTGTAGAAAATTATGTGCGACACTGGTTGTAGATGGATGGTAACCTTTGCGAAAATGGGATGCACAATGGTAAATTGCGTATAGGATGGGTGTTCAGTGGCGGGCGGCGTGATGGTGCATGCGATGGTAAATGGTAAATGTCGATGCGCCGATGGGCCGAAAGGGAGGGTATAAATTACAACGGACGGGTGGTAGAATGCTCAGTGTCCGTCGTTTGGTGCTTATGTAATTTGTTCTGATATTTTTACGGGAAAATATGAGAGTGGTAAGTCGAATTAATTTATATATATATATATATATATATATATATATATATATATATATATTATTCTTCAGTCTTTATTTATTATAATAAATATAT
Organism: Aethina tumida; assembly: GCF_024364675.1. Lineage (NCBI taxonomy): Eukaryota > Metazoa > Arthropoda > Insecta > Coleoptera > Nitidulidae > Aethina > Aethina tumida. The sequence goes on from NC_065438.1 coordinate 8,460,339, forward strand.
ACAATATGTGAAAAGGAATTTATATTTAGTTGGAGAGATTATTATATCGAATATTTTTTAATTGTTTATTGAAAATCTTTATGAACTTGAATGAGAATTTGATATTTTATTATATATAAATGTAAAAAATTGTCAAGGTCATCATATACCACTTGAAGTTGAACTTTAAACTTCAATAACGAGTCAACTTAATGAAAAATCATATCACACCTTTTTTGAAAATCGTTCAATTCCCAATAAGAATATGTATTGAAAGTACATCAGAAATAAAGATAATTCTGACAATTTTAGCCCGATACGACCAAATATAACCACAGCAGAATTTTTTGAAATTTGAAAAATGTCAATTTTTTAGTCATTTTCAAAAATTTGTATCTTAGTATCTATATAACTTAGAGATTTCGTTCGAAAGGCATTATTCTCTGTGAATCATCTACTTTCAAGACGAAAATATATATTAGCGTTAAATTTATTTCTGGCTTAGCTGCAAGCTTCCAACTAAACTACTGCATTAGTAAAATTATACCTGTTTCCAAAATGCTCTCAAATCTACAACTTCCAAAGTATAGTGTTAAATTACTGTTGACATTTTTTGTGGTGGTGTATTCTGTTAATATCTGCCCATTTTTTTTAATTCTTTCGATTTCTTTATTATCCAAAGCCATTTGATTTTTCAAAATATTGAGATGGCTGTAAGTCTCTTTTAGAAACTTCGATTTGCTTCAAATTTTCGGGGAAGTTAGTCTATTATGTTCCCAATAAGCCGTGAAAATTTCAACTATGATATCGATCTTGGATCCGAGTTATAAAATTTCAAACATCTAGAAAATTGTGTGTAAAATAATTTTTTATTTGTCTAATAAATTATTTGCCTATTTTCCAGTCAGAAATCTGTACCTGATTTAAATATTTTATGGTACTGTTTTTTACACCTGTTAATGACAAAACCTTACAAGTGAGAGTGACTTCTTTCGAAAAAGAGTATTAAGTGGTTCAACTAAATTTATAAACAAAAATATTCCAAAATCACTAGCAACATTTTTGTATTTTCATTGTAAAGCTGAAATACAAAATACAATAAATTTAAGTTTAAGTTGCTATATTCATTAACATTCAACTGAATAACATACGTTGAAATGATAAACGTTAATAAATTGCTTGAAGATTTCAATACAATTTTCGAAATGTTTGAAGCTCGAAACCATATTTGAAATTTTCAGACCTTATTGGGGATATAATGGACTAACTTCTCCAAAAATTTAAAGCAAATCGAAATTCCAGAAAAAAAGTTATAGCCGTCTAAAAATAGTGATTTTTGAAAAAATCTATCGACTTTGGATGGCCTTATAATAATAAAATCGAGACAATTAAGGAAAAAATGGGCAGATATCAAAAGAACACACCCCCACAAAATATCAGCAATTATTTATATACTTTTGAAACTGTAAATTTGAGAGCATTTTCAAAATGGGAAACATTTGGCTCATGCAATCGTTTAGTTGGAAGCTTACAACTAAGCCAAAAATGAATTTAACACAAATATCTACTTTTGTCTTGAAAATAGAGGGTTTACAGAGAAGAATGCCGTTTAAACGGAATCTCTAAGTTATACAGAAGCTGAGATACAAATTTTTAAAAATTGACTTTTTTCAAGTTTCAAAAAATTCTCCAGTGGCCACATTTTATTCGAATGGGGCTCAAATTTTCAGAATCATCTTTAATTTTTATGTACTTCTAAAGAAAAAATCGGCGTCCACTCTTTCGTCGAAATGTAATGGATCTGCCCATATACATATATTAAACTGGGGTGTTTGCGAATTTCTTTGCTCCCACGAGCTTAAGTAGTTCCAAACTGATACAAAAAATCCCTGAAAATTTAAACACTTAATGTTAACTCAAAGATTTCAAGAAAAGTTTCTTATGAAAATAAAATGGGTTTTTTAGAATTTTGTTATTCAGGGATAAATAAATTAAAAATATTTTATACAGAATTGAACACTCTATAAAAAAATCTCTTATGATTTTTTGTTAAGTTAATTGCTTCAAAAGTCGAATTTTTTTATAATATTCAATATTATCAAATATATTTATAATATAAACATTTGTGTTTTAAAATATACAAATTTTTTGTTAGATATTCAATCCAAAATGTCTCGAAAATTACATGCTGTTTATTTTATAAATATAAATAAAATATTCATGAATATACTTAATAACAAACAAACTTAAACAAATAATTTAAAACAGATTTCATTTTCAGTATAGTTAAATATGTTTTATGATGGAAGAACTAATAACCAGCATATTGACCCCCGTTTAAAAAATGGTGGATGCGCCATACATATTTTAAAATAAACAAATTAAGCAATCTAATACAAATTTTACTACTTTGTTATAAATAATTATGAGTCATTATTTTTATTTTACTTCAATATAAAATTAATTCATAATATAATTGCTTTGAACTTTGGCACGATTTTCTAACTAAACACATTTCTAAAACCCATAAAAATTTCGCAGTGATTGACACGCACACGAAATCGCGAGTTGCATTAAATAATTACAGTTATAATGAATGTCAACACTCGATTACTCAACAATTGATGCTAAGATTATACATATTTCTGTTGCACTATCACCATTGAGTTTATGAACACACAAATATTAAATTGACGAATCACCTGAAAGTTACCTTGAACTTTAACCTGCAGTTTGACAATTGCACATTTTAAAAATGTTTTCTGCAGTAAAATGTGAAGAAGAAACGTCGGTCATAAAATTAATTAAAAATTAGGGGATGTCACAAATCGGTAATAAAACAACCATAAAACTAATTTTATATGATGGTTTAAATGAAATAATACGAGGAAGATGTTTAGTATTAGTTTTACGCAATGATTTGTATGGATCCGTTTTCCTCGATTACAATGAACGTAGAACCATTAACTGTTGACCTATGACAAATTTTACTTCACGACTTCAACTGTTTTGCAGATAATTGCAGTTGCAACTTTGATAGCTGTATCAGTTGCTGCTCCTCAGGGAGGACCAGACAAAGATGCGGTCGTAACAAGATACGAAAGTGATAATATTGGTGTCGATGGATATAACTATGCGTAAGTATTTTAAAAAAATAATCCCGTCCACTATTTACGGAAATTCCATAATTTAAAAGGTGAAAGTGAAAAATTAATTGACGTTAGACGATGGTAAAAATGAATCAATTTTCTACATAATTTTATCGCCAGAAGTTTTAAAATTTATTGTCACTATTAAGCATTCAATGTTACAAGTGTTTGTATAAATGTTAGAATTTATGTGCATGTTATTTAATGTTTAATGTAGTTGTAACACACAATTTGAATGTAAAGTGTGGAGACGATGACATCACATTTAATCTCGCCTTTATATGAATAGACAATAATTTGTCAAATTTATTTTTATATTATAAAAGGAAACACAAAACATTATTTTTTTAAGTATTTAAACATCTATTAAATGTAAATGGTGCTTCCCTTACTGTAGTAATCCTCTAATATATCGAATCGAGGTCACTCATACGATAACAACAGTTTTCTCCTGTAGCTGAGGATTAACCTCATGACCCGTCCTATGATATAACCGGTCCATGCGCAGGAGTCTGTATCACCGTGAAGCGTCATTAGACAATTACGAAATCCGCCAGAATTAATAATCCACCAGAACTGAGTGCCATTTATGCAAATTGGAGACACGTTCTTTAATCTTTTTTCCCCTTATTAGATAACCCAGGAAGAATACGTATTTTAACAAAAGATATCCCTGTTTCAGTTACGAAACCAGCAATGGTATATCCGGACAGGAACAAGGAACGTTGAACAACGCGGGCAGCGAAAACGAAGCCATAGCAGTAAGGGGGTCGTACTCGTTCACAGGACCTGACGGTGTCACTTACACGATTACGTATGTGGCAGACGAGAATGGTTTCCAACCGGAAGGGGCTCATTTGCCTAAATCTCGTTAATTTTTTTTATTAGGATGAATAGTATTTATACTGTGCACTAGAACTGACGCAATTTTTGACGTGGTTCAATTTATGCTGTAAATACACTTGAAAATAAAATATATTTTTATATGAAATTGATTTATTTCTTCCACTCAAACTTAAAATAGTTAAAAAGTTACATTTTACTCTTAATTATTATGAATAATAATATAAATCATATAAATTTTGAATTATCATGTAATAAAATAATTTAATTTAGAAAATATCTACTTAATTTTAAAAGTATCCTTTTTCTAGAGCCTCTAACTTTCAAATCACAAGAGCTCCATCTAACGTCGTAAAGTTTATCTAAAGAAATTAAAGAAAGTATTCTGTTAAATTTAACTTTCAATTCTGTGTTCATGTAAACAGAGTTGCCTATTGACAAATTTTAATCTCAGCAACTCAGAATTTAAGTACCTCCAAATCACCCATACCTTCACTTACTATTAAATAACTACTATTTATCTATTTATTTGTTTATTTATTAATAAATTGACAAATCATTATTTGTTAGCATAAGATCAAGCAGTTTAAGTATTATTATTATTTATCTGAGAAAGTTGTTGTGAATTTTTGTTGTTTTAAAGATTACGTAATGTAATACTTTAATAATGCCAGTGGAGGAACAACTTAAATTCGTCTGAAATCTGCATCCGACTCAGTCTTCAATATGAAGTGCATCAGTATTCTGATCAGCGTGTTTTGTCTCTATGAATATTCAAAATGCGCACCTTTAGAACCAATTAATAAAATTTTGGTTCAGAAATTTGAAAACAATATAGATAATTACAAATTCCAGTAAGTTTTTTATTAAATCTTATATTATATTCATAACTTAAACAAAATTTTAATTTTTTTTTTAGGTATTACATTGATGATGGACAACAAAGAGAAGAAAGTGGAGTGCTTCAAAATGCGGGATCGGACAACGAAAATCTTGAAGTTCAAGGCGTGTTTTCTTACAATCTCGATGATGGAAGGTTGTCAATTTAATGTTTTCAAAAATGGCCGGACTAAATAATCAGTTTTAGGTTGTATAAAGTAATCTACACGGCAGGAGCAGATGGGTTTAGACCGAAAATTGAAATCGGATTTCCACCTGCTGGAGCTCCAATTCCATCATCTGCAATAGCAACTCTCACTGGGGGTATTGGATAATTATTATTGGAACTGCTTTTTATAATCATTTTTATACTAAATTTTAGTTGTAAGTTGAACTTTATAAATATATAATTTTATTTTATCTAAATGTTTAATGAAATTTTTACACAAAACCCACAAATATACAATAATACGATTTGTTACTATCTGATTAAGGCCCCCATACATTTTTCTTTAATTAAGAAACCTAATTTTCTACTTTTTCTTGCATTCACATGATAATATTAAATATTACGTTATAAATTAATTTAACAATGACCTTAAATATACAACAAAAACTGACTAGACTGGAATGAATTCAGTAGCTAATATGAAGTTTTTATTTGAGTATCTTCTTCATATAAATACGTGACTTGTGCACCTTTGGAGCCCTGTATCAAAATATATATTCAAAAATATAAACAATTATAAATTTAAAAAACTATTTAATATTTTATGGCAGTGGGTCATTGATGAATTGATATCAATGAGCCATTAATGTACCATCAAGGTTAGCAAGTTTTTTGGATAATAAGGTTCATGTTTGAAACTTTTTACTAAATAATCAACAATAAAAAACAATTATAATGATGATGAATACCAAAAAAAAAAAAAACAAAATGGTTTCTCTCTAAAAAGTGGGAACTGACAAAGAAAATCTTGAAATTCAAGGAAGAAGTTTTCTTATAATGTCAATGATGGGAGGTCAGCAATTTAATGATTTGAAACAAATTAGTTTTAGGTTTTATAAATAAATATATACGACGGGAATGAATTTCATCACCTACAATAGAGTTAAGTAAGTTTCGGAGTACTGTCTTTGGATGCCTTTTGTTTACATTTTGAACATTCACAAAAAGAAACTAATGCTTTTTGCTACATAATATATAGGGATTAAACTGTTTTAACATATTATTTCGTTCCTATTATTTATAACGAAAACATATTATATTTATTTCTGAATAACTAATTCAAGGATTATTAGTGGAAGAACAACTTAAATTTGCCTAAAATCTACGTTGATTTCAGTCGTCATTATGAAGTGCATCTGTTTTCTGATAAGTGTGTTTTGTTTGTATGGATATGTAAAATCCGCATCTTTAGAACCAGTTAATAAAATATTAGCTCAGGAATTTGAAAGCAATGTAAATAATTACAAATTTAGGTAAGTTTTAAAATAAATAATCATCAAAGAAAATATAATTGATGCTTTTTTAGCTATTACACTGACGATGGACAACGAAGAGAAGAAAGTGCTGTGCTCCATAAATCGGGACCAGACGTCGAAAATCTTGAAGTTCAAGGCGTGTTTTCATACAATCTCGATGATGGAAGGTTTGTAATTTAATGTTTCCAAAAAAAAAAATAGTCTAAATTGTTTGTTTTAGGGTTTATATAGTAACATATACGGCGGGAGTGAATGGATTTAGACCGAAAATTGATATAACTGAAAGGCAACCTAGACCACCAGCCTTATTTAGGATCTCTGATAATGTAATCACTAGTCTCACTGGCGGCAATTTTGGATAATTGTTATCTGCGTTTTATAATTATTTTTAAATTAAATTCTCCTTGTAAGTTCAGCATTTTAATATATAATTTGGTGTAAACATTTAGTATTTGTGACATTAACATATAGGATATAACTAAATGATTGATTCACAGACTGTACCACTTATAGACTAGGAGTGTAGTATTTTATTATGTTGTTTTCGTATTGTAGTAAAGTTTACTCAAAATATTTTCTTAGTAGTAGTGGAGGAACAACTTATATGCGCCTGAAATCTGCATTGTCTTCAGTAATTATTATGAAGTGCATATATTGTGTGTGTTTTGTTTGTATGGATATGTAAAATGCGCATCTTTACAGCCAATTAGCAAAATATTGCATCAGGAATTTGAAAACAATCTTGATAGTTACAAATTCAGGTAAGTTTTTTAGTAAATCATCATCACAGGAACCATAATTTGATTTTTTTTAGCTATATCACCGATGACGGACAACGCAGAGAAGAAAGTGGTGTGCTCCAAAAGGCAGGACCAGACGTCGAAAATCTTGAAGTTCAAGGCGTGTTTTCATACAAACTCGATGATGGAAGGTTTGTAAATTAATGTTTAAAAAAAAAATAGTCTAAATAGTCAATTTTAGGGTTAATATAGTAACATATACGTCGGGAGTGAATGGATTTAGACCAAAAATTGACATAAATGGAAGGCACACAGGTTCAATTAACTTTGGAGTACCAAGAACGACTGAAAGGCAACCAGGTCAAATAACCTCAGCAGTCTTTGCACAACCCTCATTTGGCTTTGGACAATCAGCTAAAAGTGGAATGATTGAATCAGATTTACCCTCAATTAGCTCTGAAGAACCAATTATAAGTGAGATCAGTACCGCTCTGTACAAAACTCTTGGCAAATGATTGTGCTTTTTATAAATATTTTTGAACTGAATTCTATTTGTAAGATGAATATAATATATATAATATAGAATTTTGTCTAAATGTTTACTAAAAATAATTATATTTCTATTATTGATACAGAAATATGAAAAAATAAAGAGATTAATTAATTCTACTTAATATTCTTGAAAAATACTTTATGTTCTTGAATAATTTCAAAGAATAATCAGTTATATATTTCAATGTAGATATATGGTCTTCAGCATAAAAAATAATGTTTCTTTTATTTGTTTTTGTTGTTGTTTAACTTTAAATAAATTCCTAAATAAAGGACAAAATATATCAGAAATAAGTTTGTCAATTTGGGTTACACACCTGAAATATTATTCACCAAACAAGGATATATCAAGTTGTCCCTGATGCTGCTTAAAAACGAATAAAAAGTGACCACGACATTGTACTAAATTGGAGAAGAGTATTTATTTTAGTACCACGTTAAAATGCTTGGTGTAAAGTCCTTGTGTTGTCTTCTTGTTACAATATTGGTTGTGGGTAGTGTAAAAACTAACAAATTAATTCCAGACGGTTACCAATTCAGGTAAATTTCTTAAAATTATGAAAAAGTATCCACCTTGTTACGTAATTACTTCAGCTATGAAACTGATGATGGGACCAAAAGACAAGAAACCGGAATAGTACTACAAAGCCCTAAAGAAGACTTTTTAAAAATTAAAGGATCATATTCTTACATTTTATCAGATGGGAGGTGATAATTACATTATTAATTTACAAAACATATTTATACACATTTAATTTAACATATTTTAGACTACTTGAAGTGACATACACTGCAGATGAACGGGGTTTTATACCTAACATAAAAGTGCAAAGTCCAACGACATCAAAACCATTATTTCCGATGTTCACTCTGCCACCACCGCCTGTTTTTCCAATACCAGTTGATGAAGTTGTGATCCCTAAACCGCCGCAAGCAATTGGAAGTCCTATTCCTGGTGCAGCAATTGCTACACTTACAGGAGGAATTGGATAAAGGTGTTTAACTTTATTATTATAATAATTTAGGAATTTTGTAATCAATTTTAAAGAATTAATATTACTTTTTTTATTTAACAATGATTTCATTATGATATATAATTATAAAATTATATTTTAAATAACTATTAAATTATAAATAGTATTCTTATTAACATAGAAGAAATAAATCTTATGTTAATTAAATAACATATAGTATTCAGTTTCAAATTAAAATAATAATAAATTCTAAAATTTTATTCAATTTACGATTTTATAATTATTCAAATAATTGCACAATTAATTTTAATTTGAAATTCATCAAAATGTGTATATTTTATTGCGCACCAGATCATTATATAGAATCTCATTGAAAAATTACGATCAGATAATTAACCTGCGTTTTCACAACTGCAAATAAGCAATCTCTTATTTTATCTGACATTGCAATGAAGATTAGTAATATTTTAATGATGCTCAATTCTTATTCTCATTGGTCCTTCGGAAATGTGAAGGAAATTGTGAATTTCATTTGCAATTCCGCAAACTAGTGAACATGATCATTCAAAAGTGTTATGTTTTGTTCATTCTTTATGCAAGTATTAAGTTATTATGTGGCAAATCTGTCAACTCAATAATTTTTCAAATAATGGAACACAAAATAGACGGATATTATTTCAAGTAAGTACTTATTAATTTTGCGTAACGACAATTAAATCAGAAAACCACATAGATATGTAACATCTGATCGACAATCACGAGAAGAAACTGGTACCATATCGAAAAATGGTAAAAACGAGTCGGTACTTCGAGTAGTAGGTTCTTATTCTTATCAAGGACCTGATGGCAGGTAATTAAAGTTAAGATCAACTTAATTTTAAACGTTTCATATCCTTGTATTGTTTTAGAGTGTATTTGGTTAAATATACAGCCGACGAAAATGGTTATAGACCTGTTTTTTCGATTATTAAGAAGCAGGTTTTTCCTCAGTTGATGACCAGAATTGCACCCGGTTTAATTGCAACTTTGCAGGGAGGAATAGGATGAAAATAAAAATGTTTACATTAATATTGTTCACTCAAAGTACAACAATATTTCAGTAATTAACAAATATTAGGAAGTGATAAACAAATTATTTTGTAGTAATGCTGCTTTATTATTTACACATTTTGTACAAAAAATATTTATTATTATTGTTTTATGAAGGTTATGAAAATACATAAATAAATAATATGTAGTAATTGGATATTATTTTAATATAAGTACAAATCATTAAGGTAAACTCAAAACAAATTTTTAGTACAGGTAAAAAGGTAATGAAAAGGTTGCGAAAATATGAAAAAAAAAAAATTAAATTTGATTTTGAGGGTCTGTATTTTTTTTAGAAAGAAAAATTGTAGATTTTCTTCATTATTGAACACCTATTTTCTGCCTGATACATTCTCTTTTAGAAACATTTCAAATTCAAGATTTGTTGGTGGTAACATCAGAAATTAAACAATATAAACGTTTCTTACAATTTGTGAGAAGCAAATGCGGAGAATAATTACAATTCTTGTTATCTGTTTATATTATAAATAATTATACGTTTTGTACTTAAAATATGGATACATAATCATGATTAAACAATAAATACATAATGATTAAACAATATAAAATAAATAAATCCTCCTTAAATTATAATTTATGTAAACAATGTACATTTTAAAATCATAATTAGAGAAGACTACCAAAAAAATATTCATGATGTGGAGTGTTAGTGGATGTGATTCTAAAAATTTCTGGTCTTTTGTAAATTCTAAAAAGGGGGTAAGCTGCTGCTGTTGCTATTGCTGTTGCTGTTACTCTTACTATTACTAATTACTATTACTATTACTATTACTAATTACTATTACTAATTACTATTACTAATTACTATTACTAATTACTATTACTAATTACTATTACTAATTACTATTACTAATTACTATTACTAATTACTATTACTAATTACTATTACTAATTACTAATTACTATTACTATTACTATTACTAATTACTATTACTATTACTATTACTATTACTATTACTATTACTATTACTATTACTATTACTATTACTAATTACTATTACTATTACTATTACTATTACTATTACTATTACTATTACTATTACTATTACTATTACTATTACTATTACTATTACTATTACTATTACTATTACTATTACTATTACTATTACTATTACTATTACTATTACTATTACTATTACTATTACTATTACTATTACTATTACTATTACTATTACTATTACTATTACTATTACTATTACTATTACTATTACTATTACTATTACTATTACTATTACTATTACTATTACTATTACTATTACTATTACTATTACTATTACTATTACTATTACTATTACTATTACTATTACTATTACTATTACTATTACTATTACTATTACTATTACTATTACTATTACTATTACTATTACTATTACTATTACTATTACTATTACTATTACTATTACTATTACTATTACTATTACTATTACTATTACTATTACTATTACTATTACTATTACTATTACTATTACTATTACTATTACTATTACTATTACTATTACTATTACTATTACTATTACTATTACTATTACTATTACTATTACTATTACTATTACTATTACTATTACTATTACTATTACTATTACTATTACTATTACTATTACTATTACTATTACTATTACTATTACTATTACTTTTACTATTACTATTACTATTACTATCCTGTGACTTATTGGGGGTTGGTGAGTAGCACAGATAAACACAGAATCCAAATATACACCAAATACTTAACAAATACAAACAATAGGAAACAAACACTATACGTATTCTAACTTACTAAGGGCCATCTTTAAGGATGGGGATGACACTAACCCCTACATGATCGTACTCCACCTTCTCACTATTTTCTTCTCCCCCACAACTAATCAACTGTTCTACATTAATATTTTAATTAATTAAACAATTCATTAGTGTTTACTAACACATAAGCCTGATGATTTTCTTATTCAGCACGTTGTACAATCAGAGCCAGTGTTAAATATAATGTTACTATAAACAATAATAAATATTCGGGAATGCCTTACTGTTCATATGTGACAATATTAATATTACTATTACAATTACTATTATTAAATATTTTTAAAGAATAATAACAATTAAGTGCTCTGAACAACATAACCCAAAGTAGGTTAATCTATTTGATACAATTTGAAGTGTCATCCCAATCTTCATGAGAAACATACACATTGATCAAAATTATAAATAATACATTAATACAATTTCAATGCATAATTACTGATCATAAACTAATAATTACAGAACACAGGAATCGTCGACTACTACTGGTTGACCTCCACGAGAACTTCTTGCATTTCAGTTAGTCAGAAACTGGGCTAATCGATGCAGTATGCGTTCCTTATCAAAATGTGTGTCGGTTGTTTTGTTCGTTATTTGTTTACATAGTTGCTGCGGCCAAGATTTCGGTTACAAACAGCGTGAGCACAAGCACAAAAAGAAAAACATCGATCTGCCTTTCGGGTGAGTGGTTTATGACTCATTAACTCGGGCAATAGAAAAAGTACGTTTGTGTTTTAGTTTCGATGATTTTTATTACTGGGACGATTCGTATTTTCCATGGACTTATGGACTACCTATTTATCAACCCTTTGATCTCCCACCAATAATACCCCTATTTCCGACGCTTAGGACGGAGAAGCCTGTCGAAATTAGGAACGGAACCGGAACTAAAAAGTATGGGGGACTTTTAACAAACGCTGATAAAACTGTTGGTAATCGAGATCCTGTTGTAAATATCCTCCGGGATCCGAATCAAACAGTTGACAAGAAATTATTAATCGTCGTCGATGAGGATAAAGTTGAAACTACCACCACGACTGGTGTTTCTGGAAAACTGGGAGATGATGGTGAATTTACTGATAAAACTCCCACTGTTTCACCATTAGTTAGTTATGGAGTAGACATTTAATTAACATAAATAAAATATCATTAAAAGTTAAAAATTGTTTTGATTCACCATCCTCATCCACAAATTAATGTAATTATAACGTATTGTTGTTCTCAGAATAATTGTTTGCAAGAGAAAAGGCAATATAATAGTACTGGACTCGACCTTGATCACTAAGTTGTCATTTCCACTAGAGAACTGTGTCTGTAAAATGCACCTTGCGTTAAGATATATCTTGTTGGTTGTGATAAACTATTTATTTTCGTTTATTATTGCTGATGAACCCATTTTGGTGACCGATCAGTTGAAGAGGACAAAAAGACAATCCCCTGAGTTTCCGGATGATATGTAAGTATTTGTTTTATATTTAAAGGAAAATTGTATTAGTTTAATTAATTCTTAACGGTTTATTTACCTTGTTACATATATATTTATTAGTAGGTGTTGCACAGTTGATATATTTTGTACTCATGTGGATACTAACTAATGTCAATTATTGACATTATTATCAAATTATTTTAGTTAACGTAAGCATTTTGTGTTGGAAAATTTCTAAATGTTATTGGGAAACCAAAGTGCCAATTCTAAGAACAAAATTACTAAGAGAAAAATTTGATGTTAAAACCCATCGTTGTTTACCGTTTATAAAAAAGAAATAATTAAGTTTTAGGTTTTTAAATTATTTATGGAACCCCGGATTATATTTTTGGTACGACCCAACAGGGAACATCAGGATACCCGGACCGATTATCACCAACGCCACAACTTACAAAGAAAATGTAACACAACCAATTATAAAGGAGTCAGAATTTACGGCTGAAGAAAGAAGAAAGCTTAATGTTTCTTTATCGAGGAACGAAACAGGTGTAGCTTACAAACTGTTCACTCCGAATATTGAAGAAAATGATACTTCTATGATAAATGTATCCTTAGTTTCTGTCGGTACAAATGATTCTTTTATTATTGACACCAGAATTGGTACTGATGTTTTACAAACACTTACAGGTGGAGTGGGATAAATTTGATCTTATTATTTCATTGGAACATATATATTTTGTTATTTAAAAAATGTCCTTAAAGATATTTAATAATTTTAATATTAAATTATGAACAAAATTATTAGCTTAATTAAACGTATCTATTGCACAGTGCCAAAAATTGTATGAAAAAATTTGTCCCCTGTTATACTAATCAAACTTTCTAAATTGAATTTAAAACTTTAAATCATTCTTGTAATCTTTATGCATGAGATCAATCTTATGCAACTAGGTTTATTTAAAGAAAGTAAAGCGTACAAAATTATATATTCAGAATTGAATGTGACAACTTTTATATCAATTAAGTTGTAAAAATTATGTGTTAATATTTTAATGGCAATAAAATGTTGTATGTCAATTTATTTATTTATTTTTTTGTATATTGACCCACAATTAGCACTTTTAAGCAAAGTTTGTTCAAGTGAAATAAGCTTTAAGGTGTTTAAAACATATCTCTTCTGTATCTTATATTTTAATATTTATAATTAATTAATTAATTAATAATTTAGTTTTAAAATTTATTTTAATTAATATCATAAGTTCACATTTTTAGTTAACCTAACCCACCACCTGCCAAAGTAGCAATAGTTGCACTTCCAACAACTAATATGGGAATTGTTGTGGAATTTGTTCCTGTTGTTGTTACATTTGTAGTGGATGTTTTAGTGTCGTGTGGTTTGATGAAGCGGAGCGGTGGTAAGATTGACTGAAATTAAATAACAAAATTATATCAAAAAAGTAAATAGTTTTTATTTGGTTTAAATAATTAATTACAAAAATTCATGTTCCATTTGTATTATTTATTATACCTTAAAATATTACAATTAAGATTAGTAATCAACACAAAAAAATCAATGAAAATTCCGCTTTATTAAGCTGATGAAAATAAATATTATAAATAAGAGAATGAATATGTCGAACTAGCCCAAGCCGCCTCCAGCCAAAGTGGCAATAGCGTTTGATCCAAACTGAATGTCAATGAAAGATTCTCCTCCGATTGGAGGAGGAGGCGGATCAACAGCCGATTTACTGCCGGTTACGTTTGTAACAGTCGGAGTCAAATCGATTGGAGATGGTGTGGATGTTGTGGTCGTTGCGTTTGTCTTCGTATCTATTTCGGTTAGTTGTGGCACCTCCTTCATCCCAAGCAAATGGTTAGGTTAATTGTTAATTGTTAGTAAAATTCATTTTCCTAATCCGCCACCGGCTAGTGAGGCAATAGCGGCCGAGTTAATTTCTTCCGGTGGAGGTGGAACCGTTGTTGGTCGGAGAGGTAACGGAGATAAAGGTAGTAAAGTTGTTCCGTTTATTGCCGACATTATTGGCAAGGATTGTTTCTGGAAAACACCGGCTTACGTTACACTTACATATTTTAACGAAACGACGTCATGGAAAGTATATAAATCCATAATTAAGCGATTAATTAGTTGGGTATTAATACAGAAAACTACAAGAAAAGTCAAAGTTTTTTAGTAGTGTTTGTTGATCATGATTTACAAGATTCTTTGGCCTTTCCCAATTTGTTTTTGTGAGTCGTTTTCTACATTATTTTCCTGTGCCACCACCTAGAGTTATAATAGCAGCGGAGCTTATATTTCTGGTGTTTGGTACCTATTCAGCTTCAGGAAATTTGGCTGTTATTGGCGGTACCAATGGATTTATAGTGGTAGTAATAACATTGATATTTAAAGGAGAATTAGAATTCGTTACAAATGAATTGATTTCTGACATTATGTTGGGTCGTAAGTGTGAATTTAATTTGTTTTCAAACTGTAATAAAATATGGTTTTAAACGGATGAAAACAACACAGCTTGTAACTATTATTTTAAATACACCATTTTGTTTGATTTCCCTGGACGAAGATACATCCATTTGGGCACAAAACCTTGTATACCTGGGTGGTAGAAATGACCTTAAAGTCATCATTTGAGTCTACAATGCCAATTTCTTTTCTTTCTACGCCATTTCACATTGTGAAAACTTAATATTTCTTTATCAAGAAACGAAACGGACGTACCTTAGTTTTTGTCGTTACAAATGGTTTTGTGTGTAGTGACATCAGAATTGGTACTGATGTTTCACAAACATTTGTAGGATAAAATTGATCTTATTAGCTCATTGGATTATATTTATTTGAGATCCATTTCTAAATTTCCCAAAAAATATTTAATAATTTTTATAATTTTTGTGAAATTACAAACAAATATGCAATAAAATTAAGTTAATATTATGCGTGTCTTTCATGAGCCAAATAATTGTATGAAAAAGTTTATTCACTGTTATACTAATCAAATTTTCTAAATTTAATTTGAAACTCTAAATGATTCTTGTAATCTTTATCCATGAGATCAATCTTATGCAACTGGGTATATTTAAAGAAAGTAAAGGGAACAAAATTGTAAATTCAAAATTGAATGTGACAACTTTTATACTAATTAAGTTGTAAAAATTATGTGTTAATATTTTAATGGCAATAAAATATTGCATATCAATTTAATTTTTTTTTTGTACATTGATCCACAATTAGCACTTTTAAGCAAAACTTGTTCAAGTGAACGAATTCAGCAAATAAGCTTTAAGGCATTTAAAAATATCCCTTCTATAACTTATATTTTAATATTTATAATTAATTAATTAATTAATAATTTAGTTTTAAATTTTATTTTAATTAATATCACAGTTCACATTTTTAGTTAACCTAACCCACCACCTGCCAAAGTAGCAATAGTTGCACTTCCAACAACTAATATGGGAATTGTTGTGGAATTTGTTTCTGTTGTTGTTACATTTGTAGTGGATGTTTTAGTGTCGTGTGGTTTGATGATGCGGAGCGGTGGTAAGATTGGCTGAAATTAAATCACAAAATTATATCAATATTTATATTTCAAAAAAGTATTACTAGTTTTTATTTGGTTTAAATAATTAATTACAAAAACTCATATTCCATTTGTATTATTTATTATACCTTAAAATATTACAATTAAGATTAGTAATCAACACAAAAAAATCAATGAAAATTCCACTTTATTAAGCTGATGATAATAAATATTATAAATAAGAGAATGAATATGTCGAACTAGCCCAAGCCGCCTCCAGCCAAAGTGGCAATAGCGTTTGATCCAATCTGAATGCCAATGAAAGATTCGCCCCCGATTGGAGGAGGAGGCGGATCAACAGCCGATTTACTGCCGGTTACGTTTGTAACAGTCGGAGTCAAATCGATTGGAGATGGTGTGGATGTTGTGGTCGTTGCGTTTGTCTTCGTATCTATTTCGGTTAGTTGCGGCACCTCCTTCATCCCAAGCAAATGGTTAGGTTTCGACTATAATGAAATTTGATTTTGTAAGTTTATGCAAGTGGAAAACGGTTGATTGTTAGTAAAATTCATTTTCCTAAACCGCCACCGGCTAGTGAGGCAATAGCGGCCGAGTTAATTTCTTCCGGTGGAGGTGGAACCGTTGTTGGTCGGGGAGGTAACGGAGATAAAGGTAGTAAAGTTGTTCCGTTTATTGCCGACATTATTGGCAAGGATTGTTTCTGGAAAACATGTGCTTACGTTACACTTACATATTTTAACGAAACGACGTCATGGAAAGTATATTAATCCATAATTAAGCGATAAATTAGTTGGGTATTAATACAGAAAACTACAAGAAAAGTCAAAGTTTTTTAGTAGTGTTTGTTGATCATGATTTACTAGATTCTTTGGCCTTTCCCAATTTGTTTTTGTGAGTCGTTTTCTACATTATTTTCCTATGCCACCACCAAGCAAATGGTTAGGTTAATGATGAAATTTGATTTTGTAAGTTTATGCAAGTGGAAAACGGTTGATTGTTAGTAAAATTCATTTTCCTATACCGCTACCGGCTAGTGAGGCAATAGCGGCCGAGTTAACTTCTTCCGGTGGAGGTGGAACCGTTGTTGGTCGGGGAGGTAACGGAGATAAAGGTAGTAAAGTTGTTCCGTTTATTGCCGACATTATTGGCAAGGATTGTTTCTGGAAAACACGGGCTTACGTTACACTTACATATTTTAACGAAACGACGTCATGGAAAGTATATTAATCCATAATTAAGCGATTAATTAGTTGGGTATTAATACAGAAAACTACAAGAAAAGTCAAAGTTTTTTAGTAGTGTTTGTTGATCATGATTTACAAGATTCTTTGGCCTTTCCCAATTTGTTTTTGTGAGTCGTTTTCTACATTATTTTCCTATGCCACCACCTAGAGTTATAATAGCAGCGGAGCTTATATTTCTGGTGTTTGGTACCTTTTCAGCTTCAGGAAATTTAGCTGTTATTGGCGGTACCAATGGATTTATAGTGGTAGTAATGACATTGATATTTAAAGGAGAATTAGAGTTCGTTACAAATGAATTGATTTCTGACATTATGTTGGGTCGTAAGTGTGAATTTAATTTGTTTTCAAACTGTAATAAAATATGGTTTTAAACGGATGAAAACAACACAGCTTGTAACTATTATTTTAAATACCTTTTTGTTTGATTTCCCTGGACGAAGATACATCCATTTGGGCACACAAAACCTTGTGTACCTGGGTGGTAGAAATGACCTTAAAGTCATCATTTGAGTCTACAATGCCAATTTCTTTTCTTTCTACGCCATTTCACATTGTGAAAACTTAATATTTCTTTATCAAGAAACGAAACGGACGTACCTTAGTTTTTGTCGTTACAAATGGTTTTGTGTGTAGTGACATCAGAATTGGTACTGATGTTTCACAAACATTTGTAGGATAAAATTGATCTTATTAGCTCATTGGATTATATTTATTTGAGATCCATTTCTAAATTTCCCAAAAAATATTTAATAATTTTTATAATTTTTGTGAAATTACAAACAAATATGCAATAAAATTAAGTTAATATTATGCGTGTCTTTCATGAGCCAAATAATTGTATGAAAAAGTTTATTCACTGTTATACTAATCAAATTTTCTAAATTTAATTTGAAACTCTAAATGATTCTTGTAATCTTTATCCATGAGATCAATCTTATGCAACTGGGTATATTTAAAGAAAGTAAAGGGAACAAAATTGTAAATTCAAAATTGAATGTGACAACTTTTATACTAATTAAGTTGTAAAAATTATGTGTTAATATTTTAATGGCAATAAAATATTGCATATCAATTTAATTTTTTTTTGTACATTGAACCACAATTAGCACTTTTAAGCAAAACTTGTTCAAGTGAACGAATTCAGCAAATAAACTTTAAGGCGTTTAAAAATATCCCTTCTATAACTTATATTTTAATATTTATAATTAATTAATTAATTAATAATTTAGTTTTAAAATTTATTTTAATTAATATCATAAGTTCACATTTTTAGTTAACCTAACCCACCACCTGCCAAAGTAGCAATAGTTGCACTTCCAACAACTAATATGGGAATTGTTGTGGAATTTGTTCCTGTTGTTGTTACATTTGTAGTGGATGTTTTAGTGTCGTGTGGTTTGATGATGCGTAGCGGTGGTAAGATTGGCTGAAATTAAATCACAAAATTATATCAATATTTATATTTCAAAAAAGTATAACTAGTTTTTATTTGGTTTAAATAATTAATTACAAAAACTCATGTTCCATTTGTATTATTTATTATACCTTAAAATATTACAATTAAGATTAGTAATCAACACAAAAAAATCAATGAAAATTCCACTTTATTAAGCTGATGATAATAAATATTATAAATAAGAGAATGAATATGTTGAACTAGCCCAAGCCGCCTCCAGCCAAAGTGGCAATAGCGTTTGATCCAATCTGAATGCCAATGAAAGATTCGCCCCCGATTGGAGGAGGAGGCGGATCAACAGCCGATTTACTGCCCGTTACGTTTGTAACAGTCGGAGTCAAATCGATTGGAGATGGTGTGGATGTTGTGGTCGTTGCGTTTGTCCTCGTATCTATTTCGGTTAGTTGCGGCACCTCCTTCATCCCAAGCAAATGGTTAGGTTTCGACTATAATGAAATTTGATTTTGTAAGTTTATGCAAGTGGAAAACGGTTGATTGTTAGTAAAAGTCATTTTCCTAAACCGCCACCGGCTAGTGAGGCAATAGCGGCCGAGTTAATTTCTTCCGGTGGAGGTGGAACCGTTGTTGGTCGGGGAGGTAACGGAGGTAAAGGTAGTAAAGTTGTTCCGTTTATTGCCGACATTATTGGCAAGGATTGTTTCTGGAAAACACGGGCTTACGTTACACTCACATATTTAAACGAAACGACGTCATGGAACATATATTAATCGATAATTAAGCGATTAATTAGTTGGGTATTAATACAGAAAACTACAAGAAAAACCAAAGTTTTTTAGTAGAGTTTATTGTTCATGATTCACAAGGTTCTTTGGCCTTTCTCAATTTGTTTTTATGGGTTGTTTTCTATATTACTTTCCTATGCCACCACCTAGAGTTATAATAGCAGCGGAGCTTATATTTCTGGTATTTGGTACCTTTTCAGCTTCAGGAAATCTGGTAGTTATTGGTGGCGCCAATGGATTTATAGTGGTAGTAATGACATTGACATTTAAAGGAGAATCAGAGTTCGTTAGAGATGAATTGGTTTCTAACGTTATGTTGGGTTGTAACTGTGAATTTAATTTGTTATCAAACTGTAATAAAACATAGTTTTAAACGAATGAAAACAACGCAGCTTGTAATGATTATTTAAAATACCTTTTTGTCTGATTCCTCGGGAGGAAGATAAGTCCATTTGGGCACAAAGCCTTGTGTTCCCGCTTGGTAGACGTTGGAAAATTTAAGACCATCTGAGGAATAAAAAGCATAATTTCCATCCACCTTTAAGTCATCGTTTGAGTCTACAACGCCAGTTTCTTTTCTTTCCACTCCATTCCTTGTCTTGTAGCTGCAAAGTGATTCATCTTAAACATATTATAATTTTAATTCCTGTGTCACAACAATAACATATTAGAGAAATGATATTGCGTGGGCAGATGAGTCGTAATCTAATTGAGAACGAGAATGCGGATGTTACAAAAATCGGATGATGCAATTTTTATATTTAAAGCCGATTTGAATAGAAATTTTGTTTGGATGGCAAACACAAACGGTCTGTTACAAAATTCGCCTATTTTACGTTTCACCAACAAAAATCGGATGTCTGATAGTTATCGGACGTCGTTAAATATGCATGACGTGATTGAGTTATCAACTCTTCAGATTAGAATCATCGTCTGGTTGTAAAGAGTGAGGATGCTACGAGTATTATGTGGTAACCAATTTGTAGGTTATATAGAGATTTCACAAAATGCATTCATTTAAATAATATCTCATCGTTCATCGCTGTTTAATATTAAAAATTCCGCGTATTGAATACCTTACATTCCTTAAGAAAGGTTTCTACTTTTAGATCTAAACATTTTTACACAATAAAATTACTTTTTATAAGTTCATATATGTAAAATATTTTAATAAAGTTCTTACAATGCTATGGATAAAAGTTCTTAATAAAAAACTATTAGAAAATTCTGTAAGACATGATTTATAACTTAACTATAACTTTTTTATAAATATAATCTGACAAACTATATCCTAATTAAGAAGATAAAAGTATTTTTTAATTGTATACTTCTAAATCTTTAATCTTAATTTATGTAAATCCTTAAACAATTACAAGATATATTATATAAGTAACATATTGAAATGAATTGATAATAGCAGATGGCAAATTGTTATAAATCTATATATTCTACCTATTAAAAAATAAAGTATGTCAAACTCATATTTAAGACTTAAATAATGCAATAATTGTAATATATTATTAAGGAAATTATTTCAGAAATCTTCTCTCACATTTAAGATATAAAATGAACAAATAAATTGAACGTTAATAAAGTATAATTAATTTTCAATAATCAAATTAAACAAATTGAGGCACCACCTAAGGAAAGCAGTGTACGATACGCCCCTGATGAGTCCCATACTTTCATAAATGCTGTAAAAATTAAAATTTATAATGTACAGCGTCCACCAGCATCATAATTCAGGTTAAATATTTGAGATTTACATCCGAGTTAATAGACGGTGTCCTATGTTTAGGAGGCGGATTTTTTTACCGCCGATGTTTCTTAATCATCTACTAATTAATATTTATTTATGTCCGATATTTTCAGTAATAATTTCTCTTTTTTAACACCAGTTTGCCATTAGATGTAACTCCGGGTCTTGACTTGACATGGTCTTATTGTCGTCCATCTTTAAGGAAGATCAAAAGGTTATATAAATTTTTTACTCTTCTTATAATTAATAATTCTAGGTCGAAGAGATTAGCCAGATAACTTTCCTGATTATCTAACAGTATTGAATTATTGCTACTGACAAATTATTACCGTAATTCACACCTTAAATATAAGTTAATTATGGAAAAACAAATTAAGTTTGTTGTTGTTTTAAGAAAGTATTAGAAATTGTCATTGATTTTGGTTTTAATAGACAATAAATCATTAAAATTTGCCTTGGGATGTACAAAACTTCATATTAAACTTTGATTTATTTAAATTAATTTCGGTTTAACAAATTGGTTTTTAATTCAGAAAAAAATCCAGGAATAAATTATCCAATAAACAAATGAAAAATTACCAACACGAAATTAAAATGGAGACCGACACAGGGTTTTGAAATTGATAAATATTGAATTCCTATTTAGAAATCGGTTAAGTCCATTTCATGTTAATAAGAAAATTGAGTTTCGTAAAACATAAATAATAGCAGAGAAATGTTAATCATATAATACGAACAATAATGTAAATTTATTTATGTTTCCTCTTTTGTTAATATTCACTCCATAAAGACAATTTGTGTTTTTATAATAAATTACTTTGTGAACGTTGAATAAATCAATGCCGTCAAAAATTTGTCTGTTATTCAATACGGGAGCATTGTGACAAATTAAAGTAATTAAAATGCATTAATAATACAGTAAAAGTTTTAATTTATCTGTCTTTGATCGTTGAATGATTGCCATGTTAAAAAATCAACTTTTCCTAAATTATAATTTTGTATAACGAAGAAAGTTGATACGAATATGTAATTTTATAGATTATAATATATCGTCGAATTTCATATGTGGTAACTACATTTTAAATTTTTAAATTTAATAGAAAAAGCAACATTATTATTAAAAAGGCACACTTAATTAAGTTTTATTATCACAATCGTGTTTGAGATATTTCAGATTTAATATTTATTTTAATTTTCTCAACATTAAAACTAAGGTATCTTATAATCAATATTAATCAATAGTATACTTTTTATTTAAATTTTGTAACGACTATAAAACTTTAATAGTTTCAAAAATATTTAGTGGTCAGGGAAATAGGGCAAGAACTAGAGGAGCACCCTTCAGAATCTATGTTAGTGTGTTATTATAGAGTTTGTTATATTAAATTGTAGGTTCTGAGGGTTCTCTATTTTTTCACTGTTTATTTTCTACGCCACTGAATCTTTTTTAAAATTATTAAGCTTTTCATTTCGTTGTACAATTTAGAAAAAAGGTGCTCTTTATTAAATTGATAGTTAATGATTGATAGACATAGTTATTTTTAAGATAATTTAGTTTTAATATTTATTTTGATTTATTGAAACTACTGTGTCATTACGGAAAAAGTTTAATATAATATATGATTGTGGATATGTATTTTAGAATAATACACATATGTACCAAATTTAAACACGATTGAACCAACGGTTAAAAAATATGAAAAAAAAAATTGAATTTAAATTTGAGTCTGTATTTTTTTAGGATAACTTTTAGAAAAAAATATTGATTGTCTTCATTATTTGTAAAAATCTTAGAAACACCATATAAATTATTTTGATCAACGTATTTTGACCCACAGTCGAAAATTTATATTGTTGGATTTAGACAGCATCTGTTAAAAATTATTAAAAAAGTTAATTTAAATAACAATTCAATTTTGGTTTACATAATAATTAATCATGAACAATTTCGTCCAATAATGGAAAATCTAAATATTTTTTTCTCTCTCCTGAAGAAATAAAGACCCGCAAATTTAAATGGCAAAAAATTTTTCTCATATATCCTTTTGTTCAATCGTATTTAAATTTGGTATGTATTATCCTAAAATAAATATCTACAATTCAGTGTAATAAACTTTTGATACAGTAGTATAGGTTCTGTGGTTTCTCCTTTTTTTTACCATATTTTCTACGCCACTGAATATTTTTAAAAAATATTAAGCTTTTCATATTCGTTACACAATTAAAAAAAAATGCTCTTTATTAAATTGATTAACACAGTTATTTTTGGGATATTTTAGTTTTCATATTATATTATATATTTCTTCAAACATTAAACCACGATACGTGTCACTATGAAAAAATTTATTACACTGAATTATATATAGGTATGTATTTTAGAATAATATAAGCCAAATTTACGCACGATTGGACCAAAGGTTTCGAAAATATGTAAAAAGACAATTTTTGAATTTAAATTTGAGGATAAATTTTAGAACAAAAAAAAATAGATTTTCTTCATTATTGGCCCCAAATAGCTATCTTGGAAAAACCATATAGATTCTTTTTATTAATCAATTTTCCTATTACATAATAATTGATCATGAACAAGTCCATCCAATAATGGAGAAAATCTAAATAATTTTTTTTCTCTCTCCTGAAGAAAATACAGGACCTCAAATTTAAATTTAAAAAATTGTTTTTTTTTTCATATTTTCGAAACCTTTGATTAAATTTAGTATGTAATGTCCTAAAATACGTACCTAAAATTCAATGTTTTCCTCTTTTTTTACTCTATTTTCAATTATTCTATTTTTGAATATTTTCTTAAATTATTAATTATTTTATTCGTTGTACAATTTAAAGAAAAAAGCTCTTTAATTGATTAACACAATTATTTTTAAGATGTTTTTGAATTAATATTCATTTTGATTTTCTACAAAACAGATATATCTATAAAACGACTGTGCTAATCAAAATTAGTCGAAGTACCTTTTTTGCCCTAAATTGTATAAGTATAAGAATCTTGACAATTTTAAAAAAAATTCGGTGGCATAGAAACTAGCTGAGGAAAATAGAGCCTTGAGAATCTACTCTACTGTATATCTAAGTTTAAACATGATTGGACCAAAAGTTACTAAACTATGAAGAAAAGAGCAATTTTTTGAAATTCTAATTTGGTGGGCAGTATTTTCTTCACAAGAAACTGCAGAAAAAAATTACTTTGATTATTTTCATTACTGAACTGTTCCCAAATTTTTACATACATTAATATTTTTTATGTGAAATATTTTATTTAATTTATATTTTTATTAGTTAATTTTTGTTGACTTTGATGATTATTTAATGTTATTTCTAATTAAATACATAAATATTTTCCATTGGAATCGAATCACGTTACATCACTTACCAAAAATAGCTCTGCATCAAAAATTCATAACTATTTAAATATTAACTTACTGAAAATGGTATCCGATAGGACTGAAAACACTGATATAATGTACTACGTGATCCTCGGAATCGGGCACTTGCTGGCAACTAATAGTCAGAACACACAGGACGCTGAAAACAACCACATACATCCCCATTTCGTCAAAAAAACCGTCGTGAAGTTGATCAAACGAAAATTATAAACTATATATACGATCACAACATGAAAAACACGACGCAAGGATATCAACTTGTCTTGTTTTGTCTCGCTAGAGGTAAATGAGCGGTCCGAAATGTATTTTGCATGGACTCAATTAAAAATCCATAACGAACGTAAAAAATACGAAATGATTGCTTTTAACGTGTTCTTGTGATTGTTTTTGATTCGTTTCATCACGGTGTTATTTATGGAATGTCCATTAATTTTTTTTTTTATTATTATTTTTTTTATTTAATTTAATTTCAATAACGAATCTTTTTGCCATGACTCATTTTGATTGATTTCGAAAGACGGGATTTTTGACCTCATTGTATAATTTAATATGTAAACTGAAGGCGGATGAAAGTTGCAATTATGTTATGTTAGGACGATGCATGTCAAAGATAAAATTTAATGATGAATGTTAAATAAATTAAATTAAGAGATTTTGTTGTACGAACATTATATTAAATTGATAATTTATTAAATTTTTTCCTGAAATTTCTCCTGCGATTTATTACGAATGCGTCACATTCGTAAACATGTGTCTATATTAAGGTCAAATCTAAAGATCTAATGATCTGAAGCTCTAAAGAGCAATCGATTTATTACATTGACATATAATAAACTTTAACGAGATATTACATTTTATTGTCTTTTAAGTATTCAAAAAACTTCTATGTAAAAGTTTTATTGATACCTTCTTTTGTATCATTGTCACGAATCCATAAAGCAGTTTCTAAAAATTACGAGTACTATTAATTAAGTATCATTAAAAAGCCATGTTTCTCTATTAAAATATACGAATTATTTATATTTTATGCATCTAATTACCTTCCTGCTGCGTTATTTCTGTTTCTCTACGTGATATACTTGACTACCAGGCTATAAATTTTTCTCGTTTCATGGAAACGTACACAAAACTTGTAAATTAATGTTTAACCAGAGTTTTCACATCTTGGTTGACCGCAATTAATTATAATACCCCAAATCTGTTGAGTGCTTTAATGCACCGACCATTTTATTTTAATAAAAAACACGTTTTTATTTCCGACACAATGTTGATTTTTTGGTTGATAAAAGAGAACTGGATTGTATTATCATAATATTAAAAATAAACATTATGTTAATGTTGCATAAATATACTAATGTCGGTAAAATGAAATTTCTTTATAAACTTTTATTTTTCAATTTTTAAAAAATTGTATAAAACAAACCTGAAAAAAACTGGATCAAGTTGAAGAAGCCATAATTAGCATAAAAAAATTAGATTATCATAAAATTTTGTGGTTCACCTTCTACATGATTAACATTGTTGTGCAGAAATGATAATTGATTACTAAGAAGATGAACATAATTGCCATATTGGTCAAAAAATTCTGTCTACACGATATATAAAATAGGTAAATAAAACTTTAATGGTAACCCATAAACAATGGCCCAAGGATTCATTAAATATTTCTGTAAGGACATCTTTTTATATGATGAAAAAACTTGAAAACTAAAATTAAAATCATCATAATAATCTTGATGATAACTGACTAAAACAGTGTCGATGAAATCAATGTAAAGCACTTCACATCAAGTTTGTTAAACTAAAAATTTTGATCCTCTTAGTTTTAGAAACTAATTGAATGAATTTATTAATATTTATTTTCGAGTCAGTACTTAATGTAAAAGTTCTATTTAATCTATATATGAGTATGAAAGAATACTTCACATAAAATTATATAAATATTTCTTTGAAGAATTAAAAAAAGAATTAAATTGTACAAAATTTTCTAAATGGACATTAAATGGATTAACTTTTAAATTTAACATTTTTATCTTTTTAATAAGAATCAAAGAAGTAACATAGAAATATGACCAAAATTTGCCTCTACACGAAATATAAAATTTAATGACAGCTCATAAACAATGGTCCAAGGATACATTAAATACTTTTGTAACCACATTTTTTATTTAAAGAAAAAAGTTGAAAGTACAGTTAAAATTATCATTGATCATATTGATAAAAACTGATTAAATGAGTGTCGAAGGAATCAATCTAAACCACTTAACATGAAGTTTGTTAAACTGAAAAATTTGATACTCATTAAATGATTTCTATTAAATGAGTCAGTTCTTAATCTAAAATTTTAATTTCATCGATGTATTCACTTAAAATTATATGATTTTTTTTTAATTTCTTTGAAACAATTATTAAATATAAATTTTAAATTGTATAAAATAATTTCTACCTGATTAAATAGATTTAACTTTTATATTTATAACTAAATTATACATATTGAAACGACTACTTAAATTTACACCTTTTTAATAAAAATCAACATAAAAATATGACCCGAATTTCTGACTACACGAAATACGAAATAGGTACTTAAAATTTTAATGACAACGCATAAACAAGGACTTAAGGATTCATTAAATATTTTTGTAACAACATTTTTTTATTTAATGAAAAAACTTGAAACTGAAGTTAAAATCATCAATAATCTTTATGATAACTGACTTCAGTCAGAATCAATCGAAACTACTTAACGTAGAGTTTGTCAAACAAAAAATTTGATTAGTTTCTGATAAATGAATTTATTATTTTCGAAGTATGAGTACTAATTAAATAATGCTTCACATAAAATTATAATTTCTTTGAAACAATTATTAAAAATAAATTTTAAATTGTAAAAAATAATTTCTAAATTATTAAACGAATTAAGTTTTAAATTTATAATTAAATTATAAATATTTAAACCATTACTTAATTTTACAATTTTTAGCTTATTAATAAGAATCAACATAAAAATTTGACCCGAATTTCTGTGTCTACACGAAATATAAAATTGGTACTTAAAACTTTAATGACAACCCATAACCAATGGCTCAAGGATTCATTAAATAATTTTGAATTTTTATTGAATGAAATTCTTGAAACTATAGTTAAAATCATCATTAATAATCTTTATAGTAACTGACTAAATCACTGTCGAAGGAATCATCAAAACCACTTAACATCAAATTTGGTAAATTAAAAATTTTGAAATTAATGATTAACAAGTTTCTAATAAATGAATTTATTGGTATTTATATTCTGGAGGGGTACTTAATGTAAAATAATGTTTCACATGTTTGTTTTACATAAAATTATAGTTTCTCTGAAGCAATTATTAAAAATAAATTTAGAAAATAATTTCTAAATATTTAAATATTCATTATCAAATTGAATAAACTTTTAAATTTAGTTATAAAAATTGAAAAATTTACAATTTTTAGCTATTTGATAAGAATCATAATACTAATATAAAAATTTGACCCGAAAGCACGTCACTGATTTTTCATAGGTCGTGCGGTTCATAATGATTAGACGTAGACAAGGAAATGAAGATTCGCCTAAAAATCTCAACATGATTATGGTAATAAGAGAGATCTTCCTATTAATCTATCTCGAACAGATATAATCCGCATATATTTTATTTTCAATTTTTTTGTTTTAGTGGGGCACAATCAACATTCTAACTATATATATATTTCGTTGGACGTTTTTTCGAACCGCAGTGCAAACCCAGGAAGTACCCTCACACAACATGTACCTTGCTGGGAATGTAAGATCAGATTATTATTTTGGTGGATCATTGCAAATAATTGTGTAGTGTGTTGTGCAGTTTTTTGTGTACCTTGTGGATATAAAGTGGATTTGTGGATAAAGGAGTATTACATTACAGATTAATTAAAAAAATTGAAGCAATACTCCTTTATTCATTTGGTACTAACATTAAGAAAAATAATAAAATTAACATCTATTAAAGTGACAGTTATTAATTTATGTAGTAGTGCCAAAAAGTTATAACCCTGTTTTATTTTCTAACAATAGTAACAATGTGATAAATAAAATTAACTCCAGTTGTATTATGTCACTTTCAAAATTGAAGGTGATAATCGGAAGAAGGTTTCCTTGAATTTGATCGAGTTTGTGCGTTAACACATATAATATTAAGAAAGGTCTTGTAAGGTCGTTCAATTTAATTACTTAATCTTACAAAACCATTTAATTGTGGCATAGCATACCTTGAATGCAAATTAGGGGGATCAAATTATCAAAAATTATATGTATATACCTAAATCTGTCTGGAATAACATCCTTTTTTTTATTATAATTGTTGGGATGGATTAAAAATACTTTAATTAACGGTTACTATAATCTGGTTTTTATAGCAGTAAATTGGAGGAGAAATATCTTGTCAAATTGGATGCAAAAAAACCTGTAAAAACCAGAATGAATTTATGAAACTTTCGAATTTTGCACTACACATAATTAAAACTGTTTTATAATTATTTTTTATAATGCATTTAATAAAAAATATTTCAGATAATTTTCGTCTGCTTGTCGAGTCTTGCAGTAGCCTTGGAAGATCCAAGGAATGCTCAAGTAAGGAGTTACGACTTTCAAAACGATGGAACTGGTCCCTATAAATTTAGGTTGGTATTAGACTTAAAAAATTTAAGAATGAATGCTCCATCTATTTAGAAATAGCAATACTAAACGCCTACAGAAATCTGTGCCAATTTACTCATAACTGTACATTGTATTGCTTATGACAATATCAATAAATGTAAATAACTCAATTAATCTATAGGATTTTAATTGGATCATATGAAATATTTAACGGATGGTCTAAAAAATATTAAACACTGTTATATTTGTAATCAACTAATTAATCCTTTCACTTTTATTAACGGTTAACGTTAGAAAAATATATAAAAGAATTTGTTCAAACGGTAAAGTTAGATATTAATATTATTTAAATAGTTTTTATTGATGAAGAAAAAATGTGCTTTAGATCTCATGAGATTAATGAGGCAAATATTGAATAAGATGATGGTTGCCTTGAAAAAGGAAGAAAATTAGTTTGATCCCATTTCCCAATGTATATTACATATACAAATTTAAATCCAACTAATCACCTTATATAATATATCTGTTTGGAAACGTAAATGACTGTTGAAAAGTGTTAAATTCAACTAATTGAAACAATTTACTTTTTTATATTGATGCTAATTTACGGTGTCCCATTGTGGTGAGGATGAAAAGAATTAAACAATGTTGAATCAGCGTTAATAACTTGGCTTCAGGTCATGTCTTTAAAGGCAAGAGAGATTAGTGACGGGAATACCTAATTATTCAAATTATATAATTTACGTATTGTGCATTTCAAAAACAATAAATACTTTATGTCAAAATGTGCACTAATCGATACAATAGATCAGTCAATCAGTAAACAATTAATCATCATTAACAATCCATTTCAGTTTTGAGACAAGCGACGGAACGAAACGGGAGGAAGAAGGAAGTCTAGTTCATCCAAACACCGACCATGCGGCCGTAGTTGTCAGAGGTTCATTTTCGTACTTCGGACCAGACGGCGTCGAATATAAGGTCAAATACACGGCGGATGAAAATGGATTCCATCCCGAGGGTGATCACTTCAAAGTACCACCGTTCGTGCCGTGGATTCACCACCACCACCACGACGACGAACAACCCATCGTGACAGGCGAAAGGATCCTGGACGCCTACCAGACACCGCAGCCGGAGAAACAGGTCTACCCCAATCAGGTGCAAAGTGTCACACCCACGGCTTACAGTTATTCGCCACCCTTGCAGAGCACCACTTTCCCTCCGTTGCCCGTTAAGCAAACGAACAGCTTCCCCAGTTCCGCCTTCGACAACACCAGACCTAGTAACCCACCTTTCGCAGCTAGTAGCACCTACAGTTATCCTCCTTTGGGGGCTCAAACCACGTACGGGTCGACTCTTCCAGACAACACTTACTTGACCACCCCCAAGCCACTTTTCCAGGAGTCCCCGTCGTCTCCATCCGCTTACCTACCCTCAACACCAAGTCCTAAACCGGTTGCTTTCGTACCGGAAAACATCGAGAAGGGTAGAGAACTAGCTAGGAACAATGAGGAAATTAAATCTGTTTTTGAGAATGCACAAAACAATATATATTTGCCAAGCTCCACTCCAAAATCAGTTGAGATCACTTTGCATTCTGTTAACCCCTTGGGTACTGAAGTGAATCACTTGTAGGTTTAGTTA
This sequence comes from Aethina tumida, assembly GCF_024364675.1. Taxonomy (NCBI): domain Eukaryota; kingdom Metazoa; phylum Arthropoda; class Insecta; order Coleoptera; family Nitidulidae; genus Aethina; species Aethina tumida. The sequence goes on from NC_065438.1 coordinate 8,491,733, forward strand.
TTATTATTGTATATAGAGTTTGTACTGTTGTTAAGTTGTTTAAAGTTTATCTATTTTTTTATAAATAAAACTATTTTTTTAATACTTTTGTGTTTTTGTAAATAAACCCTTTCCATTTTTAGTTAAAGTAACAAACTTTCAATTTATCATATTGAATAACAGACGCCTTATTTTCCTTATAAATAAATTTAAGTATTTTCTATCAAGATTTTGTTTGACTTGTTTCGCTTTCCCTCTTCTATGTTAAATATATGCAAAAACATCGAATGTTAATATTACATAACTCTAATAGAGGAAAAGATGTCAAAGGAAGAAAATTAATTATCAAAATTTCCCCGTTAATTTCCATAACATTAAAGTACAACCTTGCTACTTTAATGCTATAATAAAGCTGAATCAAATTAACAATTTAAATAGATTTCGATTGCGAGAATATTTTTTCAATTTGTTGATCATCAGTAGTAAAGGTTAATAATGTAAAACATAAATGTCTAGTGGAGATTACGAAAAATAATGAATCTGACAAAAAGCAAAACGAACTAACCATAACTAATGGATTTGGATTGATCTTTAAACACATTGTTTAAATTTTTTATATTTGTATGGTGTCAATAAAAATCGATTAAAGATGAATCTCGAACAATGTACCATTTAGTAACACTTTAACAACAAATTATATTCATTCATTTTCAATTTCTTTTGAATTGGTTATATTAAATGTCATTTAATTTTTAAGGCATAAAAATCTATTGTTATTTTAAAGTTAATAGTCACAAAAATAATAATAATTGATTAAAGATACCAAAAGAAGTTTGTTTTAATTAATGTATGTACTAAAATTCTTAGCATAAATCTTTTTTGAATTTAAATTATCTATTAAATGTAATCAACTGTTTAAAATTTTAAAATTATGAATATTTTATTGATTGCATTGAATGCAAAAAACAGGTTTCCAATAATCATGTCATCTTATTATAATATTAAAAGAATATTAATTTTATAGTTCCTAAAATTAAACCGGAATCTTTGGTGATTTTAGTATTATGTGGGCACATAAGTGAAAATGTATTCATTAAAGTTTGTTACTCATTAAATGCTCTAAATTTACATTATTATGTAATTAATACATAAATATTTCTTCAAAAAGTAGGTAAATAGGAAAGTGACGTTTTATCTGTCAAATATTCAATTTCATTGACTTTCTTAGTTTCGCAAACACTTATACCATACACCTTAAATACTATAGATTTATTTGTATTACATTAATTTGAGGACTTTTCAGAGTAAACATGGAATTAATTAATTACTTTCCAAGAGGAATCTGTTATTGTTACAAGGTGGTATTTTGAAAAGAATTCAATACATGCATGTTGTTAAAGATTTTGATTACTATAATTATAATTTTTGTAACATTTATTCAAATTTATATGGGTCACTGCATTAACTAAAGAAAATCAATCAAAATTACAACTAGTAGTAGGCTTCTCAATAAAATTAAAGAACAAAGTTTGATCTTGAGAGACAAAAATTAAAATTTATAATTAACCTTTCTTAATATTTTACTTATTTATGGGATTAAATTGGGGGACATCTTTTCTACCCAAGGTTTTTAAGCAGGAATTTGTTTTTGTTGTTTTGGTCAACTGCGACAAATATTAAATTTAAATAATTTTCTCCACTGACGGGTATTTGAAAATATTATCTCATTTTATATCTCAATGTACAAATATGGAATACAATTTGAAAGTAAGATTTAAAACACAGCATTATTTTCAATATAAAATTAACCCTGATCTTTTGAAACCACAAAATATCATTTCTCATAACTTGGCACATCCGGATATCATTCAACTCTTCACTCAAAATGACTGGAATTGTTTAACTAACTAAGCTAACTATAATCACAAAACAATGCAACGAAAACTTGAAAAAATTAAAATTGTTTCTGGTTCTTATAAAATAGGAAATTTAAATAACTGTAACTGTAAAGTTTTATAACTTGTAATGTTTTTCCTCTTCTTCAATCGGTAAAATACAAATAATAGTTTCCAGTGAAAATTAAATATAAAGTAATTGTGATGAATGGCATAAAAATTTATCATTATTATTATGATATTGATTATAATGATTTATAATGATATATTAAATAATATACTCACATTAAAGAATCTTCACTTAGTTTGATTTTAAAGTATTTATTAGTCTTTTATATTTTGAAAAGTATGGTTGCATCCTCGACACCTTGGTAAACTGATACAAGGGGCCTAAGTGGAGGAAAAAACATAAGAAAAATAAGTATGATTTCGAAAATATTAATATCAACAAAACAATAGTTGACATTTTGATGTAGCTGTAAAGTTACATCACAATGGCACATCCATCCGAATAGAAATCCCACTGTAATGACCCAAAGTGAGATAAGTATGAAATAATTATCGTGGATGACAACTGAATTGAGTGGAGATTTCGTGGGGATCAGATCGGTTTGATATATAAAAGCGACGTCATTAAAACATCCACAAATCAGCGCCAGTTTTCTGAGCATATAGTTGTGTGATGAAGCCGGTAAGTGAAAGAAATTTCATTAATGAATGGTGTGTGAATGTGCGTTCTACTATCGGTCAGTGGATACGTGGAAATTCGTTTGTCGGATGCGAAAAGAAAAAAAGCGGTATTTTCGGTTTTCCTTATTTTTTTCTTGTGTGATTTATCAATTATATCAATATTTTTTTAATGCACTCGTCAGTGAATGTGTCAATTATGGGATAGTTCTGAATTTTATTTTCTCATAAAACAAAATTGTTTTTTTTTAAATATATATAAAAAGTAAAAAAAATTATTTACTTTTTTTATAATTATTTCAAAAAATTCAACCTTGAACGATAATTTTTTGTGTTAATTTTCAACATTTTATTTTAATTTTCATTATTTTTATGTTTTATAAAATTTTCAATTCATGGCAAAAATTAATAATTTTTATGTAAATATTACTTATTTACATAAATAGTAGATAGTTAAACATAATCATTAAATTAAACATTTATTTACATTTTTAACTGACTTACTTCTCTTTTTCCTATTTTTAAATTTTAAATTTAACTAAAATTAATAAAAAAATAATTAAATATCAAATTTTTAATTTCAATTCATAATCTACATCAGAATCAATAATTTTTTATAAATAAACCATTTATTTACTTAAAAGTAAAATAAGAGTAAAAATCTTAACAATAGTATATAAAATTTTTATTTTTAATTAAATATAGATCATTAAGTTACAAAAATAGTATTTATAAAGAAAATATTAAATGTTCACTAGTTTTAATTAATTTTCACTATTTTTATGTTTTAATAAATTTTCAATCCTTGGAAACATTTTCATTTTTATGTAAACATTATTTAGTTACATTAGTAATAGGTAGTTAAAAATAATAATAATAAATTAAATAATAATGAACATTTTTAACTAATTTTTCTCTTTCTCCTATTTTTGAATTTTGAATTCTAAATTTGACCAAAATTAATAAGAAAATTATAATTAAATATTAAATTATTATTTTTTTTCAATTCATAATCTACATCAAAATTAATTATTTTTTATAAATAAACCACTGATTTACTTAAAATGTAAAATAAAAGCAAAAGTCATTAAATTAAATATTTATTAACATTTTTAACACTTTTTTCTATTTTCAAATTTTGAATTATGAATTCAACAAAAATGAATTAAAACTAAATATTTATTTATTATTTTTTTCACTACATAATCAATATCAGAATTAATTATTGTTTATAAACAAATTATTTATTTACTTAAGAAGTAAAATAGAAGTAAAAGTCTTAACAATGTATACATAACAAATGTATAAAATTTCTTATTTTTAAATTAATTATAGATCACTAAGTTGAAAGAATGTTATTTATAACGAAAAGGTTGAATTTTATTTAAATTTTAACTATTTTTATGTTTTAATAAATTTTCAATACATGACAAGAATTAATCATTTTTATGTTAATATTATTTATTTACATAAATAATAGATTGTTAAAAATAGTCATTAAATAAAATATTTATTAACATTTTTAACCAATTTTTCTCTTTTTTCTATTTTTAAATTTTGAATTCTAAATTTAACTAAAATTAATAAAAAAATTGTAATTAAATATTTAATAATTAATTTTTTTTTACTACTTTTCAATATCAGAATTAATTATTATTTATAAATAAACTATTTATTCATTAAAAAAAAGTAAAAGTCTTAACAATAGTATAAAAAAAAATGTTAGGTGTTCAACATTTGATTCAAATTTTAACTATTTTTATGTTTTAATAAATTTTCAATTTATGGCAATAATTAATTATTTTTATGTTAATATTATTTACTTATATAAATAATAAATAGTTAAAAATAGTCATTAAATAATATATTTATTAACATTTTTAACTAATTTTTCTCTTTTTTCTATTTTTATATTTTGAATTCTAATTTTAACTAAAATTAATATAAATTAGAATTAATTATTATTTATAAATAAACCATTTATTTACTTAAGAAGAAAAATAAAAGTAAAAGTCTTAACAACAGTATATAAAAAAATGTTCAACATTTTATTTAAATTTTGACTATTTTTGTGTTTTAATAAATTTTCAATAATAGATAGATAAAAATTAAATTAATTAATCAATATCAAATTTATTTATTTTTTATAAATAAACCATTTGTTTACTTAACAAGTAAAATAAAAATCTTAACAGTAGTATACAAAATTTTTATTTTTAAAGTAATTATAGATCACTAAGTAACGAAAATGTTATTTATAAAGAAAACATTTTATTTTAATTTTCACTATTTTAGGTAGTTTCTAATAGTCATTAAATTAACTTATTTGTTAACATTTTTAACTAATTTTTTGCACTTTTTCTCCCTTTTCTATTTTTACATATTTTGAATCTTAAATTTAACTAAATATTAATTAATTAAAAATTATAATTAGATATTAAATTATTAAATTTAAATTATTTTTCAATCAATAATTAATGTCAAAATTTTTATTTACTTAAAAAGTAAAAAAGTAAAATAAAAATCTTAACAATAGTACATAAAATTTTTATTTTTAAATTACTTATAAATCATGTTATTATTTTTCAATCAATAACAATGTCAAAATTTTTATTTACTTAAAAAGTAAAATAGAAATCTTAACAATAGTACATAAAATTTTATATATTTTTAAAGAAAATTAAATAAATATGTCGACAAAATTAACACTAAAATTTACTACTTTTTTCATAATTTGGTTGTGGTTCTCAATTCAAGTTTTTAGAAAAACATGAGGTTCAATATAAAAGATATTTTGAAGTAAATTAATTATCCATATCCAAACGTAATTATCACTGACTTTATATAAAGCTAGTTTTATCATATTGTTTTGCAATATGCAAATTTTTACAAAATTAAATCACATTTCCCATGAAAAACACCGTTTACCTTATTTAATCCAATAAAATTATGTATCTATTCTAATCTAAACGTAATTATCATGTAAGAGAATATTTAATATCGATGATTCGTCCTTCAGCTTCTCGTATTTCTCTTCAATCGAATAATAACATTTATGATATCTAACGCATGGTAACAGCCATCCAAAGCAATTAAATTTATTTTCCTGCACGTTGTCATAAAATTGAATAAATTATTATTGACATTTTGAAGATGAGCACCTCTGAAATGCATATTTTAACTTATTTTAAACCAGCCGCGTGCTTGAATGTCAAGGCTCTTTACATCCTTCCGTTGTTTTTAGTACGAATATTTGACATTTCAGTCTTATTTACATATCTTAAGGGAATTACCCCAAAAAAGCGTTGCTAAATAGTTATTAATTTTTCACCTTGTTAATTGGGAAACAAATTTTGAAACTCTTCAGTTGCACAACATTTGACATTTTTTCTGTACCACCACTAAAATTGCGCGACCTTTGGTCATCGACGTACGTTCTTAGCACCATCTGAGCACAAACCATTAATCAACGCAGGTGAAAATAATTGCTACATTTATGTTATACGTGATATAATGAGCGTTTGATATTCCATGAGGAAAGTAAGAGATATAGATTAAATAAAAAATTATTATATAACTTAGGTGTTTGTTTATGAAATTAATTTGCGTTTGTTTATTCGAAAGGATATCTTAATGAGTGAAATTAGTTATCAATATATATGCCAAAATCATGATTATTATACCTCACGACATAGATATTATATATATACAAACACCATGAAAACCTCTTCATTTAGTGTTAAATTCAATACGTAGGAAGTAATTAAATTGAACATAGAAGTAATGTTTAATATTTTTGTTCTAGGTTTTATTATTATTCGCCTTAGTAGGCGTTATTTATTGTAAGCCACAAAACGATCCCAGACAAGCTTACATCACCAGATACGACAGTGATAATGATGGTTTAGGGGCGTATTCCTACAAGTAAGTTCAATTAAAATAATTCAACCACTCTAATGTTGTTGCACTCAATGTCAAAACAAACTTTATAGGTGCTTAAACGAGTGTGAAAGTATTGATTAGAACGATTTTAATACTGGCTTATTAAATTGTCATCAAGTTCAACAGAAAGTACCCTAAAAAACTGGAGAAATGCTGTGTTGAAACATAGAATAGAATTTGTTACATTTTACCTGAGCATTATATCAGTCACTTTCTACTTGATTGAGTAATTAGTGATCTCCGTTGACTTATGGGCTAATTTTAATGTTTATTGCTCCTGTTCGTGCTCATTAGTAACTGAAGATTGCACAAATTTGTTTAGCGTTGCCACCAGTGACGGTTTCACCCACGACGTAAAAGCGGAAGCTGCCCAAGGACCAGAGGGACTCTTCCCTAAAGTCACCGGCTCCTACTCCTACATCGGACCCGATGGAGTGACTTACACAGTCCTGTACGTCGCCGACGAGTACGGCTTCCGTGCTGCAGGTAAATCGACGTTTTTGACTGTTGAATAATGCGTTTTTAAACGGCTGCGATTTGTAGGTGAACACATCCCGCCGGCCGCCCACACGGACAAGAAGGTGCCACCACTAGGTATTCCCGGAGCCGCCATCGCTTCTTTGGCCGGAGGCGGTTTGGGTTAATGAAAGAACAGGGAATTAATATTTAATTGCCGTCTTTTCTTGCCATAATACGTAACTGTTCGAATTATAGTCAATGTATTTAAATTAATTTTGAAGCTTTTATTTGTAAAAATGTAAATAATATATGAATTTATAATAAAAATTGTAAAATGTTTTTATAGTTTTTTACTATTAAATCATATAGTTTCAGTTTCAGACCAAATAATATTAAGATTAGGGTCGTACACTGCTCTAAGGTGCAAATTTTTAATAATGCAGGACGCATGAGTACATACAACCCATGTTGCCCGAAATTATATTGCTGACCTTGGTATTAAGGTTATGGCTTGACCAGCTCGCAGTCCAGACCTTAACCCAATAGAACATATCTGGGACATTAATCTATTATTATTATTGGTGTGGTGCATTAATTTCTTGGAACAGTGTAGATGACAACTATTATAGGTAGTTTTATTTGTAAGGAAACATGGAATAAAAAAAGACTTCATATTGTCTTAACTAGCATCCACAACCATTAAGGTGAAGCTTTAATTATAAAAAATAAATGCAACAATTTTACAGCCACATAATCTTTATTTTCTTCCTGTTCTTAGAAGGACGATGCCTACTCGTTGTTGATGAAATCTTTGAAATTTGCATTTATTTGAACAATAATAAGAATATTACTGTACACTTATTTTCTACTCTAATTCTCAAATATTTCTTTGTTGTTTGTCATATGAATATATAATAAGAATGCAGATGTGTGATTATATAAATTATCGATAGTTGATTTCTTGACAGACACATTCTAAAATACAATCTCGAGATGAATCATCAAAATTATTATGAATTATTTTAAACAATTAGATATTGTGAAATCTATTTCTGGAATCGATTTACATTATTTTATCTGCTTCAACAAATGCGGTCTTCCAATAATATTCGCTTTCCAAGTATTCAAAAAATTTACGTTTGCGTAATAATTGACTACAAATTTTCGATAAATTCCTGGGACATAATGTTTGAAATCCCGTATAAGGTAATGATTAATGAACTCGCAATGCTAAAATGGAAAGTTGAAAGGGTCATCTTCGCATGTTAGATAATCAAAAGTTAATATGAAATTATAACATCAATTCTATGTGAATCAAATAGTAACTGATTTTTAATTCTAGGAAAAACCGGAGTTTAATGTATCCTGAAATATCATTTTACTAAGATTAACCTTTAGATAGTTTACACATTTGCCAAGGTTTTTAAATTGTCATTGTATTTATGGGAATTTACTGTTTTTATTGTTAATCTATTAAACATTGTGTTTAACTATTGAATTACAACGCTAGATCTTTGAGATTATATTGTGAACACGATTTTCTCTTTTATATCTGTGTAATATATATTTTATAATAATGATTTTGTACTTTTGTAAAGGTTGGAAATGTCGTTAATTAATTAATTAACATAAATTTGGCAGATTACATTCATTAATTTATAGTTTTGTATTTTGATTTAAACTGAGCGGTGGTCAGAAAAAAAATTTTAATATCCTAACGTTAATTAGGAAACGTTAATAATTTATACTTTATTTAAAATAATTACACTCTATTATTTCTTTCCCATTATTATCATTAATTAAAATAATTTTTACATATATTAAATCTTAAACAAAATAAATATGAAATATGGCTGGTCACAGAAACAGAACATTTTTGAAAAATATATATTTGTTAAATAATTTATACATGAGTTTAAACAAAATTATTAATATTTTGTTGGGTACCCTTTGTGAGTTATAACTACTAATAAATGGTGAGGCAAAAATTCAATGAACTATCAGCAACTCTTTAATTAATAGCCACAATTCATCTAAATTTTATACCTTTTTGGTGTTTTAATCAAGATTACATATCGTTTCACAAGTTTTCAATAGGATTTAGATCGGGACTTTACGCTGGCCAATCGATAATTTCAACAATTTTATGTCTCAACCAACTTTGGACAATTTTGGATGCATATTTATTATTATTGTTGTGCCTGAAAATCCATGTAATTGCAGAATTATCGTTGTTAAATGGTTCCATTTCTTCTCTGATGATGTCTCTATATAAGAAACCAATAATTGATCCTATACCTTGTCAAGGAAAGAAATCCCAAACCAAAACTTTTCCTCCATTGTATGTCAAAGTTTTTGTAGTGTCCAAATTTTTATTAGGAGGACGATGAACGTATTTTTCACCAACTAATCTTGTTCTATTGAACATTGATTCATCACTTCAAAATACCCTTCGCCAAATTTCTGTCAAAGAATTAATACATTTTTGTCCAAACTTTTTGTGTTGTTCGAATATTCTTTTTATGATGTCAATGATTATTCAGTCGATGCCTGATTGTTCTACTCAAAACTCTGATATTTTATGACGTTATTATTTCATTTTTTATTTATTTAGAACTGAAGAAAGGATGTAGTTTACTGATTTTTCCTACTTTTCTGTCAGTAAAAGGAGCTCTTTTTTTGTCTAGGACATGTTCTTTTTGTATTTTCAAACTGAGTATGTTGTTTCATATTTTTTAATAAGAAACAAAACGATTTCAGCAATATTTAGACTTTGATGTTCCATGATAATTATTACCCTCTCTAGAATGCAATGATTCTTTCTTCTCACTTAAAGTGAATTTAATTTAAAAAATATTATAAATCATACTAACAATAAATTTTTGCTATTAATAGTATTATTAAACACATACACAAAACGAATAAGATAATTTGTGCTATTTTTGACAATTTATTATATAGATAGGATATAGGTTTTTTATTCTTCCACAGAATAATGGGCATGCCTTAAGAAACTTGATATTTACTATTTCAGGGGGTGTTTAATCCAGTTGTGCAGCTAGATTTTCTAGACACAATTTCTGGTTGATAATTTTCATGATTTTTTAGTTTTAAGTCAACATGGCATTTTGTCTATAAATACATATTTTACAAGCTTTACAGTCAGATAAAAAAAATACATTTTATGGGGGTGTCCCACTTTTAAATGGGCCACACTGTATGTAAAAAATTTACAATAGAGTAATCTTGGTTCCAATAAGCAAACACAACAACATTTTATTATATGCAATTCAGATTTCAACTGAGTAAAACTTTTAAACTAACTACAAATATTTGTACTGTAAAATTTACTAATATTATCGAAATGTTAAATAATGAATATTAATTATAATATTTTTACTCAATGCAAATTTAAGCAATACAAAAAAGTCTAATAAAAAATAAATATATAAGGAGTATTTGGACTGAGAGTTCTGCAAATTCTTAGATTAGCTATTCGATAATAGATGCCACTACACTACAGCATATTTTTTAATTTTAAAACTATTTCAATGATTAGAACAAATAATATTCTAAATAATAATCCTGGATATAAACTGACACTGTATCAAATTCTATAAAAGTTTGTCAAATATGTTTTACGTGATGGGTGTATAGATATATTGAATTTATATATTGGCTATTAACAGTTTAAATGAAATTTTATGTTGCACTGGAATTTAATTAAAAAAATACTTTTATGACTAAATAAAATACAATTATTTAAAAATCTATTTAATTTTTCATATACTCGATTTGTTTTTTTAAATTTTGACCTGACAATTCCTCATTAATTTTGCTTACGTAACGCAATTTAGAAATACAAAAAAAAAGAATTATTTTTCTTTGACATAAACGTGTCATAAAAATTCCAAATACACACACACATATAAACGGTTAATGTTGCATCACACCCGCATTGATGTTCGCCATCAATAATGCGGCACAACAAAAGAATGAAATATTGTTCGTGTGAATTTGCTCATGGATGTCGCAAACTCGTTAACTCGAAATGTCTTCTCCAATTTGCCCGTGTATCTCTCCTAATTAACCTCTTGTGTCTTTCTGTTTTCGCTTATCGAACAATGCATGCCAAAATGTCAATTATTTGCATTTAAATTTGCTGATTGTCGAGATTTTCATTATTTTTCCTTTTCGTAATATGCAAATTGATAATTTGTATTATATAATTGTTCCTAAGGTGCTAATTAAACTACACGTACCGTTAAGTTAATGTTTTCTTTTTACTTTTGTTTGTATTTTTTATTAGTAATTTAGTAGTATAAAATTTATAAATAAACATGAGCGAATAACAAATTGCAAAGTAATTGCAGCCGTTCAATAATTCAAAGGATCGAAAACTCAGCACGTAGCTCTTTCTCTTCGCATTTTATTATACAAGGAAACACCCTATATAACGCAGATGATTCACGCGAAAACAAAAGATAATATACAAGGGACGTGGCATCATGACAGCGTCCCGAAGTGTGTCAATTTCTCTGGCACACATTCGGTCCAACGAAAGCAAAAGTTACGCCGAACATCTCGTTACAAAGGTCACTTGGGCGTGCGATATATCCACACCGATCGGATCGTAGACGAAAACGATAATTTTCGGATTATTGTCCATTGTTGTCTAAGATCAATTCATGTGTTCTTAGGTAACGCTTGTTACGGAGGAAGTCGTGACTTCGCACCGTTTCGACTCGTAAATTTCAACTGTTTGTTTTATTATGTAGATCACAATCGATGTGGATGTACAAAAGGACTGTCTAACAAAATAATGTTGGTACTTAGCCTAAGATGCAAAAAGTTATTTCCATAATTTAGTAATGACCCACTTGAATTTTAAGGATAATTATAACTTTTCGCACGGCTGGTTATTGAAAACTCTCGACGAAATTGAGACATAAGCCACTTATCAAACACCATCTCGTCTGGTGTTTTTTCTCAATTCATATTCAAAAACAATACTGATATCAAAACCGAACATCAGGATGCAGAAATGTGAGGCAATTTTTGATCATATAAAAGAATAATTTGTTCGGTTTTGTATCCAGTAAACTGTAAGACTGCAAACGTGTTAAGAGAAAAATGAAGTTGTTCGTTGTGAGTTATTTTGTATTAAAAGTGAGGTGTTTTACTGAAATTGTTTGTTGCAGATTTATTCCATTGCTTTCGTTATGGTGGTGGATTATTGCAGTTCGCAACAGCAGAACTTTGAAAGGAAAAACTATAGTCAGTCGAAAATTGTAAAACATGAAAATAATATTGGACTAGCTAATTATAATTTTGCGTAAGTACTTATTTATATTTATTAGTATTAGTATTTAAATTAAACAATTTCACCTCTTTTTGTATCAGCTGTTTGTGCTCATTTTTTACACATTTTGTAATCAGCTTTTTGTTTAAGTATCTATACTGCCTTTTTTCAGTAGTTTCAATATCCTTATTTCTCCAGTTATTCAATTTTGTCAAAAATTTCATATTGTTAATCATTTTTAGTTTCGAAATTAAAAGAAAAATAGAAAATTTTTAATGATTTTTGCATGATTACAAACTGTCTGGTTTCTGAAAAAAAATATGGATAACATTCTTAAATGTTGCACAAATTTGTCCTTTTTCTGGATCAGTTTCCTGATTAGATGATTTATAAATATGTTTCCAAAGAACTTATGAAAAACGATGATAAAATACTAAAATACAGATTGTAACAGATTAGGAATATTCATAAACTTACTTCGAATTTTTTGGTACATATAGGTAAAGTAAAAAAAAGCAATTTCCCAAATAACAACCAAGATTTTCATATAATTTCTGCACAAATTCGTCCTCTTTCTGGACCAGTTTCCTGAGTGGCTGATTTATAAATAAACATTCCCAAATATTTCCAAAAAACTCATGAAAAACAATGATAAAATTTCAAAATATAAGACTACAAACACATAAAGTGTCCATTTTCCTGTTAACATAATTACAGACTGCCTTGTTTCTGAAAAAACATAGATAATACTCTTAAATAACAACCAAGATTTTCATTTAATTTCTGCACAAATTGGTCCTCCTTCTGAACCAGTTTCCTGAGTGGCTGATTTATAAATAAATCTAAACAATTTAACACTCTTTTTTGTGTATCAGTTGTTTCTGCAGATTTTTTTACACTTCTTGTAATAAGCTTTTTCTGTAACTGTGATAATCATCTAACGTGTTTTCAATTCAATTGTCTCAATACTTTATTTCCTCTAAAATTAAATTTTAGTAAAAATATTCAGATTATTAACAATTTTGAGCTACAAAATTAAAAAAAAGACAAATTCTTAATATTTTTAACATAGTTACAAGCAGTTTTGTTTCTGAAAAAAACATAGACAATATTCCTAAATAACAACCAAGATTTTCATATAATTTCTGCACAAATTCGTCCTTTTGCTGGACCAGTTTCCTAAGTGGTTGCTGAGTGGCTAAACCTTCCCAAATGTTTCCGAAAAACTTATGAAAAACAATGATAAAATACCATAATATAAGGCTACAAACACCTAAAGTGTTCATTTTCTTGTTAACATAATTACACACTATCTTATTTCTGAAAAAAAAACATAGATAATATTCTTAAATAACAACCAAGATTTTCATGTAATTTCTGCACAAATTCGTTCTTCTTCTGGACCAGATTCCTGAGGTTTAAAATATCTCTACTTACTTTGATAAGAGCTAGATTAGCACTACTCATAAACTTACTTCTTGTAATAAGCCTTTTCTGCAACTGTAATAATCATCTAACATGTTTTCTTTTCAATTGTCTCAATATTTTATTTCCTCTGAAATTAAATTTTAGTAAAATTATTCAGATTATTAACAATTTTAAGCTAAAAAATTGAAAAAAAAGAGAAGTAAATTCTTAATATTTTAACATAATTATAAGCATTCTTGTTTCTAAAAAAACATAGACAATACTCTTAAATAACAACCAAGATTTTCAAATAATTTCTGCACAAATTCGTCCTCTTGCTGGATCAGTTTCCTAACTGGCTGCTAAGTGGCTAAATCTTCCCAAATGTTTCCGAAAAACTTATGGAAAACAATGATAAACTTACTTCTTGTAATAAGCCTTTAACAATTTTAAGCTACAAAATTGAAAAAAAAAAGAGAAGTAAATTCTTAATATTTTTAACATAATTACAAGCAGTCTTGTTTCTGAAAAAAACATAGACAATATTCCTAAATAACAACCAAGATTTTCATATAATTTCTGCACAAATTCGTCCTCTTGCTGGACCAGTTTCATAAGTGGTTGCTAAGTGGCTAAATCTTCCCAAATGTTTCCGAAAAACTCATGGACAACAATGATAAAATTCCAAAATATAAGGCTACAAACACCTAAAATGTTCATTTTCATGTTAACATAATTACACACTGTCTTATTTCTGAAAAAAAAAAAACATAAATAATATTCTTAAATAACAACCATGAAAATCTTCGTTGATATTTAAGAATAATTAATTAATTAACATAATTACACACTGTTTTATTTCTGAAAAAAAAAAATATGGACATTTTACTGATCCTTCCTAAATGTTTCAGAAAGACTTCTTAAAAACAATCATAAAATACAATTTATCTTAAGTTACTGAAAATTAATTATTAAATTTGACGTCCTGTATCATTTTGTACTAAGGTAAAAGAATGCAATTAATGTATTTTCACCTCGGTAGAATTCTGAAAAGACTTTTCGGAGACATTGTGTATAATATTTTAATCTCCTCTGAGATAGTAATGTTAATGACAAAAAGGGGATTTGATAGAATTCCTATAAACTAATGTACTAAAATAATTTGATGTGTTTATTATTGTGCAATTTTGCAGGAGCATTTCGCAATTTTAATCAATAACTTTTCAGTTTTAATTATACTAATAAAATACCATAATTACACATGTTGAAGATGCCATGATTTGTCTTGAGTCGTGAATACTTGTTGGTTAAGGACTTTATAAATCAAACGTAGATGTTATCGTCCTCTAAACAATCCTTGAATGTTTACTTTTCAATAATTTCCAATAAAGAAGTGAAATATTTCAATTAATTACACCATTTTTTTTGTTTTGTGTAATGTTTCTAAAATTAATTAACTGTGATAATATCGACGTATCATTAACATTTTGTGTTGCACAAAACCTCTAGTCGATTCGACAGTAAATGACGAGAAACAAAGTGTAATTTTTTTCTCTTGAAACACACAGATGCCGTAATAGCGCACAATAATTGGCGTCCTTTACATAAACATTTTCTAATAGTTTCGGGTATTTAATAACTTGTTATAAATGTCAAGGACTGCAGAACACGTACTTAAAATAAAATATTCATTTGTTGTTTTTTATTTATGGCTGAATTACCGGGTTTGTGCGAGTCCGGCAGGAAAAAAATCACTTGTTATTTGTGCATTTTACTATAACGGGCAATTAGTTGCTAATTAATCGGTTGGGCAATTTGTTTTGAAGCTTAATTGCCAGGGAAATGGATAACTTGTTCCGAAGCAAAAAACATTCACCATGTTAGTCAAGAATAAAAAATAGGAAAGAATTACATCTAAAACTTACGCAGGAAACACTTTAATTTAAGTTTATAAAGGTGACCTTAAACTAAACCTACTTAAATATATATAAAGCGAATAAAAAAACGGTTTATTATAAATCGACTTAAATATAAACGTCCGTGACATTGACTCCGGAACAGAATGAGTAAATGTGAACTGAACTGAATCATATTAGCTCGTAAAGGTTAAGTTTACACCAGATTTTACTACGGCATTTTACAAAGTTTATTGACTCGATATATCACGGTAACTCGAGCATTTACGTAATCGTTTGCCATTAATATCTGGCGAAAAAACCTTGTTTAATACGGTTAATAACTGCGTTCTCATTCATAAAATATTCATTGATTGGCGGTTTGTTTTTTACAGATACGAAACGAGTGACGGCTCGTTTAGGGAGGAAAAGGCTGAACTGAAGAATGCTGGGAGCAAAAATGAAGCTATAGCCGTGCAGGGGTCTTACACGTATGTAGGAACTGATGGCATAACCTACAAAGTTACTTATGTGGCTGATGAGAATGGCTACAGGGCCACTGGCGAGCACCTTCCCAAGAATCCTTCGAGATAATTAGCCATTTTTAAGATTGTATTTTGTTCCTGTGAGAATTGTTAAATTATATAAGTATCAGCAACTGAATTTTTTTATTTTTTTTTTTCCACTTTTTGTCATTTCTTTAGGTCTTCAAAAGTTTCTAACAGATTTTAAATTTTCTATTAACATAATATTAATAATAAGTATGGTTGAGCAATACTTATGTGAACATGCCGTTGGTTCTCTTTCTCTTTTAAAGTTGAACTTTGTTCTTGTAAGAAGTTTTAAGTTGTATAAGTATCAGCAACTGAATTTTTTATTTTTTCCCACTTCCTGTCATTTCTTCAGGTCTTCAAAAGTGTCTAACACATGTGCATGAATATTTTAAAATTTTTATTATCATAATATTTATAACAAGTGTATAAACAGCAACAAAAATACAAGAACAATTAAATAACAAAGGAATGATTTAAAATATAAGAAGAGCAAGAAATTTGTGTCGTAGTGCTTCACTGAGAAACATCAACAAGAAGAGTTCTAAAACTACTGTTCCTCACGTTACTGCTGATACAAATGGTCAAATCCTTCGTCCTGTCGTTGAGCAACGTAAGTGTGAGCATGCCGTTAGTGCTCTTTCTCTTTTAAAATTGAATTTTGTTCTTGTAAGAAGTATTAAATTGTATAAATATCAGCAACTGATTTTTTTATTTTTCCCACTTCCTGTCATTTCTTCAGGTCTTCAAAAGTGTCTAACACATGTGCACGAATATTTTAAAATTTTTATTATCATAATATTAATAACAAGTGTATAAACAGCAACAAAAATACAAGAACAATTAAATAACAAAGGAATGATTTAAAACATAAGAAGAGCAAGAAATTTGAGTCGTAGTGCTTCACTGAGAAACACCAACAAGAAGAGTTCTAAAACTACCGTTCCTCACGTTGCTGCTGATACAAATGGTCAAATCCTTCGTCCTGTCGTTGACCAACGTAAGTGTGAGCATGCCGTTAGTGCTCTTTCCCTTTTAAAATTGAATTTTCTTCTTGTATGAAGTATTAAATTGTATAAATATCAGCAACTGATTTTTTAATTTTTTCCCACTTCCTGTCATTTATTCACGTCTTCAAATGTGTCTAACACATGTGCACGAATATTTTAAAATTTTTATTATCATAATATTAATAACAAGTGTATAAACAGCAACAAAAATACAAGAACAATTAAATAACAAAAGAATGATTTAAAACATAAGAAGAGCAAGAAATTTGAATTGTAGTGCTTCCCTGAGAAACACCAACAAGAAGAGTTCTAAAACTACTGTTCTTCACGTTGCTGCTGATACAAATGGTCAAGTCCTTCGTCCTGTCGTTGAACATCATAAGTGTGAATATGCAGTTGGTGTTCTTTCTCTTTTAAAATTGAATTTTGTTCTTGTAAGAAGTATTAAAATATATAAGTATCAGCAACTGAATTTTTTATTTTTTTTCCCACTTCCTGTCATTTCTGCAGGTCTTCAAAAGTGTCTAACACATGTGCACGAATATTTTAAAATTTTTATTATCATAATATTTATAACAAGTGTATAAACAGCAACAAAAATACAAGAACAATTAAATAACAAAGGAATGATTTAAAACATAAGAAGAGCAAGAAATGTGAGTCGTAGTGCTTCACTGAGAAACACCAACAAGAAAAGTTCTAAAACTACTGTTCCTCACGTTGCTGCTGATACAAATGGTCAAATCCTTCGTCCTGTCGTTGAGCAACGTAAGTGTAAGCATGCCGTTAGTGCTCTTTCTCTTTTAAAATTGAATTTTGTTCTTGTAAGAAGTATTAAATTGTATAAATATCAGCAACTGATTTTTTTATTTTTCCCACTTCCTGTCATTTCTTCAGGTCTTCAAAAGTGTCTAACACATGTGCACGAATATTTTAAAATTTTTATTATCATAATATTAATAACAAGTGTATAAACAGCAACAAAAATACAAGAACAATTAAATAACAAAGGAATGATTTAAAACATAAGAAGAGCAAGAAATTTGATTCGTAGTGCTTCACTGACAAACACCAACAAAAAGAGTTCTAAAACTACTGCTCCTCACGTTGCTGCTGATACAAATGGTCAAATCCTTCGTCCTGTCGTTGACCAACGTAAGTGTGAGCATGCCGTTAATGCTCTTTCTCTTTTAAAATTGAATTTTGTTCTTGTAAGAAGTATTAAATTGTATAAATATCAGCAACTGATTTTTTTATTTTTCCCACTTCCTGTCATTTCTTCAGGTCTTCAAAAGTGTCTAACACATGTGCACGAATATTTTAAAATTTTTATTATCATAATATTAATAACAAGTGTATAAACAGCAACAAAAATACAAGAACAATTAAATAACAAAGGAATGATACAAGAACAATTAAATAACATAGGAATGATTTAAAACGTAAGAAGAGCAAGAAATTTGATTCGTAGTGCTTCACTGACAAACACCAACAAGAAGAGTTCTAAAACTACTGCTCCTCACGTTGCTGCTGATACAAATGGTCAAATCCTTCGTCCTGTCGTTGAGCAACGTAGGTGTGAGCATGCCGTTAGTGCTCTTTCTCTTTTAAAATTAAATTTTGTTCTTGTAAGAAGTATAAATTGTATAAATATCAACAACTGATTTTTTTTTTTTTATTTTTTCCCACTTCCTATCATTTATTCAGGTCTTCAAATGTGTCTACACATGAGCACGAATATTTTAAATTTTGTATTAATATAATATTAATAACAAGTGTATAAATAACATCAAAAATTCAAGAACAAACAATTAAATAACAAAGGAACTATTTAGAACATAAGAACGCAAGAAAATTGAGTCGTAGTGCTACCCTGAGAAACACCAACAAGAAGAGTTCTAAAACTACTGCTCCTCACGTTGCTGCTGATACAAATGGTCAAATCCTTCCTCCTGTCATTGAGCAACGTAAATGTGAGCATGCAGTTGGTGCTCTTTCTCTTTTAAAATTGAATTTTGTTCTTGTAAGAATTATTAAATTGTATAAGTATCAGCAACTGAACTGTTTATTTTTTCCCACTTCCTGTCATTTTTTCAGGTCTTCAAAAGTGTCTAACATAAAAGCACGTATATTTTAAAAATTTTATTAACATAACATTAATAACAAAAGTATAAACAGCAACAAAACAACAAGAACAAACAATTAAATAACAAAGGAACAATTTAGAACATATTTGGCAAGAAATTTGAGTCGTAGTGCTACCCTGAGAAACACCAACAAGAAGAATCCTAAAACTACTGCTCCTCACGTTGCTGCTGATACAAATGCTCATACCCCTCGTCCTGTTGTTGTGCAACGTAAGTGTGAGCATGCTGTTGATGTTCCTCCTGAGGCTCCTGAGCGTTTTGATGCAGCGCCTTCAGGATGGCTTCAGGAATTGGCGGTGGAGTCGGCAAATGATCACCTGAACAATCACAATTATATAAGTAATGTGTTTCTTAATACATTTACACAATCAAATTATAAATAATAGTTGCGTTTAACGAAATTAGTATGAGAAAACGATGGTTGGAAAAAAAATTAGAGATCACTTTCCTGCGCATTCTTGAGATTCTGCACGTTGTTAAATGGTCAATTAGCGAAGTACTTTTATAGTACTTCACCTTGTACAACAAGCCGTATTGTACTGAGACAAGGTTCTTTTATCTTTTGCGTGAACTACGATTTAAAACTAAATTTTAATTAACCATTTTTTACGTTCACCCGGTTTAATTAAAAATTATTATTATTTTTTAACGAGTCAAGGCGAATACAAGTGCCCAATTAGCAAATTGGAATCCCGGTTGTGTATTTAAATATTTCGTTTTAATTAGTCCGTTAATAATGATGGTGGTCATCTTGAATTTTCGACGTGACAAATTAAAAGCAATTTATTCGGCCAATTTAAAAATTTATGGTCTCGATTAATTTTTTTGGGTGTTTTTACCATGGGCTTGGAATCCGTGTTCGTCGGCGATGTACGTTAAGGTGATGGGATGGCCGTGTTCGTCGTGGTAGGTCACTTTTCCCTGTTGGATGATCGTTTCGTGGTGTTTGTCGCCTTTGTTTTTTATGTAGCCGTTTTCGTGAGCGATTATTCCGTTTCCAGTCTCGTAACTGCAACGACAACAAACGTTTGATTGCGAAATAGAAGAATATTAGCATTTATTTTAATTTGATTGATTTGATTGAGGAAATATTGCGAATGTTCAGATTTGGGTTTTGGTCTACGTAATAAATATTAATGCATTAATATTTTACTGTCGACCTGATAACATTTATTCACATTGACTTTGGACTCTTCAAATTTCTAAATTGCGATGCATGTGCAAAAATTGTATCCATTTTTATAGAGAAAACTGCTTACAATAACAATAAATTGACATCTTAAATCTACATAATATTTTCTTGAGCCAATAATTAAGAGAAAATCTTGAAGCATCTTATAATTAACGTGAAGATGATACTGTAGAATCATTTAATGACAATAAAACAAAAGTAGAAAGTTTCTCAACTGCACAATATTGGTTCCAATATTTGGATGAATTTACTTTGCACTTGTAATTACGCATATGGTATGAGAAAGCTCAATATTATTTTTTTTTGTTAGAAAGCCATATGTTTATTTTCTGAAAAAAACATTTCGTGTCAGTATCACTTTCTCATTTATCTTATTTTGGTTAGTTAGATAATTCAATTATCCTCTTTAATTAATTAATGATTGTTCAAATAGCCTAAAACAATAACACTTCATGGCAAATTATATAATTAACTTCTGATTAGTTTGCCATTAATGCAATAAACAATGATTAATTAGTATATTCTTTCTTTACCTGAATTGCCATCCTTCATGGTGCCTATCAAAGTGTTGCTTGATGATGGGAATAATAGGTTTCTTGTGGTGGGTTTCAACTTCTGTATACTTTTCTTGATAATCATGGTATGAGTGCCCATCTAATGCTTGCACATAGATGACTGCACAGACTACCAGAAAACAACAGACCTAGAAACACAAACGTATTAAGAAAACAAAATAAACAATAGCATAAACAGATTTTGGATATTTTTGATTTTAACCTTGCCAAAAACAATTAAAAAAAAACCTTGTGTAATTTTCCACAACACTTTTGCTTTTAAACACTTTTCACTGATCATTAACACCAAAGAATGTACACTTGTGCAATTGGAATCAAGATAATATTACCATAACGAAGTTTAAATAATTTACCTGGACGTTTCTAATCATTTTCGAAGTATCTATGTACGACAAACGGCAAGTGAACTTGTGATTTCTAGACAGGCCATATTTTCTTTTTATAGTATGTGCCCTCTACTCTCATGAAATTTCACGCTTAAAAATTGATAATAAACCATATGGTGCACTAACACAAGATTTACACATTAATTAAAGTTTCTTTTCATTGCCGGTCTCGGTGCTTATTGTCTCGTGCCACATTCAGACACTTGACTTAGATAGGTACTAATGCTGAATAAACAATAAAAAAATTAAAAATTATAACATGTGTTCTTTTTTAAAATTCAGGAAGTAAAATTCGTGAATATGGAATATGGACACCGAAATTTCAAAAACATTTTTTAAATATTTAAAAATATTTAAATGTTATTGACATTTGAAATAAAATAAAATAAATATATCTGCATAATCTTTAAAAGTACCAAATTTTTATTATTAAAAATTACAAAAAATATTAAATTTTTTATATATTTTTTAATTATAAAGATATAAATAAAATTAATTAATTAATATAAAATATTTAAGTCACTTAAAAATATATGATAAATTTAAAATATTCTAGATTTTTAAATATTTAAAGTAAAACTAAATAAATATTTTGAATTTACCTATTAAATACAATCAATAAATTTTGAATTTTCTCATCACATAACTTTTAAAATATTTCTTTAAAAAGTAATATAAATAATAATAAAAATAATAAATTTAAAATAATCTAATTTTGTTACAACACATATAACAAAAATATATAATTAATTATTTAAAAAACTGAAAATATATAAATAGTAATATTAATTGATTAATTATAATTATCCACAGGATTCAAAAATATTTAATAAATGTAAAATATTTTATTTTTTCTAAATGTTTTAATTGATTAATATAATATAATTAATAATCAAAAATATTTAATAAATATATAATATTTTAGTTTTTATAAATATTTAAAATAAAATTAAATAAATATTTCGAATATATTAAATAATACTTTAATTTACTAATAATACTAAATTTTGAATTTCATATCAATATGACCTTTAAAATATTTATTATATATATATATATATATATATATATATATATATATATGTATATATATATATATAAATAATTATATATATATATATATATATATATATATATATATATATATATATATATATATATATAAATAATTTAAATAAATACAAATATTAAAATTTATGGGAATTTGAATAATATAAATAATATTAATTAATTAATATTAAATATTCAAAACCGTCAAACTAATAAATTTATTGTTTTCTAAAGTTTGTGGATGTTACAAATATTTAAAATAAAAATATACAAATATTTTGTATTTCCAAAATAAATATTGAAAATAAATATTTTTTTCATCATATACCCCTTAATTAATTTATTTAAAAAATTATATCACATTATAAATTTATCAAATAATTTTATAAATTATAAATATTAATAAAATTAAAATATAAATAATATTAATTGATTAATATTAAATACATTAAAAAGTATTTAAAAAATATAAAAAATTTTAGTTTTTCTAAATATCATAAATATTTAAAATTTGTCTGTATGTTGCAAATATTTAAAATAAAATTGTACAAATATTTTATAAATTTTAGAAATATTCAAATATAAATAATATTAATTAATTAATATTAAATACATTTAATAAATATAAAATATTCACAACATACATCCTTTAAAATATTTATTAAATATTAATTTTTCGAAATATTTAAATAATTTAAAAATTAAAATAAAAATAAAATTAATTGATTATTATTATTCAAAACACTCAAAAATATTTAAAATAATTAAATTATAACACAAATATTTCTTATTTACAAAATAAATAATTCTTATTTACAATATAAATAATATAAATATATTATTAATAAATATAAATAAATTTTGAATTCATCATATGATTGATAAAATATTTATTATACTAAAAAATTACATAAATATTTTTTAAAAATTATATTATTATTTATATTAAATATAAATAATATTAATTGATTGATATTAAATATTCAAAATACTCAAACATTTAATATATTTAAAATTAAATAAATATTTTGTAACAAAATAATAATTTTTTCATCGTATAGTATTTATTAAAAAATTATATCAATAATTATAAAAAAAGAACTAAAAATAATAAAATATAAATTATTTACTTATAATTATTCAAAGCACTTAAAAATATTTAATAAATATAAAATATTCTAGTTTTTCTAAATAATAAAAATTTAAAATAAAATAAATATTTTTTACATATGAAATAATCTAAAAAATTATATATATATTAAAATTTCTAAGAATTTGATTAATTTGAATATTAAATGTGGATAATATTAATTGATTAACATTAAATACACTCAAAAGTATTTAATAAATATAAAAATATTCCAGTTTTTCTGAATATCATAAATATTTAAAATTTTTCTGTATGTTGCAAATATTTAAAATAAAATTGTACAAATATTTTATAAATTCTAAAAATATTAAAATATAAATAATATTAATTAATTAATATTAAATACATTTAATAAATATAAAATATTCAAAACATACATCCTTTAAAATATTTATTAAAAAATATATACATAAATAATTCTAAAAATATTAATTTTTCGAAATATTTAAATAATCTAAAAAATTATATGTATTAAAATTTTTAAGAATTTGATTAATTTGAATATTAAATGTGAATAATATTAATTGATTAACATTAAATACACTCAAAAGTATTTAATAAATATAAAATATTCCAGTTTTTCTGAATGTTTTAAATATTTAAAATAAAATTATATAAAAATTTTAATAATTAAATATTATAATAAATTTTGAATTTCCATATTCTTTAAAATATTTCTATAAAATATTTTATAAATAATTCTAAATATATAGAAACTATTACTAAGAATTTAAAATATTAATTGATTTATATTACATACACTCAAAAATATTTACTAGTTTTTCTAAATGTTTTAAATATATAAAATAAAATTAAATAAATATTTTTGATTTACATATTAAATATTTTAAATAAATTTTACATTTTCTCATAATACATCTTTTAAAATATTTATTAAAAAAATATACAAATAATTTTTAAAAATATTAAAATTTCTAAGAGTTTGAATATTTTAAAATATGATTAATCACATATTCTCTTTTAATAATTTAATATAAGAAAATATATATTATGGATACAATAAACAAATTTCAATTTTTCTCAGTCTAAATTTATTAAGTTTTCAAAATTTCAATATTTCATTTTCTAAAAGTTCCTAAAAATATTTTGAATTATTATTATTATATTTTACATACATTATTTAAAAATAAAAAAAATAGAAAATAATTTAAAATTTACTCAAAATAATTTAAGTATTCCATTTTTCTAAATTAACAACTATTTTAAATAAACAGAAATTTGTTAAATAAATAAAATACCAAATATTTTTCATAAAATGAAATTTAATTAATTGAGAAAAAATGCATGACAGTGAAACAAAATCTCTTTAGAAACCAATTTAAAATAATTCGTTAATAATGAATTTTCTCGAGTTGTCCGAAACGGGAATCAATTTAAATTAAATTACAATCATCCGTGTTGGTGAAGCTGTGTCGCAACACACAATATATCATTTGTGCACAATTATTTGCCCAAAAGACATTCAATTATCCAAACATATTATCGTGGCATATGTGTTAGTGAAACTGACGTGAACATCTGCGATATGCATATAAAAATCAAACGGGAGATTCACGCACTTTAGTCGTAAATTTAATTTTGAACCTATAACATAAATATATTTATTACGCGTTTGTCCCAATTAACAAATTTTAATAGTATTCGGTACGTGGATAAAAATAATAAAAACAGATCTTTATGTGGATAAATTGACAATGCACTTTCACTAGTAATGAATGCGAGACCGCATAATTATGAAGGAAATTATTTCAAGTGTGGCATTAATGCACAATTGATAAAATAATGCAACAGACGGAAACAGAGTCACCGATATAATTGTAACTAGGACTTCCGATGTCCGTAATTATCGATTTCGATTTCAAACCACTTAAGGAATGTCGCTGATCAGTTGGCAATCTGCGTTCGAATATTTCCTAACAACAAACTCTACAATGTACTGCACCTAAATAAAATAATTTTAAAATTAACATTAAGTTGCGTAAAGTTTGTTAACATACGTTCACCTTGAAAGGTAATCATCGGGGATAAACGCATCTTGTGCACGACACATATTTATGTTTCACGCTGTGATTTAATGTCTTTTAAATTCAAGTGGCATTAAATTGTATTTCAATAAGACGTGGCTTTAATATTAGGAGGACTGGAATGTAATGTCGCTTTTTACTTTAAAGTCAAATGAATTTTTAATTTTAATCGAAAATGTAATTACCTTCGTTATCCAATCTTTTGCCAAATTGTGTGCAAATTTCAGATTATAGGCGATCCTGGCATTACTTTTCTAATTTGTAAATGTTCCTGGATGGTGGACCAAGGTTGGTTAATGGTGTTTGACAGTTCTTCGATTGTTTGACATGGATATCCTTCGACTTCTATCTCTGTCGTTGTCTAATATCGTTGATCTTCCAGATTGACAATCTATATAAAATTTGAGAGTTCTAGTAATGGATTTTGATTAATGAGTATGTTAACTTTCCACCATCAAAATTGGTGGACTTACAGACATTTTAGTTAATTAATCTGTTTTTGTCTTTGTAAAAAACCTATTGAGTTTGGGTATCAGATATAGTGTAGCCATTTTATTTGCAATAACATATAGAAATTCAACAATATACAATAAATAAGTTGAATAAGGTGAATCACCTATTGTAACTAATTTTAAAATATTTTAATACTTAAAAACAATTATTAAAAAAATATATTATTTTTTAATGAAAATTCTAATTTAATACGTATATAAAAAGTATATCAAATATTATATATATATATATATATATATATATATATATATATATATATATATATATTCTAAATATTTTGTTTTTTATTAAAATTTATTTTTTTTAATATTTTGTGAAATTGTAAATTTTTTATAACTAATATATTACAATAAAACAATAAAACAATTCTAAGTATCTAA
Source organism: Aethina tumida (assembly GCF_024364675.1). Classification (NCBI taxonomy): domain Eukaryota; kingdom Metazoa; phylum Arthropoda; class Insecta; order Coleoptera; family Nitidulidae; genus Aethina; species Aethina tumida. The sequence goes on from NC_065438.1 coordinate 8,518,298, forward strand.
AGAATCTAAAGAATCTAAAGAATCTAAAGAAAGAATCTAAATAATCTAAAGAATCTAAAGAATCTAAAGAATCTAAAGAATCTAAAGAATCTAAAGAATCTAAAGAATCTAAAGAATCTAAAGAATCTAAAGAATCTAAAGAATCTAAAGAATCTAAAGAATCTAAAGAATCTAAAGAATCTAAAGAATCTAAAGAATCTAAAGAATCTAAAGAATCTAAAGAATCTAAAGAATCTAAAGAATCTAAAGAATCTAAAGAATCTAAAGAATCTAAAGAATCTAAAGAATCTAAAGAATCTAAAGAATCTAAAGAATCTAAAGAATCTAAAGAATCTAAAGAATCTAAAGAATCTAAAGAATCTAAAGAATCTAAAGAATCTAAAGAATCTAAAGAATCTAAAGAATCTAAAGAATCTAAAGAATCTAAAGAATCTAAAGAATCTAAAGAATCTAAAGAATCTAAAGAATCTAAAGAATCTAAAGAATCTAAAGAATCTAAAGAATCTAAAGAATCTAAAGAATCTAAAGAATCTAAAGAATCTAAAGAATCTAAAGAATCTAAAGAATCTAAAGAATCTAAAGAATCTAAAGAATCTAAAGAATCTAAAGAATCTAAAGAATCTAAAGAATCTAAAGAATCTAAAGAATCTAAAGAATCTAAAGAATCTAAAGAATCTAAAGAATCTAAAGAATCTAAAGAATCTAAAGAATCTAAAGAATCTAAAGAATCTAAAGAATCTAAAGAATCTAAAGAATCTAAAGAATCTAAAGAATCTAAAGAATCTAAAGAATCTAAAGAATCTAAAGAATCTAAAGAATCTAAATAATCTAAAGAATCTAAATAATCTAAATAATCTAAATAATCTAAAGAATCTAAAGAATCTAAAGAATCTAAAGAATCTAAAGAATCTAAAGAATCTAAATAATCTAAAGAATCTAAAGAATCTAAAGAATCTAAAGAATCTAAAGAATCTAAAGAATCTAAAGAATCTAAAGAATCTAAAGAATCTAAAGAATCTAAAGAATCTAAAGAATCTAAAGAATCTAAAGAATCTAAAGAATCTAAAGAATCTAAAGAATCTAAAGAATCTAAAGAATCTAAAGAATCTAAAGAATCTAAAGAATCTAAAGAATCTAAAGAATCTAAAGAATCTAAAGAATCTAAAGAATCTAAAGAATCTAAAGAATCTAAAGAATCTAAATAATCTAAAGAATCTAAAGAATCTAAAGAATCTAAAGAATCTAAAGAATCTAAAGAATCTAAAGAATCTAAAGAATCTAAAGAATCTAAAGAATCTAAAGAATCTAAAGAATCTAAAGAATCTAAAGAATCTAAAGAATCTAAAGAATCTAAAGAATCTAAAGAATCTAAAGAATCTAAAGAATCTAAAGAATCTAAATAATCTAAATAATCTAAAGAATCTAAAGAATCTAAAGAATCTAAATAATCTAAATAATCTAAATAATCTAAATAATCTAAATAATCTAAATAATCTAAAGAATCTAAAGAATCTAAAGAATCTAAATAATCTAAAGAATCTAAAGAATCTAAAGAATCTAAAGAATCTAAAGAATCTAAAGAATCTAAAGAATCTAAAGAATCTAAAGAATCTAAAGAATCTAAAGAATCTAAAGAATCTAAAGAATCTAAAGAATCTAAAGAATCTAAAGAATCTAAAGAATCTAAAGAATCTAAAGAATCTAAAGAATCTAAAGAATCTAAAGAATCTAAAGAATCTAAAGAATCTAAAGAATCTAAAGAATCTAAAGAATCTAAAGAATCTAAAGAATCTAAAGAATCTAAAGAATCTAAAGAATCTAAAGAATCTAAAGAATCTAAAGAATCTAAAGAATCTAAAGAATCTAAAGAATCTAAAGAATCTAAAGAATCTAAAGAATCTAAAGAATCTAAAGAATCTAAAGAATCTAAAGAATCTAAAGAATCTAAAGAATCTAAAGAATCTAAAGAATCTAAAGAATCTAAAGAATCTAAAGAATCTAAAGAATCTAAAGAATCTAAAGAATCTAAAGAATCTAAAGAATCTAAAGAATCTAAAGAATCTAAAGAATCTAAAGAATCTAAAGAATCTAAAGAATCTAAAGAATCTAAAGAATCTAAAGAATCTAAAGAATCTAAAGAATCTAAAGAATCTAAAGAATCTAAAGAATCTAAAGAATCTAAAGAATCTAAAGAATCTAAAGAATCTAAAGAATCTAAAGAATCTAAAGAATCTAAAGAATCTAAAGAATCTAAAGAATCTAAAGAATCTAAAGAATCTAAAGAATCTAAAGAATCTAAAGAATCTAAAGAATCTAAAGAATCTAAAGAATCTAAAGAATCTAAAGAATCTAAAGAATCTAAAGAATCTAAAGAATCTAAAGAATCTAAAGAATCTAAAGAATCTAAAGAATCTAAAGAATCTAAAGAATCTAAAGAATCTAAAGAATCTAAAGAATCTAAAGAATCTAAAGAATCTAAAGAATCTAAAGAATCTAAAGAATCTAAAGAATCTAAAGAATCTAAAGAATCTAAAGAATCTAAAGAATCTAAAGAATCTAAAGAATCTAAAGAATCTAAAGAATCTAAAGAATCTAAAGAATCTAAAGAATCTAAATAATCTAAAGAATCTAAAGAATCTAAAGAATCTAAAGAATCTAAAGAATCTAAATAATCTAAAGAATCTAAAGAATCTAAAGAATCTAAAGAATCTAAAGAATCTAAAGAATCTAAATAATCTAAAGAATCTAAAGAATCTAAAGAATCTAAATAATCTAAAGAATCTAAAGAATCTAAAGAATCTAAAGAATCTAAAGAATCTAAAGAATCTAAAGAATCTAAAGAATCTAAAGAATCTAAAGAATCTAAAGAATCTAAAGAATCTAAAGAATCTAAAGAATCTAAAGAATCTAAAGAATCTAAAGAATCTAAATAATCTAAAGAATCTAAAGAATCTAAAGAATCTAAAGAATCTAAATAATCTAAATAATCTAAAGAATCTAAAGAATCTAAATAATCTAAAGAATCTAAAGAATCTAAATAATCTAAATAATCTAAAGAATCTAAAGAATCTAAAGAATCTAAAGAATCTAAAGAATCTAAAGAATCTAAAGAATCTAAAGAATCTAAAGAATCTAAAGAATCTAAAGAATCTAAAGAATCTAAAGAATCTAAAGAATCTAAAGAATCTAAAGAATCTAAAGAATCTAAAGAATCTAAAGAATCTAAAGAATCTAAAGAATCTAAAGAATCTAAAGAATCTAAAGAATCTAAAGAATCTAAAGAATCTAAAGAATCTAAAGAATCTAAAGAATCTAAAGAATCTAAAGAATCTAAAGAATCTAAAAAATCTAAAGAATCTAAAGAATCTAAAGAATCTAAAGAATCTAAAGAATCTAAAGAATCTAAAGAATCTAAAGAATCTAAAGAATCTAAAGAATCTAAAGAATCTAAAGAATCTAAAGAATCTAAAGAATCTAAAGAATCTAAAGAATCTAAAGAATCTAAAGAATCTAAAGAATCTAAAGAATCTAAAGAATCTAAAGAATCTAAAGAATCTAAAGAATCTAAAGAATCTAAAGAATCTAAAGAATCTAAAGAATCTAAAGAATCTAAAGAATCTAAAGAATCTAAAGAATCTAAAGAATCTAAAGAATCTAAAGAATCTAAAGAATCTAAATAATCTAAAGAATCTAAAGAATCTAAAGAATCTAAAGAATCTAAAGAATCTAAATAATCTAAAGAATCTAAAGAATCTAAAGAATCTAAAGAATCTAAAGAATCTAAATAATCTAAAGAATCTAAAGAATCTAAAGAATCTAAAGAATCTAAAGAATCTAAAGAATCTAAAGAATCTAAAGAATCTAAAGAATCTAAAGAATCTAAAGAATCTAAAGAATCTAAAGAATCTAAAGAATCTAAAGAATCTAAAGAATCTAAAGAATCTAAAGAATCTAAAGAATCTAAAGAATCTAAAGAATCTAAATAATCTAAAGAATCTAAAGAATCTAAAGAATCTAAAGAATCTAAAGAATCTAAAGAATCTAAAGAATCTAAAGAATCTAAAGAATCTAAAGAATCTAAAGAATCTAAAGAATCTAAAGAATCTAAATAATCTAAAGAATCTAAAGAATCTAAAGAATCTAAAGAATCTAAAGAATCTAAAGAATCTAAAGAATCTAAAGAATCTAAAGAATCTAAAGAATCTAAAGAATCTAAAGAATCTAAAGAATCTAAAGAATCTAAAGAATCTAAAGAATCTAAAGAATCTAAAGAATCTAAAGAATCTAAAGAATCTAAAGAATCTAAAGAATCTAAAGAATCTAAAGAATCTAAAGAATCTAAAGAATCTAAAGAATCTAAAGAATCTAAAGAATCTAAAGAATCTAAAGAATCTAAAGAATCTAAAGAATCTAAAGAATCTAAAGAATCTAAAGAATCTAAAGAATCTAAAGAATCTAAAGAATCTAAAGAATCTAAAGAATCTAAAGAATCTAAAGAATCTAAAGAATCTAAAGAATCTAAAGAATCTAAAGAATCTAAAGAATCTAAAGAATCTAAAGAATCTAAAGAATCTAAAGAATCTAAAGAATCTAAAGAATCTAAAGAATCTAAAGAATCTAAAGAATCTAAAGAATCTAAAGAATCTAAAGAATCTAAAGAATCTAAAGAATCTAAAGAATCTAAAGAATCTAAAGAATCTAAAGAATCTAAAGAATCTAAAGAATCTAAAGAATCTAAAGAATCTAAAGAATCTAAAGAATCTAAAGAATCTAAAGAATCTAAAGAATCTAAAGAATCTAAAGAATCTAAAGAATCTAAAGAATCTAAAGAATCTAAAGAATCTAAAGAATCTAAAGAATCTAAAGAATCTAAAGAATCTAAAGAATCTAAAGAATCTAAAGAATCTAAAGAATCTAAAGAATCTAAAGAATCTAAAGAATCTAAAGAATCTAAAGAATCTAAAGAATCTAAAGAATCTAAAGAATCTAAAGAATCTAAAGAATCTAAAGAATCTAAAGAATCTAAAGAATCTAAATAATCTAAAGAATCTAAAGAATCTAAAGAATCTAAAGAATCTAAATAATCTAAAGAATCTAAAGAATCTAAAGAATCTAAAGAATCTAAAGAATCTAAAGAATCTAAAGAATCTAAAGAATCTAAAGAATCTAAAGAATCTAAAGAATCTAAAGAATCTAAAGAATCTAAAGAATCTAAAGAATCTAAAGAATCTAAAGAATCTAAAGAATCTAAAGAATCTAAAGAATCTAAAGAATCTAAAGAATCTAAAGAATCTAAAGAATCTAAAGAATCTAAAGAATCTAAAGAATCTAAAGAATCTAAAGAATCTAAAGAATCTAAAGAATCTAAAGAATCTAAAGAATCTAAAGAATCTAAAGAATCTAAAGAATCTAAAGAATCTAAAGAATCTAAAGAATCTAAAGAATCTAAAGAATCTAAAGAATCTAAAGAATCTAAAGAATCTAAAGAATCTAAAGAATCTAAAGAATCTAAAGAATCTAAAGAATCTAAAGAATCTAAAGAATCTAAAGAATCTAAAGAATCTAAAGAATCTAAAGAATCTAAAGAATCTAAAGAATCTAAAGAATCTAAAGAATCTAAAGAATCTAAAGAATCTAAAGAATCTAAAGAATCTAAAGAATCTAAAGAATCTAAAGAATCTAAAGAATCTAAAGAATCTAAAGAATCTAAAGAATCTAAAGAATCTAAAGAATCTAAAGAATCTAAAGAATCTAAAGAATCTAAAGAATCTAAAGAATCTAAAGAATCTAAAGAATCTAAAGAATCTAAAGAATCTAAAGAATCTAAAGAATCTAAAGAATCTAAAGAATCTAAAGAATCTAAAGAATCTAAAGAATCTAAAGAATCTAAAGAATCTAAAGAATCTAAAGAATCTAAAGAATCTAAAGAATCTAAAGAATCTAAAGAATCTAAAGAATCTAAAGAATCTAAAGAATCTAAAGAATCTAAAGAATCTAAAGAATCTAAAGAATCTAAAGAATCTAAAGAATCTAAAGAATCTAAAGAATCTAAAGAATCTAAAGAATCTAAAGAATCTAAAGAATCTAAAGAATCTAAAGAATCTAAAGAATCTAAAGAATCTAAAGAATCTAAAGAATCTAAAGAATCTAAATAATCTAAAGAATCTAAAGAATCTAAAGAATCTAAAGAATCTAAAGAATCTAAAGAATCTAAATAATCTAAAGAATCTAAAGAATCTAAAGAATCTAAAGAATCTAAAGAATCTAAATAATCTAAAGAATCTAAAGAATCTAAAGAATCTAAATAATCTAAAGAATCTAAAGAATCTAAAGAATCTAAAGAATCTAAAGAATCTAAAGAATCTAAAGAATCTAAAGAATCTAAAGAATCTAAAGAATCTAAAGAATCTAAAGAATCTAAATAATCTAAAGAATCTAAAGAATCTAAAGAATCTAAAGAATCTAAAGAATCTAAAGAATCTAAATAATCTAAAGAATCTAAAGAATCTAAAGAATCTAAAGAATCTAAAGAATCTAAAGAATCTAAAGAATCTAAAGAATCTAAAGAATCTAAAGAATCTAAAGAATCTAAAGAATCTAAAGAATCTAAAGAATCTAAATAATCTAAAGAATCTAAAGAATCTAAATAATCTAAAGAATCTAAAGAATCTAAAGAATCTAAAGAATCTAAAGAATCTAAAGAATCTAAATAATCTAAAGAATCTAAAGAATCTAAAGAATCTAAAGAATCTAAAGAATCTAAAGAATCTAAAGAATCTAAAGAATCTAAAGAATCTAAAGAATCTAAAGAATCTAAAGAATCTAAAGAATCTAAAGAATCTAAAGAATCTAAAGAATCTAAAGAATCTAAAGAATCTAAAGAATCTAAAGAATCTAAAGAATCTAAAGAATCTAAAGAATCTAAAGAATCTAAAGAATCTAAAGAATCTAAAGAATCTAAAGAATCTAAAGAATCTAAAGAATCTAAAGAATCTAAAGAATCTAAAGAATCTAAAGAATCTAAAGAATCTAAAGAATCTAAAGAATCTAAAGAATCTAAAGAATCTAAAGAATCTAAAGAATCTAAAGAATCTAAAGAATCTAAAGAATCTAAAGAATCTAAAGAATCTAAAGAATCTAAAGAATCTAAAGAATCTAAATAATCTAAAGAATCTAAAGAATCTAAAGAATCTAAAGAATCTAAAGAATCTAAAGAATCTAAAGAATCTAAAGAATCTAAAGAATCTAAAGAATCTAAAGAATCTAAAGAATCTAAAGAATCTAAAGAATCTAAAGAATCTAAAGAATCTAAAGAATCTAAAGAATCTAAAGAATCTAAAGAATCTAAAGAATCTAAAGAATCTAAAGAATCTAAAGAATCTAAAGAATCTAAAGAATCTAAAGAATCTAAAGAATCTAAAGAATCTAAAGAATCTAAAGAATCTAAAGAATCTAAAGAATCTAAAGAATCTAAAGAATCTAAAGAATCTAAAGAATCTAAAGAATCTAAAGAATCTAAAGAATCTAAAGAATCTAAAGAATCTAAAGAATCTAAAGAATCTAAAGAATCTAAAGAATCTAAAGAATCTAAAGAATCTAAAGAATCTAAAGAATCTAAAGAATCTAAAGAATCTAAAGAATCTAAAGAATCTAAAGAATCTAAAGAATCTAAAGAATCTAAAGAATCTAAAGAATCTAAAGAATCTAAAGAATCTAAAGAATCTAAAGAATCTAAAGAATCTAAAGAATCTAAAGAATCTAAAGAATCTAAAGAATCTAAAGAATCTAAAGAATCTAAAGAATCTAAAGAATCTAAAGAATCTAAAGAATCGAAGAAATCTAAAGAATCTGAAGAATCTAAATAATCCAAAGAATTTAAAGAATCTTCAAGATACCCAATGAACTGACAAATGACATTGCTTCCCGGTCACCATCGTGAGTAGACTGCGACCAAAAATGTTGAGTTCAATTTAAGAACAATAAAGCTATAATTATCAATTGCGGCGAAATAATTTTGTAACGTCTTTCCTCACAAGTTTGTTACCCAAGACACGCCACATGCCTATAATAAGCCTCCCAAAATTATCGAGATTCCCATCTTAATTTCAGTGACATTTTTGTGACGGTCAGCTCAGATTTATTTGTCCAGTTCTCCTTCGTTAGATCGATTTATCACATTTGCGACCTGACAATTAATATCGTGTCAAGAACATGCACTGTTGACATCGTTAAAATCTCCGACTGTTGTGCAACAATTGAAATATTGTTTACATTTATGCCGATAATAAACGCAGATAATTCGCGCAATGTAGCCGAGGTAATTTGGCATTTAAACAACTACTTGTTTGCACACGCTTTGAATCATTGAAAAAATATTATTGCTAATTAAGGCAAATTTGGCATTAATAAAGCTTGTAAATGGCGTTTTATCACTTCACCACTATTCATTAACATTCACCTTTTTATATTACAATGCCAAACACTTGAAAATGGAATCAAAATATTTTTTCATACGAAAATAAACAATGACGATCATTTTGCTATGACAATATTTTAATAAGTGTTCCGGATGTTATGTGATTAATGTAATTTTAATGTACACGAAGTTATTTTCCACGTGTGACTTATGAATCTCTCATATCGATTAAATATTTCATGAAGATTCCTGTTTATAATTTATGAAACCGTACAGCGGTTTGTTGTCGCCTTGAATGATGTTAATACGATTGTAAAATACTCGTAAAATTTCAATGAAACTGACTCTTAAATAAATATTCTATATTTAGGTACTGCGAAATGAATGTGAGTCATTATTTATTGTCGGATATGGAACACTTTCATACTATTACATTATTATCATAATATATGATCCAATGCAAAAACAGTTCATTAAAATGACAACAGCAAAAAATTTATATGTGTCTTTATATAATGGATGTTATGTACATTTTAAGAAAATAGATAATTAATATTGTTTTAAGAATATTATTAAAAGGTTTATGAGATGCTTAAAGCTTTCTCCAAAATTACTTGTATATATAGTTACTTCCAATAATTATATAATATTATTTATAATATTCGAAATATTAATTTACTACATAATCTTAAAATGCCTGTAAAATCGTTAATTTGATGGTAATTGTACAATAACTATTACAAAAAAATCTTAGAATTTAAATAGAATATTTAATATTAAATATTTGAGTGTTTCACAAGTCTAAAAATTATAAAATAATATTCAAAATAAACAAAATATTCTTAGTAATTTGAATATTTTAAATTTACTTAATTATATATGCCTATGTTTTCATATATTTAAAATATTCTGAATATTAAAAACAATTAAAATATCCATAATATTCAAAATATTTTAAAAATTTTTATTGCCAATTAACTTAATTCCATATATTTAAATATTTGAAATATTATAAATATTAATATCCACAATATCTTAATATTTTACTTTAAACGTTTTAATATCCAGGGTGATTCACCTAATACATTCATTTATTTTTAAAAATATTATTATATTTTATAGCAATTGTAACTGCATTTTAACTACTTTTATAATTTATTTTTATCAAAATCTTGTTTCACGTCTGTATTTTTAAATTCTACATGTAGTTACAAATAAAATATTTATATTATGTCTTATGCTTATACTATATATATATATATATATATATATATATATATATATATATCGTTATCCGAACGAGCCATTATTAGTACTCCCAAATTTTATACAGAGTAGTCATAAAGCAATACTATATATGGTTTATGATAATTATGTTAAATTGAATATTAAAAAATCTTTAACATTAGCAAAGACTTTCTTAAGTGTATTAATAGTATTATACCATGGATGGCCTTTGTTTCGTATCTGACATTACACTAGATTTTTGGTGAAATCTTCGTTAATATTCATTTTAAATATTGGGAATTATACCAATGGAAAGGTTTTTCGATATTAAATTTATATGTGCTACAACGTTCATCGTTTTCTATTGAAATTAACAAAGTTATGGATGTATTAAGATGTCCATAATTAAACGGACACCCTATATAAAATTTTAGAGTTCTAGTAATGGGTCTTTATAAGATGGGATGAAAATTCTAATTTAGTACGTGTATAAAATGTGTTTAAAATATCAAATATGTTATACAATCTAAACATTTTATTTTTTATTATAATTAATAATTTATAAACAATTCATTTAACTAGTATTTTATAAAGTATGTAGTTTATAAACTTTAATTTCCATTGAAATCTATTGTTTTAAATATCTGGTAAAATTTTAAATTTGTTGAAGCTAATATGTGGCAAAAAAACAATTCGTTTTAATGAGTATTTTAACTGTTTAACTTTTCTCAGTATTAATTATCATTAACTCTCTTGAAATATGTTGAACGCAAAAACAAATATATGTTAATAAACATTCCCAAACCAATTCAATAAACTTGAATTACTCAATCGGAATAAATTGAAATTAAAAGTAAATCGGAAATTAAATTTTGTTCAGAATAAATTTGAAAAGTAGTTCAAATCAATTTATAATGCTATAAAATTTTTGAATAAATAATTTGTTCTGTTCTCCATAAATTCCTAATGAGTAAGTAAAGTGGATCCCCTGTATAATTAATTTTAAAAAATTATATTTATAAATAATTATTTGATATAATATATATTTTATGAAAGAAAATTCTAAAAAAATACATTTACAAAATGTTCTTAATACTTTTAATATTTTACTTATTTTATATATTTTATTTTTTATAAAAATTAATAATTTATAAACTTTTTCATCTTTTTTTTAATATCTGATAAAACTGTAAATTTGTTAAAGTTATGTTGCAAAAAAAAAACAATTCTTTTTAATGAGCATTTTAACTATTTAACTTTCCTCAGTATTAAGTATCATTAACTCTCTTGAAACAAACGCAAAAACAAATATAATAAACATACCCAAACCAATACAACAAACTTGAATTACTCAATCGAAGTAAATATCAAAAACAAAATATAAATCGACAGCAGGAGCAGCAGGAATAGAAAAAAAATAATAACTAAATAGTATTGAGTTTAAGTACAGAATATTGATATAATAATATTATTTTTTAATGAAAATTCGAAAAAATACGTTTATAAAATGTACTTAATACTTTTAATATTTTACTTATTTTAAATATCCTATTTTTTATATTAATTAACAATTTATAAACTATTCGGTAAAATTGTAAATTTATTAAAGCTCATATGTGGCAATAAAATAATTCGTGTTAATGAATATTTTAACTAACTATTTAACTTTCCTCAATATTAATTAACTCTCTTTAAATATGTTTAACTCAAAAACAAATATAATAAATTCTCAAATCAATTCAACCAACTTGAATTACTAAATCGAAATAAATTGAAATGAAAAGTTAAAATCAAGTGCAAGATATCAATTAACAGCAGGGACAGCAAAAGTAGAAAAGAATTAATAACTCAAAAAGTATTGAGTTTAACATGAAAAATTTTAGATCCAAAAATATACAGAAGGGTGTTCTATTGAAAATAACAAAGCTGATGTCACTTTATGTGAAATCGAGATGAAATTTTGTTCAATATAAATTTTAAATTACTTCAAATCCAGTTATAAAATTTTTTTTTCTTTTTCTGTTCTCCATAAACTTCTAATTAAAATAAATAATAATTAATAAATAAATTAAGTGAATCACTAATTTTCATAAATTATAATATTTATAAATATAATATTAAAAAATACATTATATTATAATATATATTATATTATAACATATTATAACATATTCTTAATACTTCCAATATTTTACTTATTTTAAATATTTTATTTTTTATTATAATTAATTATTTACTGTAACTGTAATTGTCATTGAAATCTAAGTTTTTTTAATATCTAGTAATTTTAAATTTGTTAAAGCTCATAAATTGCAATAAAACAATTTGTTTTAATTAGTGTTTTAACTATTTAACTTTTTTCAACATGATTATTAATGATAATATAAATATGTTTAACGGAAAAACAAATATAATAAACATTTCCAAACCAATTCAATAAACTTGAATTATACAATCGAAATAAATTGAAATGAAAAGTAAATAATCAATATAAGATGTCAGGAGGAACAGGAGTAGAGAAAAAAATTAATAACTCATAAACTATTGAGTTTAGGTATAGGACATTTTGTAGACATTTTATTTGAAGAATTTAAAAATCTGAAATGAAATTTTGTTCAAAAAATATTTGGAAAATAGTAAGTTATAATTTCTATAAAAATTTCAAATCAATATCAATTTTCCCTTCTCCATAAATTTCTAATGAATAGATTAAGTGAATCACTCTATATAACTAGTTTTCAAAAATTATAATATTTACAAATAATTATTTGATATAATATATTATTTTTAAGGAAAATTTGACAAAATATACGTTTATAAAATGTTCTTAATACTTTTAATATTTTATTTATTTTAAATATTTTATTTTTTACAATAATTAATAATTTATAAAGTTTAATTTTCATTGAAACCTATTTTTTTAAAAATTTGGTAAAATTGTAAATTTGTTAGACTCATATATTGCTGTAAAACTACTATTTAACTTTCTTCAGTATTAATAATTATTAACTCTCTTGAAATATGTCTAATGCCAAAACAAATATAATAAACATTCCTAAACTAAATTCAACAAACTCGAATTACTCAATCGAAATAAATTGAAATGAAAAGTAAATATCAAATGCAAGATATCAATTAGCGGCAGGAGCAGCAGTGGCAGCAAACAAACAACATTAAAATAATCTCCATAACATTTGAATAGGTGCGAATCGAGTACACAATATCCGTCCACTTCTTTCTCACTGGTAGCAGCAATTGATGCTCGCATCACTCCCCAAACCAGCCGAAATGTCAATTACAGACCAAAAAAAAATCGGTACCCAACAGCAGGAACGAAATGCGCCCGAAGCGGCATGTTGCGCACGTAAAGTCAAAGGTGGCACAACACCGAATTGTCATCCATCGAGCCATTCTTCTCTCCACATATTAATATTTCGACACATAAAATATAAAGTTCACGTGAACCGACTAGGTACGGTGTGTGTAATCATTATTTAATGTTTTAATAATAAAACCAGGGAGGTAGGGATGGGAGACGGCTATAAGATCGGCCGTCTTATCATTAGGGGTTAGTTCAGCATCCGCCGACCGAACAGTCAACATGAAAGTGGTAGGTGCAGTGACAGTGGGTTTTTTTTTTGCTTTTTGTGACTTGTGGACGATTTGTGAAAACGTGGGAATACAAGAAAAATTTTTCCTGCTGCTTAAAATCTATTAATATGCATTTAAATTATTAGGAGACAATAAATATGAAATATATTATCATATTTTGATGATAACTTTAAAAAAACATAATACATAATTGTTATCTTTTTTTATAAATCAAACTTAATTTTTGGATATATTCATTTGATTGTTTTGAGCTTTAATTCGACCAATTTTCAATTTTTAATTAAAAGTATGTTAATAATAGATAACATATTATTGAATTTTGTTTTGTTTAGATCCTTTGCCTTGCTGCCGTTTTGGCTGTTAGCCAATGTAAGCCACAACAAGGACAAGAACCAATAGCCATCGTTAAGTACGAAAACGAAGGAGTTAATCCTGATGGTTCCTATCAGTGGAGGTAAGTTCCCTTCTTTTATGGAAACGATAAAAATTAACATTAACAAAGCTAAATGTCTATATTTTAACGTTAAATAAGATATTTGATATCAGTTGTATGTGCAGTTAAGCACACATTATAATTGCAGTATAACCATCATTTTAACAACTTGATGCCAATTAATACAGTAATTAATACGCATAATAAAATGTTAAACGGTACTTTAATTCAGTTACGAAACCGCCAATGGCATCAAAGCAGACGAACAAGGACAGCTGAAGAACGCCGGCTCGGAGAACGAGGCGCAGGAGGCGCAGGGCTCGTTCTCGTACACCGCCGACGACGGCACTCCCATTGCCCTGCAGTACATCGCCAACGAGGGCGGCTTCCAACCTCAAGGCGACCACTTGCCCACGCCGCCCCCAATCCCACCGGCGATCCAGAGGGCGCTCGAGTGGTTGGCTGCCCATCCGGAGCCGGAGCAGAAGGGAGCCGCCAGCAACGCTCAGCCAGTTTATAGCGCCAGACCTCAAAGAAAGTACTGATCAAGTTGACTTGTTTATATGAGTTTTTTTTTATTTTTTTATGTGTATATGTATATAATATCTATTATAACAAAGATCATAAAATAAATTTTGTTTTATTTCTTATACCGAACTGAACATTCATACATTGTACGATGTTATTTTTAATTAATAAAAATATGAAATAATTAAATTACAAACTCTCTTAACTTTCTTAAAAATATTAAATTTGCAAATAATATAAAAAATTACACATTAACATTAAACAAAATATAAAACATTCAAGTCTACATTCACATTTCATCAAAAAATAATGTATAAAATAATTATAAATTAAAAATAATTAATACAAATATATCAATTTATTACTTAATATCGAAATATAGAAAAAAATTATTTTATTGTTTTTGTTTTTCTTAATTTTCAATTGAATAAAACTTTTTTCTAATTTAATTTAAATACATTATTTCATTTTTAATTTAAATCAATTTAAATTAAATACTTTTTAATTTTAAATTAAACAAAACTATTTTTTTTTAATTGTAATCAAATTAAATTAAATATTTAATATATTTTTTATTTTAAATTAACTAAAATTATTATTATTTCTTTAATTTACAATTAAATATATTTTTTCTTTTAAATCAGTTAAAATATTATTACTATTTAATATTTTAATTATTTTTCAAATTTAAATCAAATTAAACATTTCATTGTTTTTTTTTTAATTTATATTAATTTAAATTAAATATATATTTTTTTAATTTTACATTAAATATATTAATTCTTTTTAAGATAAATCAAAGTAAATTAAATAAATTTTCTTTTTAATTTTAAATTAAATAAAACTTTTGTTAATTTAATCAATTGAAATTAAATATATTACATTTTTATTTTAAATTAAATAAATATATATTTAAATATAATAAAATATAGAAAAAAACTACTTTATTTTTTTATTTTAAATTAAAGATATTAGTTATTTTTTAATATATATTAAATATTTTATATATTTTTTAATTTTATATTAAATATATTAATTCCTTTTTAATTCAAATCACTTTAAATTTAATACTTTAGGTTTTTTTAAATTTGAAATTAAATAAAACTTATTTTAGTACCTTTTTAATTTAAATCAATTTAAATTACATTGCTTTTTCTATTTTATTGTTTTTCTTTTTAAATTAAAGATAGTTCTTTTTTATTAAAGTTAAATATTTTACGTTTTTTTTTTAATTTTAAATTAAATAAAACTTTTTTAATTTTAAATTTAAATATTAAATATTTTATATATTGTTTTTATTTTAAATTAAATAAAATTATTATTTCTTTCATTTTCAATTAAATATATTAATTATTTTTTAATTTAAATCAATTTAAATTTACTTTTTTAATTTTAAATTAAATATATCAATTCTTTTTTAATTTAAATCAATTTATATCAAATATTTTATTATTCATTTTAATTTTAAATTCAATATCTCATTTTTTTTTTCTAATTTAAATCGAATTAAATTAGACGTTTTATATATTGTTTTTATTTTAAATTAAATAAAATTATTATTTCTTTAATTTTCAATTAAATATATTAATTATTTTTTTATTTAAATCAATTTTAAATTCAATATATTATTCCTTATTTTTAATTTATATCAATTTAAATTAAATATATTATTTTTTTTTTCAATTTTACATTAAATATATTAATTCATTTTTAATATAAATCAATTTAAATTAAATACTTTTTTTAATTTAATTTTTTTTAAATTAAAAACATCTTTTTTAATTTTAAATTAAATAAAACTTTTTTAAATTTAATCAATTTCTTATATTTTTATTTTAAATTAAATAAAATTTTTGTTATTATCTTTTTTATTTTATTTAAATATATTAATTAATTTTAAATCAACTTAAATTAAAAAAATTATTGTTTATGATAATTTTATATTAAACATTTTATTTTTTTTTTATTCTAATTTAAATCATATTAAATTGAACATTTTGTTGTTTCTTTTTTAATTTTACATTAAATATATTAAATATTTTTTTTAACTAAATAAAAATATTTTTTTAGTACAAATCTATTTAAATTAAATGTCTAATTATTTTTATAATTTTAAATTAAATATATTAATTCTTTTTAATTTAAATAAAGTTAAATAAATATTTAATTGTTTTTTTTTTTCAATTTTGAGTAATTTTATTTTTATTTACAAAATGTATTGAGATAATATTTAATAAAGGTTTATTAATTATAATTATTTATCAAAAATTATTAATACTAATAAAATTTTAGTGAAAAGTGAAAAAATAAATGTTAGAATGTTAGATGATTTTTTCGACACTGACATTTTTTTATGACAAAATTAATTTGTTAATACAATGTTTACAACATTACTTTTGACATTTAAAAGGTGTAAATCAAAATTGTTTTTCCTTAAATCTCCTAAACAATTATGTTACTAATAAAAAGTGAAAGGTTAAAATTTAATTACAATTGCTTACCAAAATATTCTTTTATATAATTACTGTGTTTTAAAATCAATATCAATTTAGGTTGACACATTAATTACATAATATCATAAATCCTTGAAATTTTCGTCAACTTCAATTATTACATTGATGTTTTTATTAATTGTAATTACTTTTGGCTTGTTCTGGATGAACAAACCATTACTAATAGAAAATAAAAAACCAATCATTTAATTAATCTGTTGCTAAATACCAGTTTTTTAAATAGACGATGATCATTTGTTTATAAACAAAATAGACTGAGATACACATTAACAAAATTGTTTTCTTTTATGTCAATACGAAAGAGGTTTGATATCATTAAAATGCTTAAGAGCTTTTTATTAAATCCGTTTGTTTGTATAGTTGACATCATCTCATTATAATGAAGCATAATCTCGTTTTATTAATTATTTTTTTCACATTGAAAAATTCAAGATGACCTATGTGATGTATAAAAATTAATTAACAAAATTAATGATTTTGTACAAAATCATAAATGGCCATTACACAATTTATTAATTAGTAAAAATACCAATACATTTTAGTCGTAGGTTTGCTTAAATATAAAATGATAAATTACGAAACAAATAATTAATAGTTGTAATTAACATAAATAACAGATAATTATTGAGGCGTAATCGATAATTGACAATTTTTTCAAACACAAATTTATTATATTATTATTCAGATTTGCCGTAGGGGAGAAATTCATTAACAATTTGTTTTGCCAAAAATATCCGTTTCGTAAAACATAAACATGCTCTTACGTTAATAGGTATTTATAATTTATACGATCAAAATTTTAACAATAAGATTGGTTTACATTTTAACAGCAACATTAGACAAATTTAATTAAATTAAAATTATTTTAAAAAATCTTCCATTTAATTAAAAGTCTATACCAAATTTATTACATTGTAATATATTTAATTAACATACACGAAACTTTAGTTTAATATTAAATAAAATTAAGTAATTTAATTTCAGCGTAATTAATTTTTTATGCAGTTTATTGTTTGCTCACTATTACTATATTTAAATTAAATAAATTATGAAAAAATTAAATTGTAATTTAATGTTTTTAATTTACTAATAAGGTAAATGTAGAGATATATAAAATATTCTTAATAAATTTCCAAAGTCTTTAAAAACAATTTTGTTATACTAATAAAATGTAATATATTTAATTACATGAATCTTCAGTTTAATATTCAATAAAGTTAAGTAATTTAATTTCAATGCAATTTAATTAAAAGTTAATTAAATTTGCTATGCATGTTTAATGTTTTGTCAGTATTATATTTATAAATTGTGTAAAAAATTTTATTGTAATTTAATGTTTAATTTGTAAATAATTAAAATATATTTAATGAACTTTAAAAATAATTATAATATACTGGTTTTTTGACAATAAAGATAAAATCTAAATTTAAAAATTCTTGAACACCGTATAAACAAATTATAATTAGTATGTTTTGTGTCAAATGTTAATTAAGAGAATCTATGACAAAATTTTTTTTTATGTGAGATAAACAGATTTAATCAACTCGTTTGTTAATAAGGTATTTAAGTGATAATTGAAGATACAAAAGTACAAATTGTATGATTCATATGTGAGTAATGTGCCCTTTAAATCATCCCAGCACGAACAGTGCAAATATAATTGCATTTACGTAGAACAACGGATCTTGAAACGAATGTGTAATTATGTAATTTATTTATTTATAACCACACACATCCACTTGTCCGTCGATCGATAAAATGAACAATGGCGATAAAATTTGTTCGAAGGAACCTTGCCGTTTTGTCAGCCGGTTAAATGTTAATTAATTAACAGCACGAATCACCAAAAATTTCAATGTCTTCGGTTTCGTCATGCGCCAAAACCGTAATTTTTTTCTTAAAGTTCATGAAATGTGTTTGTACAATGGTTAATTTTGTATGTTTGTTTTGATACGGTGAGCGTGGGTGGGGGGAACTAAAAATTAATATAAATATTAGCAGGGTCCTGCAAAGGGGTACAGTCATCTTCCACAATGAAATTGGTATGTATTTGTGACGAAAGGTGCAGTGATTGTGGATTTTCCAAGTGATTAGTGAGACGGATTAGGTTTTTAATTAACTTGCTTTATGTTTGTTTTCTTTAGCTCGTCTGTGTTCTCGCTCTTGTGGCTTTGAGCTACGCTCAAACTGAGCCAATCCCAATCATCAAATATGTCAACGAGGGTGTGAATCCCGATGGTTCTTACGAATGGAGGTAATTTCATAGTTTTAAAACAATAATAAAATTTATAAAAGACAATTAAAATAAAAAAAAAATGTTTATAATGACTTATTCAAGTAAATTATATTTAAAATAATGTTAAAGAAAATCTTCAACTATGTTTCTTTTAGAAAACTTTTTATGATGTCTATTAAATTTTTATTACTCTTTTTTTATTGATTTGCATTTAAAGCTTCTTCAATGTATACATATCCAAGAATGTCATCACTGCTTTAATTCTTTTTATATATATTTTTTTAACATTAAATTAATTGTTTTATATTTTCTTACTAGAAATTTTTATTTTAATTTCTTCATTTTACATAGTTTTACTATTATTTAAATTTCAAATAAATTTTCTATATTATTTCTGTATTAAAAATACAGCTGAAGTTTAATAATTTTAAAGAAAAAATCAAGTATTAAATATACTTTCATAACTTTTAAATATATACTATAAAATGATATTTTCATAAAACATTTTAAACTTAAACATATTGAGTAAATTTATTGTTTAACTGATTTTACATTTTATATTAAAAAAATAATAAGTTATTTAATTATATATTTTAAAAATTATAAATAAAATTTATCATCGTATTTTTAACATATTTAACATTTTTTTTTATATTACATTTTTACAGTTTTACTGAAATTATTTTTATTTTAACTCGTAATGAAAGGATATTATTAAAAATTCTTATTATTTAAAAAAATATTCTGATTAAAAAATACATAAAAAATTATATGCATATATGGATAAACCTTAAAATGAAAAAAAATGACTTTCAGCTTAAACATATTGAGTAAATTATTTGTTTAACTGATTTGTACTAATTTTACATTTTATATTAAAAAAATAATAATAAGTTATTTAATTATATACTTTAGAAATTATAAATATAATTTATCATAGTATTTTTAACAGTTTTTTTTTATTTAATATTGAATTATTATTAATATTACTGAAATTATTTTTATTTTAACCCATAATGTAAGGATATTAAAAATTCTTATTATTTAAAAAAATATTGTGATTAAAAAAAAAATACATAAAATATAATATGGATATATGAATAAATTTTAAAATGAAAATGTGATTTTCAGCTATGAAACTGGTAACCAAATAACCGCCCAAGAACAGGGTCAGCTGAAGAACGCCGGTTCCGAAAACGAGGCGGAAGAAGTGCAGGGGCAATACTCCTACGAAGCCCCCGACGGCACCAAGATCTCCCTTCAGTACGTGGCGAACGAGAACGGCTTCCAACCCGTCGGCGATCACATCCCAACGCCACCACCAATCCCGCCAGCGATCCAGAAAGCTCTGGAATGGATCGCCGCCCATCCAGAACCCGAGGACAAACAAAGATTGTAGATTGAATCAACATTTTATACTTTTTTATAAATAAATTTTGTAATATAAAACATTTTTTTTATTATTTAATTAAACAGTTAGGTAAGAAAATAAGGAAAATCGAACAATTTTCATTGGCAAGATTAATTTAAAGACAATGGTTACATAAATAAATTTATATGAGTATTTTTTGATTAATTATCCATTTCACACGGTTTCACATATTGTTGAAATGATTGCTAACTTCAATTGATACGAAAATTATAAAATTTAATAGGCTATATTTATGTAATTTTTTTATAAGATTGTTGTTAATTGTATGGCAATTTGTATAAAACATTTAAATAATGATGATGATGAGAAAACAAAGGTTTAGTTAAATAAACACAAATATTATACGTATTTTTATGATTAACAGGACAAATAATAGTATAAAAAGTATAATAAAAAATATCTAATTTCGTTAATAAATAATGCAATCATAAAATAAATTACATACACATACTAAAAATTTTTTAAATTGATTGGAACTAAATAATTTCATTTTATAATATACATATTAAATTTAAAAATTTGTTTAGGTTATAAATAAATTTAAAATATATAATGTAAACAGATATTGTTGTTTAAGTTTAATAATTTAATAATATATAATAGTAATATTTAATTATTAAATTTTAAAAGCTAATTTATAAGATTTTCTTCACTACTAAAAAAAATTTAAATTGATTAGGACTAAATAATTTTATTTTATGATACATATTAAATTAAAAATTTGTTTAGGTTATAAATAAATTTAAAATATATAATGTAAACAGATATTGTTGTTTAAGTTAAATAATTTAATAATATATAATAGTAATATTCAATTATTAAATTTTAAAAGCTAATTTATAAGATTTTCTTCACTACTAAAAAAATTTAAATTGATTAGAACTAAATAATTTTATTTTATGATATACATTTTAAACTAAAAATTTGTTTAGGTTATAAATAAATTTTAAAATATATAATATAAACGGATATTTTATATTTTTAAGTTAAATAATTTTTTATTAATTGAATAATATGCAATTATTAAATTTTAAAAGCTAATTGGAAGATTTTCTTATTAAATCAAAAGAAAATTAGTTATACTGAACAACAACAATAATATAATAATAATTATATTATTAGTATTTAATAATCTTTTAAATTCTAGTTGAGCTAAATAACTTATAATATTGTTCACCTTTGTATCATTTTAAAGAAAATCAAAAAACAAAATGAAAATCCAAGTTAACTTAAAATTAGTTTATTAAACTTAAGAATTATGATTAAATAAGTGGTCTAATAACAACATTATAGATGGATGTGGTGCAAGGATCTAACTAAGGCGCATCGTTTAAATCTACAAGACTCTACAATAAGGGGTTAGTTACTTTTACAAAGTATCAGGTATTTCAGTCTATAAGTGTACTAGCCACTAGAACTCGAACAGTATCTTACAATCACAGAAATTTAACAATGTTGTGCTCGAAGAGTTTATTGGCGGTACTGTTGTCTTTGTTCTGGTTCTTGAGCTCTTGGTCCTTCACGGGCAGCAGCTTCCTACAAACAAAAAATCAGTGTCATTAAATAAGCCAGTTTAAGTGTTAAAATAATTTACTTGTTGGGCCTTGATTCCGGCGTAGATCAAGTCCAAGCCCTTTTGTACTTCGGGGCTGACTGGCGGTGGGGTTGGCAAATGGTCACCGCTGGGGTGGAATCCGGACTCGTCAGCGATGTAGTTGACGGTGATGATTTGGCCGTCTGGAGCCGTGTAGGTGTAGGAGCCCTGTTGCACTTGAGCCTTCAATTCTTCTCCGTCTTTGGAGTCTGGGTCTGGGCCCAAATCCTTTACGAAACCTTCTTCTTGGGCCAAGATGTTGTTGCCGGTTTCCCAACTACAATGGATTGTGGTTAGTAAAACGTTTATTTGGAAGTGAAGGAGGACTTACGCAGCTTTGTAGCTTCCGTCATTGCCTTGTTCTTTGTCGAACCTGATGATGGGGATGTAAGTGGTGCTTTCCCTTGGGGCCTGCCTTTCTTGTTGGTATTGTTGTGGAGCTGGTTGTGGGGCTTGTCTGGGTGCTTGGTATTGTTCTTCCGGGTATTGTTCAGGTTGGGCAGGAATGGGCCTCCTTTGAGCGTAGCACACGCCCAAAATAAGAGCAGAGACAATCTATAAATAAAACAATTTTATAGTTTTTGAACTATAATAGTAAAACTATTTGGCTTAGTTAAAACTAGTCCAGCAGTTATATAACATTAATTGCATCAATTCCCCTTAACGTTTAATTAATTGCTCTTAACAAATTTACGACTATCATCTAAAACTTAGAAATGTGCCTTGTGCAATTTACGGCTTTGATCTTTTATTTATTATATCGAGTGTTTGCGACATCTCCCGTTTGGCAAAGGGGTCAACGATAAATAGAAATTGACGTTTTCACATACGGGCAAAGCACCAAGCGTCTTGTTAAAATGTGATGCCGTTACTAATTTCTTAATTGAAACTAGAAATGCCAAACACTTGGTAAAAAACAATCTGACACGTGCCAGATAGTTTTCTATTTATCCATTGTCATTTACAAACCATCATTATGGTAATGTTTTCACATTTACCATACAAGGAATTTCTTACTTCTTTTACAAACTATTAATCGTGTGCAGAATTTTCAGATCAACTTCATCAAATCGTCAAATTTGGGTTTGGTGCCGTTCCTAAGTAAAAATAACAACGCTCCCACCCACACAGAAAACAATCGAAAGTGTAGAGGCCGTTGTATCAGACGCACCTTACATAACAAGCGGGCATCCACGTTCGTCTTCTGTTTGGAAATCAATGAAATGTCAGCGCGATGAAAAATGCCGAGTGAAAGGTGCTGGAACGGCGCGATGGACCGAAATTTTCAGCCTGCGTTCGGAATCGTTCGATTGGCGGACGCGAAAAGGTTAAAATTAAAATAAACGGCGGTTTTTACGCAAGATCATCCGGGAAATTAACACCTGATGACTATTTTTAAATTCGTTGAACAACTGACTACGGATTTACCCAAATTTAAGACAAGCTGGTCTTAATGCTGAGGTAAAATTAATAATTTTAAATAAAGATCAAAGATTAATAATTATTACTGAAGGAACGACGATTTTTACACAAGACCATCCTGGAAATTAACACGGGAATACTATTTTTAAATTCATTGAACTATAAAGTATGAGTTTATCAAAATTTAAGACCAAAAAGTCTTAATGCTGAGTTTTTATACAAGATCAAGTCTTAATGTTGAGGGACAATTATTAATTTTAAGTAAAAATCAAACAATGACTAAATATTTTTAGAGAAACGACGTCTTTTTACACAAAACCATCCTGAAAATTAACACGGTAATAATACTTTTAAATTCATTGAACTATCAAATATGGATTTATCAAAATTTAAGACCAGCAAGTCTTAATGCTGAGGAACAAATATTAATTTTAAATAAAGATCCAAGAATTACTAATTATTGTTAAAGGAACTACGGTTTTTATACAAGATCAACAAAGAAATTAACACGTAAATTTTATTTTTAAGTTTTTTAGACGATCGAGTATGGATTTATCAAAATTTAAGACCAGTAAGCCTTAATGTTGAGGAACAATTATTAATTTTAAGTAAAAATCAAAGAATGAGTAAATATTTCTGGAGAAACGACGGCTTTTTACACAAGACCATCCTGAAAATTAACAAGGTAATAATATTTTTAAATTCATTGAACTATCAAGTACGGTTTTATCAAAATTTAAGACCAAAAAGTCTTAATGCTGAGGAACAAATATTAATTTTAAATAAAGATTAAAGAATTACTAATTATTGTTGAAGGAACTATGGTTTTTATACAAGATCAACAGAGAAATTAACACGTAAATATTATTTTTAAGTTTATTAGACGATCGAGTATGGGTTTATTAAAATTTAAGACCAGTAAGTCTTAATGTTGAGGGACAATTATTAATTTTTAGTAAAAATCAAAGAATAACTAAATATTTCTGGAGAAACGACGGTTTTTTACACAAGACCATCCTGAAAATTAACACGGTAATAATATTTTTAAACTCATTGAACTATCAAGTATTGATTTATTAAAATTTAAGACCAGCAAGTCTTAATGCTGAGGAACAAATATTAATTTTACAAAAAAGATCAAAGAATTACTGTTTATTAGTGGAGAAACGATGATTTCTACAAAAGGCCATCCTGGTAATTAACATGTGAATACTATTTTTAATTTCATTGAACTATCAGGTGATAGATTTATCAAAGTTTAAGACCAATAAGTCCTAATGGTGAGGAACTAATATCAATTTTAAATAAAAATCAAAGAATTACTAATTATTGCTGAAGAAACTACGGTTTTTATACAAGATCAACATAGAAATTAACAAATAAATATTATTTTTAAATTTATTAAACGATCGAGTATGGATTTTTCAAAATTTAGGACCGGAAAGTCTTAACGCTGAGGAACAATTATTCATTTCAAGTAAAAATCAATGATCAATTATTATTGGAGAAATTGGAAACATGCTAGTGGCACTATATTATTACAATTAACAACTTCCTGAATTCTAAACAATTTGTATGTTTATCTTAACACATTGTTACACGAACAATCTTATTATTACAGCTTTTACATCGTTCCAAATAATAATTAAATCCAGTTAGGAAATTATATAATGTATTATGTAACATAATTTAGACTGGAACATTTGATAATTCAATGCTAAAACACGAGAAGATAATAAGTCGTAAATCTTGAGTAATTAACTTCTTGAAATTGGTTATTAAATGTTTTGTAACGTGGTATTTGTGTGGGTGGTATAATTTCACCATAAAATTTCACATGTATGAATGAATGAATTTCTGAGTAAATAACTTAACAAAAATATGTTTGAATTTTATTAAATATATCAGTCAATTTTAAAAAATTATTTTATTTACATTTGAAATAGTAAATAACCTTCAAAAACGTTTGAATTTATTTAAGAATTTTACTAATTTTTTGTAAATTATTGAATGTTTACAAGAATTAAATCTTAGTTAAAATTTTTGTCATTTAATCGACTGTTGCAGCCTCCTAAACTTTAATTAATTAATTACACAATAAAAAAGTACAGTGAGTAATAATTTCCGTTATTTTACATTAAGTTAGGTTAGGTTGGGTAACTCTAGATTAGATTAGGCTAAATTAGGTTAAGCAGGTTATGATTGAATATTGTTAATATAAAACATTTTTTAATACAAACTTATAAATACCTTATAAAATTTAATATGTTTACCCCATTTTTTTAAAAAAGATGTTTTAATTAATAAAGTCACTACTAACCCACATTTTTAGTTACATAACAAAAAACAATTTTGTATCAATTTTAGATTTTATACAAATTAACATAATGTTATAAATATTTTTATTAAAAAGTATAATGAATTTTAATGAATATATGAGAGAAAAAACAAAATATTACATTAGCAACAACCTATGATGTAACATTAATAATACATTAGTTAGTTATAAATAAATGTGTAAAATTCATCGACGAAGTGTTGACCTTTTTCAGTAGCACAAGTTGCACAAATTCCAAATTGGCCACGCCTGCATTGGGCGCACCGAAAATCGGATGCATCGTTGACATTTTAGCCGGCGAAGAGATGCGAAAAAGGTCATCACCGTCGACGGTGCGGTGCGGTCGTGAAGAAAGTGAAAGGTCGGTACGCAAACTTACCAAAAACTTCATGTTATCGCTCGAACTACAAAACAGACAAATACATTTAATTCAAACGGCGATTTCACTATATATACCCCTTCCCCGCTTGGACATTGGGTCTTCCTCTCTTTTCATAAAATTATATCATCTGGAATACATTTACATTTTTTTAAGCGCTCGCACAAAAATTCTTGATGAGCTCTTGCGGCCGCGCACGCCGGTTTGACATTTGCATAACTGACACTCTCTTGCCAAATTTTACTAGTTTCAAATTATCAGGAAATCTGATTTATTATAAATAGAATATTAGAGCGTATTTCAACATTTCATTTATAACTATTAAGGATCTTTTATTTGAATTAATATAAATATTTTGTTATAATTTTTAAATATGTGTATATTTATGTGAAATATTTTTAACTGTTCCATGCTTTAAATTCATCTTATTTTACAAAATTTCCTTAAAACTACTAATTGTTCAGTTTGTGTCTAATCAACTGTTGCAGTCTCCAACAATTTCAACTAAAATTTAACACTAATGAAATTTCAATCAGAAAATTCCAACAATTTAATATAAAAATCAAAATAAAATATTATAATAAATGATTATATTTAACAAATTTTGTAAATACAAATCGTAATTTAAGGATAAATAAGTATTTTTAATTACTCATAAGTAATTTCTAACAATAATAATTTAACATGTAGATAAACAAAATGGTATTTAGAAATTCTAACGTTTTTGCAGCTTTTAATGAAACAAATTTAAATTTTAATTTAAAACGTAAAAATAATTACCAGAAACAATATACAATTTTATTGTTTTGAATATATAATATAATGAATTATAATAAATATTAGTAAAAAAATGTATAGGCAATTTTATCTAACTACTATCAAATAATTATAAAATTTTTCTGTCAATGAATTAAAAAAAAAATTATTTTGTTTACATTTAGAATAGTAAAAATCCTCAAAAATGATGGAATTTATTCAAGATGTTTTTAATAATTTTATTTAATTTATTGAATTAATTTACTTTTATTATTAATGTTTAGAAAAAATTATGCATTAAAACTTAGGTTAAACAGATTCTGTAAAATTCTCTCAAAACTAATTTGAAAATCTCCCATCAAAATATATCTATGTCAGTTTTTGCCTAATCGGCTGTTGCAGTCTCCAACAATTTCGACTAAAATTTAACACTAAAGAAATTTAATCAGAAAATTTATTAATATAAAAATCAGAATAAAATATTATAATAAATGATTATATTTAACAAATTTTATGAATACAAATCTTAATTTAAGAATAAATAACATGGTTTAAAAATAATTTTTTAACATTATCGAGTAATTTAAAACAAGAATAATTTAACTTGGTATTTAGAAATTCTAACGTTTTTATAGCTTTTAATAAATCAAATTTAAATTTTAATTCAATGCCTCAAAATAATTACTAAAAACAACAATTTTATAGTTTTGAATATATAATATAATGAATTATAAAAAGTATTATTAAAAAAAATTTAATCAATTTTATCTAACTCATATTATATTTATAAAATTTATCCGTCAATTAAAAATTGTATTTGAAAAAAATAATTTTATTTACATTTAGATTAGTAGATATTCCTCAAAAATGATGGAATTTATTCAAAATTTTGTTAATTTTATTTAAGTTATTGAACTAATTTACTATTATTATTATTAATTCTTACAAAATATTATATATTAAACCTTAAAATATTATATTTTTTTTGCTTTATCGATTGTTGCTGACTCCTAAACTTGTATAATAAATAATTTTCATTAAGTTACTATAAGTTTGGTTAGGTTAGGTAATTTTAGGTTAGATTAGGCTACATTAGGTTAAGCAGATTCTATAAAATTTTCTTCAGACTAATTTGTAAATAGCCCATAAAATATATATGTAAGACAGTTCGTTGCCTAATTGGCTGTTACAGTCTCCAACAATCTCAACTAAAATTTAACACTAAAGAAATTTAATCAGTAAATTCCAACATTTTAATATAAAAATCAAAATAAAATATTATAATAAATGATTATCTTTAACAAATTTTATAAATACAAATCATAATTTAAGAATAAATAAGTATTTTTAACATTATTGAATAATTTCTAACAAGAATAATTTAACACGTAGTTAAATAAAATGGGATTTAGAAATTCTTCATTTTTGCAGCTTCTAATGAATCAAATTTAAATTTTAATTTAAAATGTCGAAACAAGTACCAAAAAAAAAACAATTTTATTGTTTTGAATGTATAATATAATAAATTATAATAAATATTAGTAAAAAAAATTTGTAGGCAATTTTATATAACTCCTATTAAATAATTATAAAATTTATGTATCAATTAAAAATTGAATTAAAAAAAAAATAATTTTATTTACATTTAGAATAGTAAATAATCCTCAAAAATGATGGAATTTAATAAAGTTAAAGATGTTTTTAATAATTTTATGTTAAGTTTTTGAATTTATTTACTTTTATTATTAATGTATTAATATTTAAAATATTCAAATTTTTTCTAAATCGATTCTTGCAGTCTCCTAAACTTAATAAATAATAATTTTCATTATGTTACAATAAGATAGGTTAGGTTAGGCTAAACTAGGTTAAGCAGGTTAAAGTGGAACATTCTTAGTATAAGACAATTTTGTTGTACAAACTTTAAAATTTCTTAGTTTGCCTGTTACTACTATTAACAAATTTCATCAAAATTGTTACAATACATATTTTATTTTTTTTATTTGCTTTAAATTCATATTATTCTACAAAATTCTCTTAAAACTAATATATAAATACCTCATCAAAATTGTTCAAAGTTCTTTGTCTAATCTCCTGTTGCAGTCTCTAACAATTCCTAAAAATTGAAGCAATTTAAAAATTTATTTACAGAATTCCAACAATTTAATTTAAAAAACAATATAACACATTATAATAAATAATTAAATTTGATAAAAACACAATTTTCAATTTAAGAATAAATAATGATTTATGATAATATTATTATCTCGTCAAAAAAATAATTTAATATTTAAATCAAACAAAATAGTATTTCAAAAATCTAAAATTCAAAACCATAAAACTCAAAACTATTAACTTTTTTATATTCTTGTTAAAATTATTAAGCTGTTCATATTCGTGGCTCAGTTTATAAAAAAGAAATTTTTGATTAATTTTATTAATTAGCACCGTTTTTGAGATATTTCAATTTTAATGCTGAAAAAAGGTTCCAGAAGTATGAGAAAAAACAATTTTTGAAATTTGAGTGCTGCATTGTTTTCAAGAGAATCTTTAAAAATCTATTTAGCTTTTCTTCATTATTGGATGTGTTCTCACTACTCCCAAATTTTGATCACCCATTTTAGAAATATACAATATAATAAATATACAATTCAATATAGTAATAAATAATTAATTAGAAAACATATTTATAAAAACAATTTTAATCGATTTTATTTGGCTACTATTAATAAATTTCATTGAAATTGTTACAGAACATATTTTAATTTCTTTCTCGGAACACCGATAATATTTAAATATAAATTCACTTTCTTTTGTCCAAAAAATCAGTGGGCGGTAATTGATTATGGAAGCAATCAGTGTTCAGACAGAATTATGTTGCTTGTATAAATTGTAAATTGGCCAACGTTAAAATAAAATTGGAACATCATTTAAGAGCACTCGTGAAAGTATCTTCAACAAGGTTGCGGTATTAATCTATATTTCATCCTTGGAATATAATTAAACGAGTGTACACTTCATATTAAAAGATGTTTGACGTTTTTTTAGGCAATTCTAAGGTTGGGTAAATTGATATGTTTACCAATTTGAAATGTCAAAGTAACAAGTTCAGCTAATTAAATGTTTTATTTAATTAATTACAATTGAATTTATTGATTTATTTAAGGGGATAATTAAATTCTAAGGATGACCCGAATGTTGACACTGAAATTATACGGCAGAACAATTTTAGAACACTCTCAGTTTCACGCAAACATTATAAATGTTAATTCGACAGAATAACTGATTAAACATTCGAATAAAACATTATATAACTCGACACAGTATTCCGGATACCGCTGATTTATATTCATCTGACTCAATAAATACAAGTATGAATTTAAAAGAACAACAGAATCGTGTTAACAAGTTAACGATACAAATTGAACAGTTAAATGTCATTAATTTTAGTAGTCGGATTCTTCGCCGGACGGCTTGTTTTTCAGTGCTCTCAGCGATTGGGCGATTAGGGGTGGAATCGGTGGCGCAACCGGAAGCACATCTCCACTCGGGTGGTAACCGTTTTCGTCCGCAGTGTATTCGATAACGATGTTCTTCCCTTCCGGTGACACGAAATCGAAGCCGCCCTTGACTGACTCCACTCCTTCCTCCGGTTTATCGCCCGGTGTTATCACTCCCTCTTCGTGCACTTTTGTACCATCACCGGACTCGTAACTAAATTTGAATTTTAATTAATTTATTGGTAACAGAAAAAATGTAAAGGTCAATCAATATGTAATAAATTATAATAATTGATTACCTGTAATGAAAGTTTCCATCGTTTTGTATGTTCTCCATTGCAACAATAGGCACAGTTTCACTTTTTGTTGCAGTTTCAGAACAACAAACTGCAATTAGACTGAGCGCAACTAGACACTTGAACATTTTGCATGCGCTGATGAAAATCAAATAGTAAGTTTATAGTTGGATAACATTTTATACTTTGTAAATAATCGGTTTTTTATTCAAACACCTTCCAGAAAAATTTTTAGACTTGTCTGACATTGATTGCAATTCTATAAATAGACAGAATTTACATAATTTGTTGTTTATGATGATTTTCTTCTATTAAAAAACTTTGATCTCACAGATTTTTAATTATTCAAAGAATGTAATTAATTTGTTTCTAATTAGCACATTATATTACTAATTATTGGTTGTTTTAATAAATAATATGCACTATTTTGTGCACAAATGGGAATAATAATGAAGTGCCATTCTTATATAATTTACTGCAAAACGTCTTTGATAGCCAATAAAATGCAAATGTCACTTCTCAAACAACAACGTTCCAAGCTTGTAATACTTGTATCACAAATATTTTAAAATACATCTACTTTTAAACGCATCGTAAATTAATAATTCAACAATCAGGAAGAAATGAAAATCTGAAGATTCATTACCATATTATGCAACATTTTTCTTTTAACATCTATTCATTTTGTAGTAATTTCCTTATAATATAAATAAACAGTTTCTCTTCCGTTTAGATTAACAAAGTGACTTTCGTTAATAGATTATTTTTATGGGTTCGCTGCCTACGTTTTGTTTGTGACAACATATTGAATTTTAATTTGTGTCAATTCCCTTTTTCCTCATTCCATCAAATTAAAATTAATAAACTATTTATTGTTACGAAACCGTTCTTTATTAAAGAAAATATTTTTTACATTTTATCACTAGTTGCTTATTTCCAACCCTCACGTCCTTCTTTTTAACGCTTTTCTGGATGAGCAGCATTCCATTCCAAAGACTTCACGATGGCAGCAGGAATTTCCGAAATACCATCACCTTGTGGCACGTATCCATTTTCGTCGGCGGTGTAACTGTAGACGAAATGTTGTCCTTCAGGAGAATTGAATTCGAATCCACCTTGTACTTTTTCTAAACTTTCCTCTGGTTTCACGCCTGGGAGGACTTCGCCTTCTTCGTGGACTTTGGTACCATCACTGGATTTATCACTAAAGTGTCCAGTTATTGTTAAAAAATTGAGTTTTCATAAAAAATTACACTTGGACGTCTTATTAGTGACAACATATTAAATTTTCAACTTGTAACATTTTCCTTTTTCTCCATCAATTCTTAATTTATCACATCAAGTTTTCGAATTAATAAACTATTAATTGTTCCAAAGCGTTCTTTATTAAAGAAAATATTTTTATACATTTTATCTCTAGTTGCTTATTTACAAAGTACCGTTTTCGTTGCCTTAATCGTCGTTAGGTCCAATCATCACGTCCTTCTTTTTAACGCTTTTCTGGATGAGCAGCGTTCCATTCCAAAGACTTCACGATAGCAGCAGGAATTTCCGGTATACCATCACCTTGTGGTACGTATCCATTTTCGTCGGCGGTGTAACTGTAGACGAAATGTTGTCCATCAGGAGAATTGAATTCGAATCCACCTTGTACTTTTTCTAAACCTTCCTCTGGTTTCGCGCCTGGGAGGACTTCGCCTTCTTCGTGGACTTTGGTACCATCACTGGATTTATCACTAAAGTGTCCAGTTATTGTTAAAAAATTGAGTTTTCATAAAAAATTACACTTGGACGTCTTATTAGTGACTACATATTAAATTTTCAACTTGTAACATTTTCCTTTTTCTTCATCAATTCTTAATTTATTACATCAAATGTTCGAATTAATAAACTATTAATTGTTCCAAAGCGTTCTTTATTAAAGAAAATATTTTTATACATTTTATCTCTAGTTGCTTATTTACAAAGTACCGTTTTCGTTGCCTTAATCGTCGTTTAGTCCAATCATCACGTCCTTCTTTTTAACGCTTTTCTGGATGAGCAGCGTTCCATTCCAAAGACTTCACTATAGCAGCAGGAATTTCCGGTATACCATCACCTTGTGGTACGTATCCATTTTCGTCGGCGGTGTAACTGTAGACGAAATGTTGTCCATCAGGAGAATTGAATTCGAATCCACCTTGTACTTTTTCTAAACCTTCCTCTGGTTTCGCGCCTGGGAGGACTTCGCCTTCTTCGTGGACTTTGGTACCATCACCGGATTCATAACTGAAATATCCAGTTATTGTTAAAAAATTTTGTTTTTTATTAAAAATTGAACTAACCTGTAATGGAACTTTCCATCATTTTCCAAAACGTTTTCAGATGCCAAAATTGGTATTTCTGGACCCTCTGCAGATGCAGTTTGGCATATGTAGAATAAGGCGACTACCAAAAGGAATTTGTACATTTTATGGCGTGTTTCAGTCAAGTTCTCACTAAACTATGATTATTTTCAAAGATTCTCTGTGTTTTATACTTTATCTTTTGTTTGGACTTACACAAAAAAACTGTTTGTTAATTGGTTAAATGTTTTACAGAGTCGCATTTTAATTTATTAACTATAGTTAACTGGTTTTTAATAAATCAATTGATTTATCCTAAATTTTATTTTGACTAGATTATTCTAGTTATATTAATAATATTAGTATCATCATTAACAAAAAAATTGTATGTAATTTTCATAAAAAACTAAAATGATTTGAAAAGTATGTTTGTGATTTACTTAACAATTTATATCCTATAAAAATATTTATACTCATTTAATTCCCATTTGCATAATTTTAACGAATCGTTTAGATATTAATAAATATTCAATACGGTTCTGATGATTTTTTTCATCAACTAATAATTTATTATCAAATATGTTTTCTTAATAATAATTAATTAATGTAATTTTATTTATTACCCCAACTTAAGTTATTATTGTATTAATTCAAAATTTATAATCATGTAAGTTCCTTAAACTTAAGCTAAAAATAAATGTCCTGTCAGACAAAATAGGAAGAATTAACTGAGTAAATAAATATACAAATTTGGTTGTATACATATAATATTTTAATTACTACTTACAAAATAATAGATAGAAAAATAAAAAGGTTTTATTCAACTAAATATTTTTATTGTATTTGTTTATTTATTTTTGGTAATTTTAGACAAAGTATGTAAACATAAACTTGTTTAATTAATTCAGTAAGATATGCAATAAAATATTGTCTCTATCAATTAGCAAACTGTTTTTTTACACACAAAACAAAACCAAACTAACTATAAAACGAGAATCGTCTTTCAAAATAATCATAGTTCAGTAATCACTCGACTAAGACACGACACAAAATGTACAAATTCCTTCTTGTGGTTGCTTTCTTCGGCACATGTCAAAGTGCATCCGTTTCCAACGTTGCTGGACCAGAAGTACCAATTTTAGCATCTGAAAACGTTTTGGAAAACGACGGAAAGTTCCACTACAGGTAAGTTTTTTTTTAATCACAAGACAATTAAACAACAATTAAAAATTCTAGTTATGAATCCGGTGATGGCACCAAAGTCCACGAAGAGGGCGAAGTTATCCCGGGTTCAAAACCCGAAGAAGGTTTAGAAAAAGTACAAGGTGGATTTGAATTCAATTCTCCTGAAGGACAGCACTACGTCTACAGTTACACCGCCGACGAAAACGGATACGTACCACAAGGTGATGGTATTCCGGAAGTTCCAGCCGCCATCGTCAAATCTTTGGAATGGATCGCCGCCCATCCACAAAAAGCTTAAGGAGGGGAACGTATTGTTTGTTGATACTAAACGGCCAGTGATGCAACGGAAATGGAACTTTGTAAATAAAGTGATAAAATGTATAAAATGAATGCTTTGTAAAATCAGTAAAAAAATAAACAATAAGTCCAAAATTATTCACAATTTATTTACTAATTTTCAAAAAAAATATGTATATAAAAATATTTTACCACAATATTATTACAGACAGAAAACGAAAAAGTAATAATTTTTTGTTTCTAAGTCGATAAATGAATAAGTTGACGTTGTTGATTAAAAGGCTAGCTAAACTGTGGCTGTTGACCTAGTGGTTGTTGGCCAAACTGTTGTTGAACCTGTGGTTGTTGGCCAAACTGTTGCTGAACCTGTGGTTGTTGACCTTGTTGCTGAAGCTGATTCTGCAGGGCCGAAACAGCATCAGCGATTTCTTGTGGCACTGGTGGAGGAGTTGGCAAATGATCTCCTTGAGGTTGGAATCCGTTTTCATCAGCAGTGTACCTGTATATACAAACATTTATTTACTACTAAAACCATCTAATAGATACTTTTCACTTGTTGCAACGCAAATACAATTAGCATAAATTGTGACTATTACTTTGCGAAATGTGCCTTAACGATTGTAAATGCACCTTGGTAAATATTGGCTTAGAAAGTCGTCGCTAATTTACCATAAAAATAATAATTATTCGGGCAAATATGTTCTCACCTTAAAGTGATGACTTGACCGTCAGGGGCGGTGTACGAGAAAGTTCCTTGGATCACTTGAATTAGTCCGCCGGTTGGGTTCTCTGGATCTTCGGCTGTTCCTCTCACTCTGTCGTCTTTTTTGGTGAACAAGTTCTCTTGCACCGAAATTCCGTTGCCGGTTTCGTAACTAAATGAACATTTTTCCGTGTAAATTTAAGATAATTTCACAGAAAAAATATTAATTACCTGAAGTTGACGCTGCCATCAGGACCAGTTTCCTCAGTTTGATTGATGATTGGGATTGGAGTGGTGTTTCCTGAGTTTTGTTGCTGTGCGTCCAACTGAGGTCTGGCAAGTGCACAAGATGCCAAGAAAAGGACTTTTACCTGTAATTAATATAATTTAGAATGATAAAATTAAGAGGATTCTAAAAAAACTTACACCAAAGGAGAACATCTTTGAGGATAATCCACCAAGTGCTTGTTGAAAACAAGAAGTGCAACTGATATGTTTATTACAAAAATCCGGGGTTTATATACATTACTAATATTTGTCAAAACGATTTTAATATGCCAATATGTGCTAAACAAGTTAACCTCAATTGTAACTTTAAAAGAATGTTAAACAAATATTACATAAAAGGAAAGTAATGGGAGGATATTAGATTTTATGACAATTTACTACAACACATCCTACAAATTGTATTTTAAGAAAATTTATTAATACAATTTCCCAGTTAGAATATTTTTTAAATTAATAAATTAAGCAACATATCAAAACTGTTTTACATAATATAATTTCTTTAAATTAAATTTATGATATAAGAAATTAACTTAATTAAATTAATAAATGTTATATCTTTTGTAACAGAAAAAAAAATAAAATTATTGATACTAATAAAGAAATATTGAACTAATATTATTGGTATTAAAAATTTTTATAGTCAGAATACCTAATTTTAGAAAATTCATGAATATTAAAAAACGATATGAGGTAAGTAATACAAAATTAAGTTAAAATGGAATCATAACACGAATATAAAATAAATAAATATGGAATAAATTTAATATTGAATTGAAAACAACGTTATGCATTACATATGTACACACAAAACAAACGTTTAAAAATTATGTAATATAAATATTGACTTTAAAATACCAACAAAACATAATCAAGGTTTATTGCACCAATTTTCCAAATACAACCATTACATTATAATAAAATAAAACTTCAAATAAATATGGATTAGTCACTTATTTTTATTATGAGGAAATATAAAATATTATTTACATTACAAGACAAACGTATCTCAATCAAAATTTATAAAAAGTCACACATTCATTTAGTTTTATTCATCTTTTGGAGGTGGAGCAGTTGCTAAATAAGCCAAAGCCCTTTGAATAATTTCGGGAACTTTGGGGATGTGCTCACCCACAGGCTGATACCCATTTTCATCAGCTGTATATTGAACGCTGTACGTTTTACCATCATCACCTACGTAACTATAACTTCCTAAAAACGCTTAGTAAGTTCGCAAAGAAGAAAATTTTGAATGACTTACCTTGAATTGATTCTATAGCTTCTTCCTTGTCAATTGGTTTGATGTCACCTACAGCTTCCGCTTTGGTTCCATCACCAGTTTCGTAACTGAAATGGAATTTACCGTCCGGTTCTATGTCGCTTTCCATTGAAACTATTGGCACATCTTTGTCTCCAACTACGAGGGAGGCTAAAACTAACAACAGAATAGATTTTTGGATAACCATCTTGATGGTACTGTGATCAACAGTCTTTGACTCTGGTATTTATATTTATTTTTGATGAGAGTAAGGTACAAGTTTTTGTATTTGTTTATATTTATTAATAACTGCAATTTGCGTCGTGTAATTTTTGTTTATTGATGACTGCATCGATTTGTAATTAATTACAAACAATTTGAAGGCCCACTAGAAGCTTCACTTTTTGGTTAATTAATATGTACATGTTTTAAACTCTTATCCGATTGTTGCTGTTAATGTCAATAAGAAAATAATTTTCTTTAACCTTTTGCTCATACAAATGTCAAAATCACTATTCTTCAATGACAATGAATGCATTTGTAGAAAGGAGGATGCATCCCTAATTAAAACAAGCACTTTTATTCATACATTTGGAAATTCCTTGTCACTCTTACAAGATACTCTTTCTCGGAACAATAAATCTCTGGAATGGTCTTGAAAACCTTCAGCTACCAGTGGGAGTACGTTGTGAATTGTTTTTTAATAAGATGGAAAGAAGGTTACGTAGGCATCTTGTCTGAGATAAATAACGTACCTACTGCTTCATTACTCTTGCATGTTTCAGAATTATAAGTCTTTGTTGGCACAGAATTTCTCAGGAATCTCCTATTCATGCGACTGAATGAGGAAATGGAAATTATAATGAGTAAATATAACTTTATACTTATACGGCAGTTATTAATCGTTTACCATTTAAGTAATTAATTGATTCAATGTTTGAAATTGTTTGGTTGTTAAATAATGGTAATTTACACCTAGATTTTCATTGACAAATGAAGGTAATACAAACATTATAGGTACTAATTGGAAGTGTAAAAGAAATATTATTAATTTTTATGTGAGAATTTTATTCCTTAAAAACTGCTTTAAATGATTTTAAAGTCTCTACTACTATTTAAAATTAAACACAAATTTAAATTGCAGGGTCATAAGCATTTATTGTTTTAAAAACGTCATATACAAGAAAGAAAACCATATAAAAATATAAATAAAATAATCCGAGTCGTGTTCATTCTTCGTAGCAGTGTCCGGTAGAGAAATATCACAGAAACGTCCGCCGCACCGTCCCGACCCGAGCCCAATTCGCGTCGCATCGCGGCCCGGACTCCGACATTGTCTATTTCCTGCCCGCTCTTTCTGTGGTGGATGGTTGCGAGGCGATCCAGTCGAGCGCCTTCTGAATGTTGGGCGGTATGGGCGGCGGAGTCGGGAGGTGGGCGCCCTGCGGTTGGAAGCCGCCCTCGTCGTCCGCCGTGTACGTCAACGAGATCTGGTTGCCCTCCGGATCGGTGTACGAGAACGAGCCCTGGGCGACCACCGCCTCCGGGTTCTCCGCGTCGTTGGTCTTCTTCAGGGTTCCGGTCTCTTGGGCTTTGATGCCGTTCGCCGCTTCATAACTGAAAAAGTTTAAGTTCATTTTGTGCTTTATTCACAACTTGAATGAGGAGATGTTTTCTCTTAATTTATTACGCTTAAGTTAATAGCACAAACAAATGTAATAAATATCGGGAACAACATTACAACGTTTTATAACATTGTAAAGCCGTCAATCGACAATTTCTACAATAAATCATCGTAACCTTGATTACACATTCTACAGCAAATACAAAATTCATTATCATCGCCATAATAAACATTTTTTACAATAAATTACCATAGAAATTCTTCAAGTTAGCAGATACGATTATTTTATTATGACACACGTGTGATTAAAACCGATTCAAAACATTTAATTCAGATAATCGTTGTTGTAATTGATGTAATGAAGAGTCTACATTGATGCATCTGTAATGATAGATTGTTACTTGTGACTTAATGACTTAATAAGGTCTTAAGATGTGTTATCAACTTGTTTGTCTGTTGATTTTCAATTTGCGAACCGAATAAATTATAGTAGACAAAGTTTATGCTGGGAAAAATGCAATTTGCCTAAAGGTGTCTTCATTCTCACATCATTTAAATGTGCATTGTATTAAGATAAATCATCAAAAGGTCGGGGAACTTTTAACAACAAAGTCCAAAAATAATATTCAACAAATTACATTTGTTATATATAATTATTGGTTACTTAACAACTTATATTACGAATAAAATTCAATTATTATAATAATAGTGAAAGTATTCTTAAAAAAATAAATTACATGTGTACTTATTATTAATATTTTTAATAATATAATGACCAGGAACACTCCAGAATGTTTATTTCATTAAAAAAAAAAGTAATTATATTAGTTACCTCCATTCGTAGTTTCCTTCTGGTGAGATCTCGTTAGTTTGGCTGATTATTTTGATTGGTTCCGGAGTATTACCCTGAGGTGCACCATATATGACGGATAACCAAACGAAAACCAAAGAAATCTGGAAAATAAATATTATTTAAACAAACACGTAAATTAATAAACCGTAAAGGTATTTATAAAGATTTAATCACAATTGGCAGCTTTCGCAAACGAGTTTTGCCCATTAGTAAACCAGAAATTACAAAATCAAATACCAAAAGTATCATCGGTATAAAAATAATGCTGAACGTTTGAAAATATCAGGATTTAAACATAACGTGTTTTCTTGTTGACACTTCTTTGTCTTGGAGGAAATCTTAATTTATGCTTCTAATTAAATAATAAAAATAAACTCGATTCGATTATTTCATTAAGATGAAACTAATAAGATAAATTTTTTTCAACTTATTGTTTGTTTAGAAAATTTTATAAAATCTGAATAATAATTACTTATTATATTTTACCAAATTTAAAATCAAAATAACTATATTAAAATAAGAGGTATATTTTTATAATTGTATTAAAAAATAAATTAAATTCTAATTATCAATATTATATTTTTTTATAGTATAAATTCTTATATATTTTCTTTTCAACTTTTGATCAATAATCTTTTAGGGTTAATTTTAATTTAATATAAAAATTGTTTCTATTTTGTTTATTTATTTTTAAATATACAATTTAAATGTTTAGTACAAAACATTTTATTTCTTTTTAATATTTTTTTATTTTTTTTTACTGAAAAAAACAGTTAATAAAAAAAAATAACGAATACCTAAAAGTTAGGATCAGCCAATATATTTTAGCTAATAATATTTTTCCTCTTGTTTATTATAATATTAATATTTATATATTTGTTTATCAATAATATTTAATAAAAAATTAATCAATAATTTTTTAAATAAATATTGATTCTATTTTATTATTTATTTATAAACATATATTTAAATATTTTATAGATACGAAATATTTTATTTCTTTCTTATATTTTTATAATTTTATTATTTTTTTTATTTTCTTAAAAAATTAATCAATATTGAAAAAATAATGAAAACATATAAAGGACAGCCAATCTATTTTAGCCAATAATATTTTTCTTTTTGTTTATTATAATATTAATATTTATATATTTGCTTTTCAACAATAATATTTAAAAAAATTAATCAATAATTTTATAAATAAATATTGATACTATTTCATTATTTATTTATAAAAATATATTTAAATATTTTATAAATATGTTTTATTTCTTTCTTATATTTTTATAATTTTATTACTTTTTTATTTAATTTAAAAATTTAAAGAATATTTCTTATACGTTTCTAATTTTATTACTTTTTTTATTTACTTAAAAAATTAATCAATTATAGAAAAAATAATAAAAACATAAAAATTAAGAACAGTCAATCTATTTCAGCCAATAATATTTATCTTTTTATTTATTATAATATTAATATTTAAATATTTACTTTTGAACAATAATACTTTAGGGAAAAATTAATCAATAATTTTATAAATAAAAATTGATTCCATTTTATTATTTATTTATAAACATATATTTATATATATTTTATAGATATAAAATGTTTTATTTCTTTCTTATATTTTTCTAATTTTATTACTTTTTTATTTACTTAAAAAATTAATCAACATAGAAAAAATAAAGAAAATATAAAAATTAAGGACAACCAATCTATTTTATCTAATAATATTCATCTTTTTATTTATTATAATATTAATATTTATATATTTACTTTTCAACAATAATATTTTAAGGATAAATTAATCAATAATTTTATAAATAAATATTGTTTCTATTTTATTATTTATTTTTAATTCTATTTCTTTTTAATATTTTGCCCTTTTTTACTGAAAAAAATAAATAACAAAAATAAAACAATGAAAACATAAAACTTAGACTCAGCCAATCTTTTTGTTTATTATAGGATTAATATTTATATATTTATTTTTCAACAATAATATTATATTTTTATTAATTATCTATAAACATAATATTTTTTCATTTTGGTCATTATAAAATTAATATTTTTATATTTGTTTTTTAACTTTTCAATAATAATATTTAAGGAAAAAAATAATCAATAACTTTATAAATAAATATTGATTCTATTTTATTATTGATTTATAAACATATATTTAAATATTCTATAGGTACACGACATTCTATTTCTTTCTAATATTTTAATAATTTTATTTTTATTTATTTACATAGAATGTTAACTAATAAAGAAAAAATAATGAAAACATAAACTTAAAGCTAGGCAATCTATTTTAGCCAATAATATTTTTCATTTTATGTATTATAAAGTCAATAAATTTATATTTGGTTGTTAACTTTTCAACAATAATATTTTAGAGAAAAAATAATCAATAATTTTGTAAATATTGTTTCCATTTTAATATTTATCTATTAACATATATTTTATTGGTACAAAACATAATATTTCATTGTAATATTATTCTATTTTTTATTTTATTTTTTTATTTACTGAAAAAAATCAATTAACAAAGAAAAATTTAATGAAAACATAAAACTTACGGCCAGCCAGTCCATTTTAGCCGATAACTAAAAGTACACTACACTTAATGACTACAGTACTGCAAAATGGTACCGTCCCTTGTGCCAGTACTGGAAACAAAACAATGACAATGCGTTTACAAACAGCATTTAATTGAAGCTCCTTGTATTTATACCTTCATAACACACACACATGTACTTCTATTCCTCTCGTCCTGTTCAATCCATGATTATGTTTTCCCCCCTAAAACACAATTGCACATCACCACTGGGCGCCCGTAATTACTGCCCGAGGCACAACATCCTAGCCATTTGTTTTCTTTATAAATCGTTTATCAAATTTATATTCAAACAATTATTTATTTATTCCAAAATATCCACTGATTTTTTTTCACTAACAAAAATTTATAAAAAGTTGATGAAGGGATTTTTTGACATGAATTTTAAATTAAAAATTTTTGAAACAAATTAATTATAAAATTAAGCCATTAAGAACAACAATTATCATTATTTATTCATTCTTTTTATTTAAATGATCACTGTGCAACAGTACGAGTCTTGTAATTGTGCGATAGCTGATCTAGAGTGACATTTGTAGATAATAATTTGCCAGGAAGACAAATGTAAAAGTGTTCTTTGCACAATGGCTTAATTCCTATTTCTCAACAGCTTCATCTTTCTGTTAATCTTAGTTTTTTCAACGTAATTTTATTTGATTATCGAATAACCATTGGAATTCTTGCGGCTTGTCAATTTCAACGGCTGAAATTTTTCCTTACGCAACAGGTCGTATTTTCAACTAAGTATTAAAATAAACATTATCACACCTTAGTTTCAGACACGTTAATCTTTAAGGTCGTATTGTGCAAAAGGTTCATCTTTGATTTAGATGTGTGTTGATTCGATTTGATTTTTTTTTTATTAGAGTAAAAATAGTAGTTTACATAACCCACCAATAAAACAGTTAAATTAGCTTGTGGCTAAACAGGTAACATTTAAATTTGCAAAGAAAAGTTGTTGAGTAATTAGTCACTATCACACAATTAATATTCTCCTTCGAATAAATTACTGTGCGACAAGCAAAATGTTCTTTCTTCTTCAAGATATTGGATTTTCTTTTAAAATTATTTAAAAATATCCATTACACACGACGTCCAACTGATGACCTTCACATTTAAGTAGTACTTTCAGTAAGTCCAAGTAAAAAATTGCAACCCAGCAATCTGGAAGCAATTCTACTGAAGAAAACTGAAGATTTCTTATCAATTTAATATTTACGTGTACCGCAAATACCAATGTGCATTGCGTGAGAATAATAAGAGAATAATTACTTCAAGTCGAATTATTTTGTAATAAGCCACAAGGATATATCAGTAAAAAACAATTAGGTCTTTCTATAATAATTAGAATTGAAAAATGTAGTATTCCTTCTTTAATTTAATATTAATTATGTCTTTTAAGACGATTAATTAAGAAGTAAATGTATAATTGATGTGTATTAATTATTAATTATGAATTTTAATATAAAATTTAATATGCAACTCAGTTAACATTTTATGAAAATGCGTAAAAAAATAATATAAATATATTGATGATGTGTTTTGCGAAAAATTTAGAAATTTGAGTCACGCAAATCAAATAAACAGTGAAAATGCCCACTGTCACAGCCAGGCTGAATATCAATCAGCATTTTTGCATATCTTGCACATTTTCTTGGAGTGATTCGCATTCACCAGCACACATCATAATTTTCTCATGAGTCCCCGTTAATTATAATTGTTAAGACAGAATCTATAGGAATCTAAAGATCGGCGTTCTGTGTGCATTTATTTATCAAGTCGCGGGAGATTGTTGTGGCAAAGGAGGATAAATAAAATGCAGAAAAGTCTCATCTGTTAATCAGTCACGTTCTGAAATGCCAATGCCATTGCCTGTCGCCTCTATTTTATTATTTTATGCCGATTTTTACTCGCCATTAGCGCGCACAACCACTCATCTACATGACAATCGCATTTATTACATCCACCGCGACATTGTCAATTAATAAGCCATTGTCAATTGTTGTCACTGATGGTTAAAAGCAATTAACCCCTATTTACTTTGATTTTATCATATTTATTATAATAAATTATTAATATTTACAATTATTTTTTAAAACTGAAATAATTAAATTATTACTAATAAAATTCAAAACTATTAAAATGTTTTAAATGATTATAAAATACAAAAACATACTTTATCATTGCTTAATACAAGTTTTTTTTTGCATGAGAACAAAGATTATATCTGTTTCATTGTGTACATTTCTATAATATAATAAAATGAAATTACTCTCATCAATACGACAACTTCAACAGTTATTCGTTCAAAGAATCTTACAAGGACTGATTATCCTAGACAGT
This sequence comes from Aethina tumida, assembly GCF_024364675.1. Taxonomy (NCBI): domain Eukaryota; kingdom Metazoa; phylum Arthropoda; class Insecta; order Coleoptera; family Nitidulidae; genus Aethina; species Aethina tumida. The sequence continues at coordinate 8,562,472 of NC_065438.1, forward strand.
GATTTATTAAGTTTGCATTTTACAGTTAATTGAATAAATTGAATTCGCATAATAAACATCTTTAAGTAACATAATTAAGCATTGTACAAGTGGCAATTATTAAATTAACACCTGATTAAAAAATATATAAATATTTTAATTTTTTCTTTTTTAATATACTTATTAACAAATAGAAATAATTTTTATGGCAAGTTTATTATCAACCTATTAATTATTTCTAATTAAATTATTATTGTTAATAAAATATATAATATAATATTTAAACACACACATATATATATATATATATATATATATATATATATATAGTGTTTTCATTTTATAAATCAACGTAATCTGGGTTGCCTGTAATAAAATTTTATTAAACTTTATGTGGTCCTGTAATTAGGGAATTCCCCGGTTTAGTTGACACACATTAATATTAATGGATTAATAAGATAATTAAGTATATTTCGGGTTTCAATTTTTAAGTAAACAGCCGATTGATGAAAAAATATAAATAATGATTGCAATAATTAAATAGAGAATTTTTTTCTTTTTTTTAATATAATTTTTAAATAATCAAAACAATTTAATATGACATATTATATTAATTATTTGTAATTAAATTATTATTATTAATAAACTATACATTAAATTATTTAAATAACATATAATTATACCAATTGAAAAGCTATTGAATTTTGAAAGACATAACAGAGCCAGTAAGTCTCCCGTTACGGAGCAAATTTGCAGACTTTTAATGTCTCTGTTGTGCATGATGTCTCACGATCGATATATTGCGTTTTCATTTTGTAAATCAAAGTAATCTAGGTTACGTGTAATAAAAATTTATTTGTTATTGTATATTCTATATTTTTCTATTTTATTATACTTTAGGAGGACCTCCAATTAGGACATTCTCCGGTTTGATAAATACACTTATTAATTATAATAAAACAATTAAGTAATGTTTATGTTACAATTATTAGTTCAATTCTAAGTGTTTCTTTACTTTTGGTCGATAGTGTATATTCTGTTTTCATGTTGTAAATCAAAGTAATATGGGTTGCCTGTATTAAAATTTTATTTGTGTATATACTCTAATTAGGGAATTCCCCGGTTTGATAATACACTTATTAATGTTGTAATTATTACGTTATCAGCTGATTGACACAAAAAAAAATATAAATATCATTTACATTAATTAAGAGAAATTTTAATTTTTTTGTTTTAATATTCTTTTTAATTAATCAAAACAATTTTATGTGACAGATTGACATAAAAATATAAATATTAATTGCATTAATTAAGAGAAATTTTATTTTTTCCTTTTTAACTAATCAAAAGAATTTTATATGACAGATTTAAAAAGTATTAATAATTATTTATAATTAAACTATTAATAATAATAAAATACATAATATAATATTTAAATAGCATATAATTTATATTCCGCTTTCATTTTGTAAATCAAAGTAATCTGTGTAGCGTTTTAGTAAATACATTATTAGTATTAATAAATTAAAAAGGTAATTAAGTATTGTTCATGTTGCAGTTATTATATTATCAGCTGATTGCATTAATTAAAAGAAATTTTATTTTTTTTATTATTCTTTTTAATTAATCAAAACAATTTTATAACAGTTTTTTTTAAATCTATTGATAATTCATAATTAAATTATTATTAATAGTATTAATATAATATTTAAATAACATATAATATATATTTTAATTATATGCATACTCTATATTTGTATATTTTGTTTTACTTTGAAAGGTCTTCTAATTAGGGAATTCCCCATTTTATTAAATACACTTATTAGAATTAATGGGTTAATAAGATAATGTTCATTAGCTGATTGACATAAAAATATAAATATTAATATAAAAATTATATTTTTATTTTTTAATAATCTTTTTAACTAATCAAAATAATTTTAAAAGACACATTTCTTATAAACTAATAATAATTTTTAAGTAAATTATTAATAATAACAAAATACATAATTAATAAAGTTAATAAGAAAATTAAGTAGTGCTCATCTTGCAATTATTAATTTGTCAAATGATTGACATAAAAATATAAATATTTACTACGTTAATTGAGAGAAATTTTATTTTTTTCTTTCTTAATATAATTTTTAAATAATCAAAACAATTTCATATGACTGATTTATTATAAACTATTAATTATATGTAATTAAACTATTAATAATAATAAAACTTATATAACATATAATATATTTTGTATTTTCATTTTATAAATCAAATCATAATCTGCCATAGATTAATCTCATAAAATTTTATTTTATAGTCTTCATTTGTCTATTTTATTTGTAATTACATAATTCCTCATTTTGGTAAATGTTTTTAATAATATTATAATTTATATATAATGTCAAATTTTAAGGTCATAAATATATTTAACAAAATTACATTTAAAATTCCCAAAACAAATAATTTAAAATTTTCATAATAATTTAATAAAACTGCGACTTTTTGTTAGTTTATATTTTTTCTACTTAAATAAATAATTTCCGACATACATTAATTTAATATAATCATAATTAAGCGTAATAATTTCAAAATTTAGACACAATTTACATAATAAATAAAGTCACGAAAACTTTACAAAAACATGTAGAATCGTAAAAGGACAAAAAAAATGGCTCGATCATTTAAACAATTAAAACCGTCCGGATTGTTTCAAACTGAGAGCCCTGGCGATAGGTTCCGGAACTGGCGGCGGGGTCGGGATGTGAGCTCCGGTGGGTACAAATCCTTCTTCGCCGGCGGTGTAGACCACCCTGTATTTCACATTGTCAGGTCCGACGTATTCGTAGAAACCGTCGGCGGCGATTCCCTCGTCCTTGGTGCCTTTCTTCAGCAGCTTTCCGGTTTCTTCGGCCTGGATTTTGTTCTCGGTTTCATACCTGAAAGTTTATGCAATATTATTTAATAGAATCGTATACTGTGTTGCCTATACATCTATAAACTACATGATTATATTTATGGTTCCTTTTCAGTGTATAATTTAAAGTATTAAAAGAACATTAATTAAATCTCAAACAATTAAAATAGGTGTAACTTACTCGTAGTGATAGATTTCTGGTCCAATATTAGTTTTTTGCCTGAGAATTCTCCATTTTCCTTGATTTCCGTACAATTTTGCGTAATCGATCTTTGGAATTGCATTTACTACTGGAGCAGGTTGTCTTACTTGGTATGTTGGACGGAAATTTGTACTAGAACCAGCATATTTATCGCCTACATGACGATAACGTTCTGAAATAAGACAAAACTTTCACTACTCAGAAACAGATGGCGCTAGGTAGCTGAAGTATTTTGGAATTTTTTGATTTGTAAAAACCTTCCTTATTTTCATCCATACATACATACAAATAAAAATTGTCTTCAAATTTATATGTAGGTGAGATTATTACGAATCTTTAAACCAGTAGTATATAATTTACTAAGAAAAATGTAACATTTTAATATGAAAATAAAATAAACCCACAGTTCACATAAAAATGATTTATAATGATATGAGTCACTTTATTTTTAAATAACGCAATAAATAGACAAATAACGACACTTTAACAACACCTAATTGTTTCCCCATCCGATTACCATAAATAATCGTTGCCAATGTGCAATTATGTATCTTTTGTAATTATAATCTATATGAGAATAACCTTTCGGAGGTGTTGATGTCTAAATACGTCGTCTGTTAATTGGAATTTTATCACGAAAGCATTGATATTTAAGCACAGTTATGTCAGGAATTTACCAATGTTGTCTTTGTAAGCCCCACTTCCGTCCGGCCTGTATCTTCCGGTGCCGTCGTCCACGTACTGGCCACTGTTGTCCGGAATGTACTGGCCGGAAAAGTCAGGGATGTATTGACCGGAATTGTCGTAGTACTGGCTGGAAATGTCTGCGTAACAGACCACCAGGCAAAGTGATAACACCTAAAAATAAACGACATTTAATTATTTCGTTTTAATTAAAATATTTCTGAAATTAAAACATCCGGTGGCAAAAATTATGTGCATATTTTTCTAATAAAATGCGTCGTCGTTCACTTTTCAAGTACGTCTGTTATTGCTCGAATCAAACAAGTCATGAGCGTAAAAGGTTCAGAAATTAATAAACTTAATAGGGAAATTAATTTATAGTATATAAAATATTAAGGTCAGTTAAACTTATTCTTAAACCCCGAGTAAAATTAATTTGCAACATTTGCTCTTTGGTAAATGGAAAAAGTTCAACTAGTACAGCATTAACAGGCCATAAAATAATCTCCGATTCGGATTTACAACAGACATAAATTATTTTGTTGTTGCTGTTTCACCTACGTATTATTTAGATCTTCTTAAGTGTCATTGTTGGCATTTTCAATCTGTAATAAAATGCATGAGATTCTGGTGTCATGTTTGCGGAATTCGCAAGGGTAAATTATAATATGGCACGAACTTGAATATGGATATTAGTTAAATTGGATTAATCTTGAATGTATTTTATTTATAACTTTATTAATTTATGTTCATGTGTGGTTTGATTTATGTTTAATTGATATTTGTAATATGCGATGAACTTATAGATGTTATAAGTAATTGCAATGCGGAACTTATTAACTTAATAACATCATAAAATTAATATAAATATTTAATATAAAATAATAAAATTTATTTAATTTATTAACTATTTTAATAAATATTTTAAAAAATAGTCATTTTTTAAAGATCTTTTATTTATGAAAATTATTAAAAATAATTTAGTACTATATATGATAAATAATTGCAATGCCGAAATATTAATTTGATTTATTTTATAATAAATAAATAAATTAAATAAACAAAATTAAATAACTCAGATAAATAATTTATTTAAAATTAATATAAAGATATACAATAATATAAAATAATGATATTTATTTAATTCTTCAATGTATTTTTACAAATATTTTAAAAAATGTTTATTTTTATTTGAATAAAATAACATTTTTTAAATTATTTATTCTTCACAAAATGATATAATTATTTTTTTTTTTTTCATAATATTATTTAATAGTTATATATTTATTAAAAATATTTAATGTATGTATTATATTTCATCATAAAGTATTTTACTAAACAATTAATAGATTATTTAAAATTACTTATTTAAATTTTATTCATTGTAAAAATAAATTGTTATTTTTTTAATTTATTTTGATTATTATAAAATTATATTTTTATCATAATTTATATTTTTTAACCGAATATATTTTAAATATATAAAGTGTACATTTCATATTAAGTATTCTTCAAACAATTTTTAATGTAAGAATATTAATTACACAAAGTATAAATTTCATATTAAATATTTTATTAAAGAATTTTTAATATAAGAATAATAAATATAATTACTAATGATAAATTAATAAATTATTCTACTTATTTAAATTTTATTTCTTGTAAAAATTAATTATTTTTTAAATTTATTTTTAATATTATAAAATTATATTTTTATCATAATTTATTTTTTAAACAGAATATATTTTACATATATATGTATTAAATTTCATATCAAGTATTTTATTAATATAAGAATAATGAATATAATTACTAATGATAAATTAATAAATTATTCTACTTATTTAAATTTTATGCATTGTATAAATTAAATATTATTTTTTAAATTTATTTTTATTGTTGTAAAATTATATTTTTATCATGATTTATTTTTTAAACAGAATATATTTTACATATATGTATAAAATTTCATATATAATATTTAATTAAACAATTTTTAATATAAGAATAATAAATATAATTACTAATGATAAATTAATAAATTATTCTACTTATTTAAATTTTATTTATTATTTTTTAAATTTATTTTTATTATATATTTTTATCATGATTTATATTTTGTAATTCAAATATATTTTACATATAAATATATACATCAATTTCATATTAAGTATTTTACTAAACAATTTTTAATATTAGAATATTAAATGTTACGAAACATTTTATTCATTGTAAAAACAAATTATTAATTTTTTAATTTACTTTTCATTATTATAAAATTATATTTTTATCATAATTTATATATTTTAAACCGACATACAAGTATAAATTTCATATTAAATATTTTATTAAACGATAAATTAATAAATTGTTCTACTTATTTAAATTTTATTTATTGTAAAAATAAATGATTACTTTTTAATTTAATCTTCATTATTATGAAGTTATCTTTTTATAATCATTTATATTTTTAAACCGAATATTTTAAATATAAGTATTAAATTCAAATATTTTACTAAACAATTTTTAATATAAGAATAATAATTGTAATTACTAATGATAGACGAATAGATTATTCTACTTATTTAAATATTCTGCATTGTAAGAATAAATTATTATTTCTTTAAATTATTTTTATTATTATAAAATTATTTTTTATCATATTTTTTAACTGAATATGTTTGAAATATATATTAGTACTAAATTTACAAATCAAATGTTTAAACACTTAGTAAATAAGAATTAGTTATTTAAGTTGGATTATTCATCATAAAAACAAATTGTTCTTTCAGTTTAATTTTAAGTATGTTACATTCATATATTTAACTCCTATATTTGTTAAAAATATTATGGAAATATATTGTATATATAAATACAAAATATATAAGCATAAGTATGACTAAATAGTTATATTCATATAAAATTTGTAATAGAAATAAGAATTACTACAACCAGCAGTAATAACGTGATATATGTAAACGTAAATGGTAATGTATTCAAAATGCCATAAATATAATGTTTAATTAAATTTTTCCTCTTAAACTTTAAAGCCTTTAAAAAAGTGTTAATTTAATTATATTATGCTTTAAAATAAGTACAAAAGAAGGTACATTTTTAAATTTCTTCTACAGTGTTATAATTAAAAAGAAGTAGCAAGAACATTTTTAATTTAGAATACCAATAAAATTAAATTTGGATACTAACGTACTGAAATATTTATAATATTAAAAAGGTAGGAAGTTATAGGAACAAACAATTGGTGATGAATACAGATATTACTTATCGCAAGGGCATCAATTCTTCCACCAGCTCTCGCCATCAAATCGTGCACAAGCAAAAGCGTAAAAATATGTAAAAACACAATAAAACTTACGAGTAACGTCTTCATATTAGCAAAATGTCGAACACACTTGAACGGAATCAGCGCGACGAACTGTTCTGAACTCTGTGCAGTTCACCTTATATTTGAATAAACATAAACAGGGTGTGATGTTATATATGAACTGATAGATTTCACAGGGCTGTCAATATTTGTAGGAGGCTGCCTGGATCAATGTCAACTTTTGCATAACAAATTTCATGGGCGTACGTCACGGGGAAAAATTTACAATTTTCACACCTTAGAAAATGTCTATAAATATTTTTATTTATTTGTGCAAATTTCTCATACTCGACCAAAACATTATAATATGTAATTACAAAGCAAATTTTAATTTTAGGTCAGTTTTTTACTAAATTAATATTATCAAATTGAGTATTATTATACAGTCCCTAATTTATTAAAAAAAAATTGTAATTTTTCGAATATTTTAAAAATTTTCAGTCTAATTTGATAAATAAATTTAATAATTTTAATTTCTGATAAGCACATAATTAAAATTGATTAAAATAAAAATTCCCTGTACCGCTAATGGTAGAAAGGAACCATAAAATAGATCATAATTTAGCGGTAAAACCATCTAGTTTAAAATATTGGATACTTTACATATGTATCACCTAATAAAAGTCAAGGATCTAAGCATCCAGATATGAAGATGATGATTTGTCTTGATGACTCGTTAAATCTAGATCTAATTGCCCAATAAATTGGTATATCAAAATGCAAATTTTACTAATAGTCTTTGAAATGTCTCTGTAACATTTGAAACCCCCCTAAATATTATGAAATTAAGAATTTATCTCACTTATTACTCTTAAAATCAAATAAATTGAAAATGGTGTAAAAAAAGTAAAACATACAAAATGATGTAAACAAACTTGAATATATTTAATTTTCAGCAATAAAATATAAAAATATAAAGTCAAAACTTCTGTTTTTGTAACTGACATTTAAGCCAAAACTCGCTGATCAAAAACTGGTCCAGTTAACTCCCATAAATTTAAGTATTTAAGGCAATATCATCCTGATTTGTTTGTTTATAAAAATTAACTGTAATTTGGGTACAAAGGTGTCAAGTTTATCGTCCTTTACATAACTAAATGTGATATAGATTAATAAACAGGTTTGCCTTTTATTAATGCAACCATAAATTTTGATGGTGCTCATCAAAACAACCAAAACAATCGGTTTAGCAAGAATATTTTGAATACCATTTGGCGCGTGTACGTCAAAACTTTCTTTTCATGTTTTCAGAATGAACATTTTATGTTTGTCTGTTTCATAATTATTACAAATTTACAAAATATTTACCAACACAAAATATAATATAATATTTTACATTTTCTAGAAACATTCGTTTATATATTATTACAAATTTTTATAATTTCTCATCTTATAAATGTGTAAGTTCAAATTTTATTTTTAAATTGGTGCTTTACGTGCTTTAAAAGTTTGTTCTAAAAACCACAATGTTGAACTTTTGATTTTTAATCTCAGTATAAATGTACTCAATTATCTTAGCAAAGATTTATGTTTTATTCATACAAGAATTATTTAACAAAGTGGGCTTTAACTACTCAATTTATCACTCTTTTATAACAATAGGTTATAATTCATTCTTCTAAAAACTAGATCATACTTCCCTTGAAAATTGTATAATTTTTTAATTTCAAAAATATCAACGATGTTGTTGTTTGTTCTTGTTACGTCTCATATTCAAAAGCGAAAGGTTAAACAAACAAAAAGACAACATATTGCAGCCATTATTAATAAATTATTAAAAATTTATAAGCATATTTGACATTATAATCCAGATAATATGTAAAATCAAATAAAAATTCCCAAACGATGCATCACACACTTGCTCAAGGAATTTTGTTTGTCAATAAAAAGATTATTTCAAAGCACGACCTTATGAAATATTTCCAATTAACTGATATCTCTTACGTGAAATTCGACTGCATAACATGTAAATTAGATACGAATGCGCATATGTAAATATTTAAAACATTTCGAATCGTGTCAACCATCAAAAATTCTTCGCTCATGTACTGCGTTTGAGAGCAATCACTTCCGGATTGTCGTGCAATTAATTGAAAATTTATATCACATTCCATTAAAACCGTAAGATAAATCGAGAATGGGATGCCACACCATGGTATTTAGTTCATGAAGAGCAAGGACACGGCTCATGATATCATCCTGTTAGGTAAGTAAAGGTTGCAGATGACATTTCATTACGATTTGCATCCCGATTATCGCAACAATAAATCTCCTATAACTATATTAAAATACGGCGTCGCTCGATATGTTCATTGTTATGGAATAATTGTTGGGTTAGAAACAATTATGGAAATGCGTTTCGAGTACATCTTCATTTGAATTTGTTGTAACACGCTTGCAGACCATATATATGCAGATTAAACAATGACTGCATTCTAATCGAGTGCTGTAATATTGAAAATTAATTAATTTGTACCAATCACGTTTTATTTTTATACACAATTAACAATGCATATTTATAATAAGTTGTTAAACACAGAAAAATTATTATTGTAATTATAAAAAACACTTGTTTTTTTAATACTTACATTAGTTTAAGTAGCGACAGTGATATAAGAGATTTTTCTGCTAAAACTAAAAATGCTGATAAAAAAGACCCCCTATTTTGACCTAATAGAACTGTTACTGGGATTCCCGGGTACATTCACTATAGCCTAAGAGCTTACTTGATCTCCAGTACTTATCAAGCTTGTATTAATGAAAAATGTTGTTAAGGAAACATACGAAAGTATGTGACTGATTCTAAATGAAATAAATTGTAATGCTTATAACCGGTAAATATGTGGTGGCCTAAAAATCTATTACTAAGGCTTCAGGATGGATTCACTAAATATTGCTGATTTCTATATATTTGGAACAGTAGAGCAACACAAAGCTAATTATAAAGTAAAGTAGTGACCTCAGAGAGATTTAATATGAAGAACATACCTCTCGTTGATTCTTGAAAAATATTATTACCTCCTCAAGCATGGATTGATGAAAAACATGCGACAGTATGTCACTGATTATAAATTAAAGTAAAATTGTTATGATAATAACTGGCAGATATGTAGTGACTTAAAAGTCATTGTTTTTTTCTGTATCTTTAAAACAGTGGTGCAACACAAAGCCATTACAAAGTAAAAAAGTGGTATCAGAGAGATTTAACATGAAAAATATATCACTTGTTGATCCCAGAAAAAATATGTTACGTCTATTACTTATCAAGCTTGTATTGTTGAAAAATTTTGTTAAAGAAACATACGAAAGCATGTCACTGATTCTAAATGAAATAAATTGTAATACTTATAACTGGCAAATATGTGGTGACCTAAAAATCATAAGGCTTTTACTAGGACTTCAGAGTGGATCCACTAAATATTAGAATTTTCTATATCTTTGGAGCCAGTAGAGCATCACAAAGCTATTAGAAAGTAAAATAGTGATAGAGAGATTTAATATGAAGAACATACATCTCGTTGATCCATGAAAAATATTATTAACTCTTCAAGCATGGATTGATGAAAAATTTTGTTAAAGAAACATGTGACAGTATGTCACTGATTATAAATTAAAGTAAAAGTATGATGATAATAACTGGCAGACATGTAGTGAGTTAAAAGTCATTGTTTTTTTCTGTATCTTTAGAACAGTGGTGCAACACAAAGCCATTACAAAGTAAAAAGGTGGTGTCAGAGAGATTTAACATGAAAAATATATCACTTGTTGATCCCAGAAAAAATAAGTTACGTCTATTACTTATCAAGCTTGTATTGTTGAAAAATTTTTTTAAAGAAAAATACGAAAGCATGTCACTGATTCTAAATAAAATAAATTGTATTACTTATAACTGGCAAATATGTGGCGACCTAAAAATCATAAGGCTGTTACTAGAACTTCAGAGTGGATCCACTAAATATTAGAATTTTCTATATCTTTGGAGCCAGTAGAGCATCACAAAGCTATTAGAAAGTAAAATAGTGACCTCAGAGAGATTTAAGATGAAGAACATACATCTCGTTGATCCTTGAAAAATATTGTTTCCTCACCAAGTATGGATTGATGAAAAATTTTGTTAAATAAACATGCAACAATATGTCACTGATTATAAATTAAAGTAAAATTGTGATGATAATAACTGGTAGATATATAGTGACATAAAAGTCATAGTTTTTTCTGTAACTTTAGAACAGTGGTGCAAAACAAAGTAAAAAAGTGGTCTCAGAGAGAGTTAACATGAAAAATATATCACTTGTTGATCCAGAAAAAAATTGTTACGTCTATTATTTATAAAGCTTGTATTGTTGAACATTTTTTTAAAGAAACATACGAAAGCATGTCACTGATTCTAAATGAAATAAGTTGTAATACTTATAACTGCCAAACATGTGGTGACCTAAAAATCATATGGCTGTTACTAGGACTTTAGAGTGGATCCACTAAATATTTGAGTTTTCTATATCTTTGGAGAAGTAGAGCAACATAAAGCTATTAGAAAGTAAATTTAACATGAAGGACATACCTCTCATTGATCCTATAAAAAATTGTTATCTAGATTAATTATCAAGCATGGATTGACGAAAAATTTTGTTAAAGAAACTTACGAAAGATTCTAAATTAAAACTAAATTGTAATGTGTATAATTGGCAGATATGTGGCGACCTAAATGTCACTGCTGTTTTCTATATCTTCAGAGAGAGTTATGTGAAGAATATACTTGTTGTACCCAGAAAAGTTTTGTTACCTCCATTAGTTATCAAGGATGTATTGATGAAATATTTTGATAAAGAAACATAGGAAAGCATGTCATTGATTCTATAATAAATGAAAAAACGTTAATGCTTATAATTGGCAGACGTGTGGTGACCTAAAAGTCATAATGCTGTTACTAGTGCTTTAGGGTGGATTCATTTCTGTATCTTCGGAACAGCAGAACAACATAAAGTCATTACAAAATAAAAGAGTGGCCTCGTGAAATATATACCTCTCGTTCTTCCCCGATTACATATCAAACTTAGATTGATGAAAAATTTTGTTAAACTATTAGAGAGGCATTTGAATACCTTAAACAAATTTTTCCTAAATTAAACGACGATAGCTTCAAACTGCTAAAGGATGAGATTCAAACAGAATTCAACAATGATGGTTTATTAAGTGAACAAAAGTCAGCACTAGCATAAACAAATGTTAAGTCTACTGTTTTAAATAAAAAATTCTTGAATTTTATTATTTGATTTGAACTATAATTATAAATTATATAACAAAATTAAATGAATCCAACTCAAAATCTGTACGTGGAAGTTTCTTTATATTTCTTGAGTAGTTTTATTGTAAATTAAAAAAAAAATCATTAATTATAAATATTTCATATATTATAAATTTTATCAATACGTCAACACGATGTAGCCATCAATAAATCAAGATTTATGTAAAATTATAGTTATGAAATAAATTCAGAAGCTAGTAGTATTAATAGCACACATAAATTAAATAACTACAAGTTTGATTAATGTCTAATCATAATTATTAAAAATAACTTGTTTATGTATATTAGATTTTTTCCTTGATAAGATTAGAGAGACATCTAGTTAGAGTCTCAACAATTTTGAAACTAATAAAAATAATACTAATTTAAATTTTGATTATATAAAAAAGAAACCTGTTTCACATATTTTAGATAACATAAAGTATACACTGATCCAAGAAATCAACGCACCACCTATCATTTTTAATATAAAAAACACATTCAAAGAAAGTAGCAAACTGTTTCTATTCATTCATTATTCTGGTAAATTAGTATAACAGGTTAAATTATTGTCGTTTCATTAGAACTAAATTAACAATCTCATTTTTGTTTTAATTTGCGTATATTATCTACAGTGTGGCCCATTTTAACATCTTTTTTTTCAATTTACATATTATTATATATAAATAAATATAAATATTTACTTATAGACAAAGTTACTATCTAAGCCTTCTGAGTAATTTTGTGTGTTTTGTTGTTTTTAATTATAATATACACTATGTTAATTATTCTATACTTTAACTAATACTTTTAAAACTCAAATTGTCGGAAGTTCGTGGATGAATTAGTGAATTATGTATGGAAATTACTCCAGAACAATTGAGATTGCTAAATTTTGAAAAAAATGGCGGAAGCAAATAAAATTTGGGTATTAGTAAAAGAATAGTATTATTAGTATAATATTCAAGTATTTTTGAAAAATAAGATAATTTGTGCTATTTTTGAGTATATTCCATACACTACTTGATTAAAAAAAATAAATTCATAAAAATATCATTATTTAATGTTAATTTTTCTACAGAATTATTAATATGCATAATTATTTTGTGAAATTTTGTATATACCCATCTCATGGAGTGCATAAATCAAGAGTGTAGATTTGTTATAAAAAATTGCTAATATGATTTCTTCTTTTTAAACCTAAAGAAATTGCCTGTAAGTTTTGTTTTTGTGCTTTAAAATGGAAAAAAAAGTTTGTCAATATCGGACAAAATTTATATGAGAATGTCTCACTGTCAAATGAGCAATGCTGTATATGAAAACCGCAGATACAATTAGAAAATGTAGAGAGTTTTCAAATAAGTATTGAATCAATTCTGTAATATCTTGGGGAAGATAATTGCTGAGATTGCAATTGGTATTACGGTTTAATCAAACAAAATTCTGATCTTAATCCTATTGAACATACTTGGAACATGTTTGAGAGACGATTAAGAGACCATTCAAATCGTCCCAAGAACTTGGAGGAAATGGAGCATCTTCCTACCGAATCCCGATTTTGAGGCTGTAATTCAAAATAGAGGGGGAAATACCCAAAAATAAATATTAATTTCCCATTTCAGAAACAATTGATAATCAATTATTATTCTATCTATTGTTAACAAGATACAATTTTGACCTTAAATATATTTATATAAAAATATTATTTGTATATTGATAAATATTTTTATAATAACTTACAATTATTAGATAAATTATAGTAATTCATAATTTGTTGTTTGGTTATTTAATAATACGTATTATTTAAAAATGATTTGCATATAACATATAACAATTTAATTTAATAACAACAATAACGTAGTTTTAAAATATCAAACACTCTCATTAAAGATTCATTGTCATATACATATATATTTTTAACTGATACTTTCAAATGTTTAAAATATTCTTATAATACAATATTATAATAAAATATAAAAATTGAAATAAATTCAATTTTTATTTTTTTACTTATTTTAAGTATATTTTATCATTATAATTTTTAAAAATTATTATACTGATTTTATTCAATATTTTTAAATTTGTACAATAACCATAAGATTCATTAAATTAAATTTTGTTGTAAAAAGTACATTTTTAAAATTAATATCTCTTATCTACTTTTATTTTACGTTCAGTGATTAAATTTATATTTTACTTTTGTAGAACATATTAAAATGATTAAAAAGCAATGTTTATTATTAAATACTTTATTAAATACTACTTTGTACAGACTATATCACCGTTTACAATTTGCCAGCGGCCCTTTGGTATTCCAAGGATCTGACGATGGCAGCTGGGATTGGTGGTGGGGTTGGGATGTGTTCGGCTACTGGCACGAAACCGTCTTCGTTGGCGGTGTAATCAACCCTGTAGACTACGTTGTCGGGTCCGGTGTAGGTGAAGAAACCTCCGGCGTTGATGGCTTCATCCTTGGATCCGGCACGTTCCAATTTACCTTGTTCCTCGGCCAAGATACCGTTTTCGGTTTCATACAGGTAGTGGTAACCGTCTGGGTGGACGTCTTCTACTTTACGGATGATGGCGTAGTTCCTGTTGTCGTAGAAACCGTTGGCGTTTCCATAACGGCCGGCGTTGGCAGCACCACCTAAAGCGGCACCGGCACCGGCACCAGCACCAGCTGGACGGAAGTGTCCGGCTCCGGAACCGGCTCCGAAACCGCCGTTGCCGCCGAAAGCACCGCCGTTGCCGCCGTTGCCGCCGAATCTGTCAGCTTGGTGTCTGTATTTGTCATCTTGGTGGCGGTAGCCGGCATCGTCGTGCACGTAGGCGCCGGAACCGTCTGGTACGTAGGCACCACTGTTGTCGGGGTAGTATCTGGAATTAAATAAAATGAAATAAATCCAATGAAAAACTTTTGACTGTTTTAGTAGTTATTTCTTAAGTTTTAGAGGTGAAACGAAATAAAATTCAAATGTTTTCGTACCTTCTTAATTAAATTTATAATATTATTAAGAGTATTGCTTCTTCTTCAGTTAGATAAAATAGTTTTAGAGATTTGAACTTTTTAGAAGTGGCATCAAATTCCAAACATTATGACTAAACAAACCACAAAAATGCAACTTGGACAAACCCACCCACATGTGAAAGTACCAAGAACCTTTTCGTAAATAACAACCTGTTACAAATAATAAATCATTAAAATCCTATGCAAACTGTGGGTGGATTCGTCAGTTGGCAAAATTATTTATTGTCAATAAAACCTGTTGATTATTTAATTTTATCGTTATTAATTATGGAACACACGAATTGAGTCATAAATTAAAATATTAATATAGTTCAAAATCTACTTGATCAATATTCAATCCCATTAAATGTTGTTTAACGTTCGATGATACGAAAATGTCATACGCAAGGTCGCCTAATCAAAAATTCAAAACAGTTAAAAAACATAACATCTTCTTAAATATTCAAATAATATTCCAGATGGCATATTTTGAATGGTCAAAAATTCCAATTTTGATTCTTTACGATCTTCACCTTTTCAAGACACGCAATTAAATCCGACTAATATATTGTAATGATATTATTATGACACAATGGAGATCATAGTGAACGTTAAAAAATTTAATCTGGTATCCGGCAGACATTTTTATATGAATATTTTAAGGACGCAAGCTCATCTAAATATTAATTAATTGTTTTTAAAGAAATAGAATAATTTTAAATATTAATGCGCAATATTTAAATTTTAATCTAAATTTATAAACTATTTTATATTTTACTTGAAATGTACAATGTAATATCTAAAATCTGAAAATTATTGTTCAAGATATAAATACTGGATTAATATCAATATGAAATTAATAATTATTGTTAAAATATGATATAATTTCCTTATTAAAATTATATTTTTAATTTTTTTGTGTTTTAATATACTATTTTAATTAACTAATTTTAAAATGAATTATAATATCTTATCATTATATGATATGATATCAATTATATAAAAGAGAAGAACATTCGAAGTGCTTAAAATATGTTTATAATTTTAATATTTTAAAATTGTAAAAATTTAACTTTTATATAAAATTATTTATATTTTAAAATATAGAATATTGTATGCAAATATGTCTAAAACTTTCATTAATTAAAAGCTTAAAATAGAACAATATACATTAAAATTTATTATTAAAATGATTTTAAATAATTAACTTTAAAATGAATATATGTAATATTCAACAAAAGCTTTTAAAAGAAAAGAAAATTCGAAGTGCCTAAAGAATCTTTTTAATTCTTTAAAATTGTAAGGATTTAAAATATATTTTGAAATATAATATGAAATATTGAAATTAATATAAAAGTATTATTTATACTCATACATATTTTCAAATATATTTAAAATTTTTATTGAATTTCTTAATAAAAGCTTAAAATAGCACAATTAAACTTTAACAATAAAAATTTAATCAACTTTAAAAAGAATGTATATACTATATAACAAAAGCTTTTAAAAGAGAAGAATAAAGAATCTTCATAATTTAGTAAATGTAGAATACTGAAATTAATATGTAGGTACTATGTATATTTGTAAGTACTTTCAAATATGTGTAAAACTTTCATTGAATATCTTAATACACACAATATGCATTAAATTTTCATATTAAAATAATTTTAAATAATTAACTTTAAAGTGAACATATGTAATATGTATCAAAAGCTTTTAAAAGAGGAGAACATTCGAAGTGCTTAAAAAAATTGAAAAGTCTATATAAAATTATTTTTATTTTAAAATGTCGAATATTAAAGTTTAGAGCTTTTATTAAATATTTTAATAAAAGCTTAAAATAAAACAATAAATATATTAAAATTTAATATTAGAATAGTTTTCAATAATTAACTTTAAAATGTATATATGTAATATGTAACAAAAGCTTTTAAAAGACATTTTACCATTAACATTTAACATTCCAAGTACTTAAAAGAATCTTTTTAAATTTAATTCTTTAAAATTGTAAAAATTAAAAAATCTTTAATAAAATTATTTATATTTTAAAATGTGGAATATTGAAGTTAATATGTAAGTTTTATATTTATTTACAAATGGTTTCAAATATGTCTAAAACTTTGATTGAATATTTTAATAAAAGCTTAAAATAAAACAATATATATATATAAGTAATAATATTACAAAAGCTTTTAAAAGAGAACATTCGAAGTGAATTGAAAAAATTTAAAATCCTTTATATATATTTAAATATGTCTAAAAGTTTCATTAAACATTTTAATAAAAGCATAGAATAAAACAATTACATTAAAATTTAATATTAAAATAATTTTAAATAATTAACTTTAAAATGAATATATGTAACAAAATCTTTTACAAGAGAAAAACATTCGAATTGCTTAAAAAATCTTTTTAAATGGCAAATTGAAGTTAATAAAAGTTTAAAATAAAACAATATACATTAAATTTTGATATTAAAATAATTTTCAATAATTAACTTTAAAATGAATATATGTACCGTAATGTTAACAATAGCTTTTAAAAGAGAAGAACATTTGTAGGGCTTAAATAATCTTTATAATTTTAATATTTTAAAATTGTCAGAATTGAAAAGTCGTTAATAATCGTTCAATAATTAATTTAAAAATGAACATATGTAATATGTAATAAAAGCCTTATTATTTTAAAATAGTAAAAAATCAGAAATTTATTAATTATTATTAACCAAGAAATTCATATTAAAATATATAAATAATGATCAATAAAAAATTCAAATATTTCATTTATCTTTGGAAATATGGATAATATAAAATTTGTATGGTGTAAATAGTATTTTTTCATACCTTCCGTCGTTGTTGTTGTAGGCACCGGAGTTGTCGGGGTAGTACCTTCCATCGTTCAAGTCAACCCTGGCGGCTGAGGCGCAGGCGACGAAAGCGGCAAGTACCTGCAAAAAACCGTTTAGTTAATTTTTTTTCAATTTTTTTTTTTTGTTACAGTTGTAGCTTACCAGAAACTTCATTGTGTCTTGAGGTAATCCAAACGAATGATGCTGTCTCCCCAACATCCTTTGCCTTATATATCTATTTTGAATTTCAACGTAAAATTCGACATTAATGATTCACTTTTATGGTTTTTAGATTTAGATGATGGTGTTATTCATCCCCACCTTCCTCATCAAATTTTTAATGAGTGTGATCTTTATCTGTTCCAATGGAGCAGAGGTTGTCAAACCTCGTCCTATTGGATAACGACCGAGTGATAATAATGAGAAAAAAATGTAAATCGTGGACGATTTTGGACATGCGAATAAATTAACGCCGCATTAACATCAAATGAATAATTTAGGGGATATTTATGTTTAACTAAATTAAATATTGGATAAAATCGATTAACAAACAATTTTATTATTTTCATAAAATTAATTAAATAGTTTTATGCATTTTTAAAATATTTCATTATATTAAAATATTTATTTATACGTTAATTCAGAGAATTATTTAAAAATTTTAAATTCCCTTAAATTTTATGCAAAACTGATAACAAATTATTGAAATTTATGTATTTTATAAAATGATGTCAGGAACAAATTCAAAGATTGTGGCAAGTTCAATTTATGGTTTGTTTTTTTAATATTTCATGTTATTTTATAAATAAATTCAAAAATATTCAATTTGTATTCATTTGTTTTTTTATATTAGACCTTAAAACGAATTAATTAACAATTTTTATTTTATTCTAATAAAATATAGTCTAAAAACAACTATATTTACACAATGTATATAAAACTAAATAAAAAATTACATATTTTTATAATAATAAAATATATTTTGCTATTGTGCGCAATTAGACTCTAAAAACATGTTGTATTTTATAAATAAATTCATTTTTTTTTCATTAAATTGAATAATGTTATTGAGAGTACACAGCAAAAGTTTATTTAAAAAATATTAATATTATTTAAATGGCAAGTTTATGCAACAAAAATTATAATACGATGATTCGTGGGACAATTCTGTCTTGACATTAAAATATATTAATTAATTTCACGAAGGACGAATCGATAAAGTATTCGATAGACCTAAAATTTGTGGGTTTGAAATTGAATACATTATCAAAAACATGCAATCCATAAAACACATTAAAACAAAACCGGACCAGCCACTCCAAAAATTATTAAGTTACATCCTGAAGGAGATTTCAGCAAACTGTTTATAAGTACAATACGAAAATAATTAATAACTAAAAAAACCTCTTATTCTCCATTAAATTAGGTGACTAATGACATATTTGAGTGATGGCAGATTAAAAATGAGAGTGGCTTGACATTTGTACCATCCTTGTGATAAATGTTATAAATAAATTAATTAGTTTTGTAATTTGATCAATTTACATAAACTAAGAGGTACAGCTTTAAGTTTTTTACGTTTTATAAGAACGTAAATGCATATAATATAGGCCATTAAGATTTTATAATTGGAATAATTTATGCAAATTTTTAATATGTTTTACTTAATAGGAATTTTTAAGAAGATTCGTGATCCATTCACGTACCCATCCTTTAAACGCCACTTCATTATATTCACGAAATCCCATCACTTTTTCTAACTTGATAGTTATTAACATTCTTTAACTTGTCTTTGTCGTCAAAGTTTTTGTTTTAATAATAATTAATAAAAAATATATGATTGATTGAATAACACTTTAGTACCGTAAATTGAAAACTGTACATTTTTATGTTTAAAAACCGTAATACTAATAAAAAACAAATTTATTTTAAATAAATTCCATAAATTCTCAAACCTTGGACACATTTTACATATTTATTAATGTGTGTATGTCATAATGTTTGTTTTTGAATTAACATAAAATATGAAGATCCGTTTTTTCTGGTTGTTAATGACGTAGTTTTTGAAATTTTTCTACACTAGTTTTAAATGTGAGCAACGAAACAAGGACTTACAAATATTACAAATATGTTACATTAAATATAGTTGTTTTAATTTATGTACAATAAAAATATTTTTATGTAAATAACTATTTTTTTGACTCGACTGATTCTTATGAAAAATATTTTAATTAGTCGAGAATAAGTAAAATATAAATTTTATAAAAGTAAAATATAATTTTTACAAAAATAATGCCTAAATTTCCCACATCCTCAAAATTCTTGGCCAAGAAATGTCCAAAATGCGTTAGAAGAAGCAAATGTGCAAAGATTAAATTGGCCGGCGAGCTTGCCAGATATGAATCCTGTCGAGCACGTGTGAGATATGTTAGGTCAAGCAATTTTAAGAAGTCTAAATCAAACCTCAACCCCCTCAAGAGCTAATTGTAGCAAATCAAGACGAATGGGCCAACATTTCATAAGATTACATTAATAATATCTACACTAATTTTAAATGTGTACAACGAAACAAGAACTTTTTTTAAACTAGACTGATTCCTGAAAAATATTTTAATTAGTCAAGAATAAGTAAAATATAAATTTTATTTGAATTTTTACATAAAATAATTATTAAATTACCCACATTATCAAAAGTTTTGGACCCCCTCGTAAAATAGAAACAAAAACTAATATCAATATAATGTTTTTATAGAAATGCAGAGAAGAAGTCCCATTTCAGGGTGGCTCTGAAATGTTTTGGGATGGTATTATGCATGTTCGACAGACTCCACTAATTCATATACCACATACATCAAAAGGGAATATCTACCTCCAAAATGTTATCAATTTTAGATGAAATTAATAATTTAATTATTTCAAAGCCACTGTGGATTAATTCACTGCTTCAGAACAAAGAAAGACATACTTAATATTCGAGTATCGAGTACATGATTCTTTAAAGTACATTATTTTGGAAATATGATAAAAATATTTGTAATAAAGCAACAAATTATGTATAATTAATTATAAGTGACATATAATATTTGTTCTCTTTTATTCCCAAAGAGTTTTTACGTTATGTGTATAATTTATTTATGTATGTATTTATTATATATTTTAAAAAAAACTTAAAATAAAACAATATACATTAAATTTTAATATTAAAATAATTTACAATAATTAACTTTAAAATGAATATATGTAATATGTAACAAAAGCTTGTAAAACAGAACATTCGAAGAGAATTAAAAAAATTTAAAAACCTTTATATAAAATTATTCATAATT
Source organism: Aethina tumida (assembly GCF_024364675.1). Taxonomy (NCBI): domain Eukaryota; kingdom Metazoa; phylum Arthropoda; class Insecta; order Coleoptera; family Nitidulidae; genus Aethina; species Aethina tumida. The sequence continues at coordinate 8,584,098 of NC_065438.1, forward strand.
TAAAATATGGAATATTGAAAGATATGGAATATTGAAAGATGACATTAATAATTTAATTATTTCAATGCCACTGCGAATTAATTCACTGCTTCAGAACAAAAAATGTATATTATTTTGCAAATATGCTAAAAACATTTGTAATAAAGCAACAAATTATGTATAATTAATTATAAGTAACATATAATATTTGTTCTCTTTTATTCACAAAGAGTTTTTACGTTATGTGTATCATTTATTATGTATTTTGAAATCGTATTATCACTTAAGCCAAATTACCAAAGTGAAATTGTGTGTAACGTGTCACAGTTGATCTTAAATCAATACGTTCAGATTTAATCTTTCAGAATTTCTAATGTTAATGTTACCATTAAATAATGTTAATCGTAAAAATGCGTTTAATCAATAATGCAAATAATATCAATATATTTTCATTTAAAATATTTTTCCAATCAGTCCCTGTTAGAATGTGAAATTATATTTAAATATCTAAAAATAACTTTTTTTGTTACATAATAATTTTTATTAATAACAGTAACTTCCTTGAGAATTTCAAACACTTTCTTTGTCCTCCAAATTGATATTAACTTTCTATTAAATTGTCACGAAAGTCATTGTGTTTTTTGTTATTTGAATTTCTTAGTGATGAATATTTGGTCAAACATTTAATGTGCCGAGGAGAGGTGATTAACAGTTTTAAAGCACATGTTTAAACATATAAACTTGTTTTTATATGAAAACATTTGACCGAATCTGGTCGGGACGTCAACGATGTGTTTGGTCCAGGAACCACTAACAAACGTGCAACACGATGATGGTTCCCAAAGTTCTGCGGAAGGGATGAGGGTCTTGAAGATGATGACCATAGTAGCCGGCCATCTAATGCTGACAACGACTAAAAGGCCTTAGTTTAAACCAAGTTACGAAAGCACGAAAAATGCTTTAAAAATCAAAATGATGCACAAAACGTCTTCAGTGACATCTTCGCTTCGCCTCCAATATAAATACTGCCAAAAATATATTAACTCAAAGTTTTGTTTAAGTTTCAAGTTTCTTCACAAGCTAATAATTATATAATTTCACCAACCTGTAATTGAATAACATAACAGAACATGATAAAACTTCTTTTATTTTGGTGCAAATTTATGTACAGTGCATTTCACTAATAACCAACAATTATTTTAACCGAGTCTTTCTTCTATCACTGGCTGAGGATTTTCGGCAATGTACTTCAAAGCCCTTTCAATCGCCGGAGGAATTGGAGGAGCGGTTGGCAAGTGATCCCCTGCACACAATTAATATTAACACACTCCCCTAATAAAACTTCAATTAGGAATTACCTTGTGGTTGGAATCCTCCCTCGTTGGCAATGTACTGAAGAGCAATTGGAGACCCGTCATCGGCGGTGTAAGAGAAAGATCCTTGTGCTTCCAAAATTGGGTCGGGAGATCCGGGCTTCACCTGACCATTTTCCTGAGCTCGAATCCCGTTTTCTGTCTCGTAACTACCAATAAGAGTTGTTTACTAGTTTTAAAACTCAGTTTAAATATTTACCTCCATTGGTATGACCCGTCTGGATTTATATCCTGCTGCTGGCTTAAAATTTTAATTTCTGGTCCTTGAGCAATTGTCAACCCGAAAAGTCCTAACAATATTATCTACATACAATTAACTTTAGATAATTATTTTGTACATGCATTTAATTACGCACTTACCACAGTGTTCATGTTGTAATTTGTTCAAAGGAACCACAAGAAATGTACGGTTTTAAAGGCTTGAATTTCAATTTATAGATGGACGGGGATAAAATGCAAACAAACATAAAATCGATTGTATAATAGCATTTCACCAATTATTTATTAGCGACGAAACGATGTAATAATTTTCAAGATGCGGGTTCACTTAAGTTCAAGACACATCCAATTCACTCATAGGCGTGTCTAATGTTTATATTTTTACGAAACCATTGTTTATTTATGAATTTAATAATATTTTCGCCGGTTAATAAATCATATTAAATGCATCATAAATATGAATTTCTAAGGTGACCTTTGTCTTTCACTTTTACGGGTTAAATGCACAATAAATGGGTACATCTTGATTTATTTAAAATCCCTAAAAGGGAACTTAATTGAGTTCATAATTTGATACACTAAAAATTATGTGTTTTATGAATCTGATCTACGCATATGCAGACGCCACTGTAAAACACGACCAACATAACTTTCTTCAAAGATTGTTTGACCTTATTGCAATGCTTTAGAATTTTGCAGTGAACATATGACAATACCAATGCATTACTGTCTAATTATCTGAAAGCATATCGATGTAATGCATATTTTGCTTTTCAAAAATGATTTAAATTCAGAATTACGACGTAATGCAATTGACATTTGCAACCGATGTAAACAATTATTTATTTATATTGGTGTTATATGTTCATCAAGCACCAGCCAATATGAATAACTTCAACTGCCACTAAGGTTAATAAATCAATAATGCTTTCAAATTATTTGATGGATATGTACTTTTTTAAACTTTTTATATTAACATTCATAATGTAATCCACATTAATGTTATCAATAATTATGTGTAACACATTCGGCTCTAACATCATTTTAAAACTTATACAGTTGACCGCATTTATTAAATAATGGCTAAATTTGAAACATTGGATAGGATACACACTTATCCTTATAAGGTATTTAAAATAATCTCATATCATCCTTACTCACGAAAATTAAATGGTAAAAATTATCAATATTTTATCAATTATGAAACTGTGTATTATAATTTACTGGGTAAGTTTTATTTGATTTAATTTTTTATAATTATTTTAAAAATTACTTTTCTTATATTAACTCAAAAATTCACCAATATAATTATTTTATTATTTATTTTAAATTCTCTACAATATTTTATCAATTATAAAATTGTGTACTGGGTGAGTTTTATTTCATTTAAATTTTAAATTAATGTTCCTATATTATTTTAAAAATTCACCAATATAATTATTTAATATGAATAAGTCTTTTAATAATAACATATGTTGACTTTAAATTTTCTGCAATATTTTAACAATTACAAAACTCTTTAATATAGTGTACTGCGTTAGTTTTATTTCAGTTAACTTTTATATTGTTACTTAAAAATTATGTCTTTAACTTTGAAATTCACCAATTTAATTATTTGATATGTCTTTCAATAATATTTTGATTTTAAATTCTCTGCAATATTTTATCAATTATAAAATTTAATATAATGTAATTGATTAATTTAATTTCATTTAAATTTTTTATAGTTACTTAAAAAATTATAGTTCTTATATTAATTTAAAAATTTACCAATATAATTATGATATATGAAGTCTTTTAATAATATATTTATTTTAAATTCTCTGCAATTTATCAATTGTAAAACTATTTAATATAATGTACTGGTTTAGTTTTATTTCATTTAATATTTTATAGTTACTTAAAAAATTATAATTTTTATAATAACCGTCATAACTATTCAATATGGAGAAGTATTTTAATAATATATTGATTTTAAAATTTCTACAATATTTTATCAATTACAAAACTGTGTAATATAATGAACTGGGTAAGTTTTATTTCATTTAATTTTTATATATTCACTAATATAATTATTTAACATGAAGAATTGATTTTAAATACTCTGAAATATTTTATTAATTATAAAATTGTTTAATATAATGAACTGGCTAAGTTTTATTTCATTTAATTTTTTATTTTTATTAAAAAATACTTAAAATTTCACCAATATAATTATTAGATATTGACAAATTTTTTTAATAACATATTGATTTTAAAATTTCTACAATATTTTATCAATTATAAAACTATGTAATATAATGAACTGGGTCAGTTTTATTTTATTTAACTTTTATATAGTTACTTAAAAAAATATAATTCTTATATTATTTAAAAATTCACCAATATAATTATTTAATATGAAGAAGTCTTTTGATAATATATTGATTTTAAATACTAAATATTTTGTCAATTATAATATTCTTTAATATAATGTACTGGCTAAGTATATTTCATTTAAATTGTTTTCTAGTTACTTAAGAAGTCTTTTAATAATATATTGATTATAAATTTCTACAAAATTTTATCAATTATAAAATTATTTAATTTAATTTACTTGCTTAGTTTAATATCATTTAAATTTTTTATAGTTGCTTAAAAAATTATAGTTCTTCTATTAATTTAAAAATTTACCAATATAAATATGATATGAAGTCTTTTAACAATATATTGATTTTAAATTCTCTGCAACTAATAACATAATGTAGTGCGTTAATTTTTTTACATTTAAATTTTTTATAGTTACTTATGTTAATTTAAAAATTATAGTTCTTATATTAATTTAAAAAAATATCAATATAATTATTTAATATGATTGACACTTTTAATATTATATTGATTTTAAATTTTCTACATCCAGTTTAAAATATGTAAATACTAAGTTGCTGTTGAAATTCTATACAGGCCTCTCGAAGACATTTTAAATAGATTATTCTTATAATTTCCATGATGTAAATCTTATGATGTATGATTGTAATTCTAAAATTAACATTTTCAGGAAGAATGTCCTTGGTGATTTTAGGCATTTATATGTCACTCGGATGGAAATACTTTCAAGGCAATTTCAAAAATAAAATTGATTTCATTATTTACGCAGATTACATATTAATACAGGGATTCTGTTCAATATCTGCAAGTATTTTGTACACAAGCAGGTGTGGAAAAATATTGGAATGTTTCAGTATATTAAAAAAAGTAGACAAAAAAATAAAAGAAATGGATGTCGGTTTTTCTTATGACCATCTTAGACACGTCTTATCATTTGTAACTTTAGTTGCAGCGACTTGTTCTTTTGGTGTACAGTTTCTACCTGTCATTTTTGATAGAGACAATATTGTGAATTTTCTTATAAGTTTGGTTGGTTTTGGATACCCCACACACATCCTCATTCAACCAATATACTACGTAGTCGTAATGTCTTTTGCATGCAGAGAACGATTTATTTACCTGGAAAAAATTCTTAAGAAGTTATCAAAGTGCGAAAACTCTAAAGACGTCATAGAAGGACTTTCTTGTTTCTCAACGATTTATGAACAATTATGCGATGTCCACAAAAAACTGTTTTATGCACTGGGTTATCAAGTGTTGGTGATTTACTTATTTGCATTTTTCCAATCTACCATTTGTATAATTGGAGTCATATTTACTTTTGGAAATGTTCAATTGGTTGATTTCCTTTTCTGTTTTTCATATATATGTGCTATGACAGTAACTCTAGTAATTACAACTGCACTAGAAAACAGGGTAAGATATTTTAACTATTATTATAGTTTAAGAAATGTTAGAAATATACTCTCCCTAGAAGGGAATGTGATTGTATCGAAACTACTTATATATTATTGTAATTACCAAATATTTGACCAGCCAAATATTAATGTCTAAATCGATTTCTCCGCATTATTCGTAAAAGTAATATTATAAAATCACAAATAGTTAGTTCTGGTAAAAGTCCTTGTGCCAACACGTAAATATGTTAAATATAATTCGAAGACACATCACAAGTATTTTCATATTCGGTTCAGTTTACAGTCTTTTAGACTCATCTTATCTAGTTCTTAAATACTCTTCATTCCATCCTTTCTCCCGAAAATGGGACGGCAAAAAATTTGTATATTACATAAATTTGAAAACTGTTTACATACACTTATTCGGTTTGTATAATGTTATATGGCCAAATTAACATATAAATTTAAAATTTTTTAGTTGTTGCTTTAGCAGTTTTAATTTGCCTTGCCATTTCTGTCGTATGGCAGTTTAACGACGGTGGCAAAAAGTTGACATTAGATTTTATGATCTATGCAGCTTTCCACGTCGTTCAAGGCATATTTTCAATTTCCACTTCAGCTGTTTATGGTCTCAGAAGTCAAAACATAATCGACTCCTTGAATTTATTGGTACAAGTAGACGATATCATCAAGACTATGAACGTAGGTCTAAATTACAAATACTTGAGAGGATTTGTTATATTATTTGTTCTCGGGTCTATCGGTGTTATGGCTACGAATCTTGCCTTACTTCCAACATGGTTTGGAAAGAGCGACTTCCAAAAAATGTTCATGGGTTTGGTAGGTTTCTCCTTATCTTCCAACATATTGCTGGAGCCTTTGTATAATTTGATAACCATCACCTACGCGTGTGATGAAAGATTTAATTACTTGAATAAAATCACGAAAAAACTATTGAAGTGTGAAGACAAAGAAGAACTAAAAATTGGGCTTCGAAAGGTTTCGGTGGTTTATGAAAAAATATGTTTGGCGTATGAAAAGATGTTTTTCGTTATGTCATATCATGTTCTTATCATTTATCTTCTTGGTTTCTTTCAAACAATGTTTTGTTTGGCTGGTTTATTGTTTGGTATTGGCAATTTTCATTTGATCATGGTCATATTTACCACTGGATATTTTCTTATTAACGGTTTGATGCTTACACAATCAGCCAGGTTACAAGATAAGGTACAATAATTTTGGTCACAAACAAAATAATAAAAATAAATAATTAAGCTGTTAATAAATCTTGGTTTTAGTCAAAGTACATCAGCTATGATCTGTGTGAGTTGGATTGGGCACATCGGGACAAAGATGTGGCATCCTTGGTAAGCTTAGAACTGTTACTAAAATATTTTAATTTATACACTCTATTTTTACAGAGAGATACGATTTTAATACAAATGTTACACCAAAAAATTGAATTGACACTTTGTGGGTGTTACGAGTTCAGCGTCAGCAGTGTGCTAACTGTAAGTGATTGAAATTCCACAGTAAATAATATTAAAAATTATTTTACAGAACATACAGTCAGCATCAAGCATCGTAATGTTTATATTGCAAATAAGAAAATCATTGTTTTAAAATATACAAAAGAGTTAAATTAAAATTGCATTCTTTATTACAGCTTAATCATCACAAAGTGTTGTATAAGTATATTCATGTACAAAAAAATAAACAATAAAAATAAATAAAAACTAATATGATGTGCTTATTGTCTTCTAAATCCTCTGGGTTGGCCTCCGTCGTCTTCTTCTGGATGAGCAGCGTTGTAGGCTAATGCTCTTTGAATGGCCTCAGGAATTGGAGGGGCAGTTGGTAAATGAGCACCTAAAAAATATTGTAATAAATTAGTACTTAGATTCATACCAAAACCAGAAATATCAAGTGCATAAAGCAAAAGCCATTATTTACACACATTATTGAACTTTACTACATTAATAATATTCGTTTAATTAACTCCGACTTATTATTACATCCATTAAATTTAACAAGCCATGAAATCACCGACGTAAGCAGGTGTTTAAAAAGAATATAACTGGTAATTAATTGATTTACCTTGCGGCTGGAATCCGCCTTCGTTGGCGACGTATTGAAGAGCAATCGGCGTGCCGTCTGGGGCTGTGTACGAGAAGTCACCCTGTGCGTCCATTATTCCACCCTCGGGACCCTGACCTTTCACTTGTCCCCGTTCTTGCGCCCTAATTCCATTCTCGGATTCGTAACTAAAAATTAACATGATTTTATTAAAAGATTTAAAAATATTTAGGTTGATTTTCAATTAAATTTCTAACGTAAAAAAAAAATACTTTAGTTGATTGAAGTGATATATTATATGTAGTATATATTTTAATAACAAAATCGATAAAAACAATTACCTAATGCATTACTCTAATTGTATTTTATAAAAATAATCAAAAAATTGATATATTTATGGAAATGAATAAATTACACAATTGTGAATATTCTATTATATCAAAATTTACAATTTTTATGAATCTAAACAATTTTCATATTTTAATTTTACAAAATAATATGAGAAATATTTTATATTTATATATTATTATGTTATATTTTACACAAAATTTGTATTAATTGTAGAGGATAATAAAATGGTGGATGCGCATCTAATAATATCACTGGCGCATTCACCATTTATACAAAAATAATGATATTGATTAGATGATATTAATTTATTGTCGCATTCACCATATTTGACTATTATACGATAATATATTAAAAATACTACCACAATTTATATTTAGAAAGACAGTTATTTACCTCCACTGATATGATCCATCAACATTCGGTCCATCCTGGGTTTGCGAAATAATCCTTATAATTTGTCCTGGAGAAGCATTTGGCACGGGTCTGTAACGACCTTGAGGTGAACATGTTGAGTATCCTAAAATTGCCACTAACACAACCTAAAATATAACAAAATGTCAAAAAATAATTAATGTAAAGTACAATTTTTGTTGTTATTTCTGACCTATGGAAATGAATAACCCAAATAAAGTATCGCAACGGCATTACCAAACAAAAATAACTATTCCACGACTGAAACTTATCTACACGAAACAATTTGAAGTAAAGCACGACGAACTCCATATTGCGATGACATTTGGTAAATTCGGTCTTTACCTAAATGTGAAAGCAATCTGTACACAAGGTGGGGTTATAAATGTTATTATTTAAATGCACAATTGCATTATAATTATTGGGTTTTCATAATTGTCGGTTATTAAGCACGAGCTTTGAATATATCGATGCAACAAGGATGAGCAACTTGTTTATTATTTAAATGTGCACGGTGTTTATTGGAATTATGACAGTTTTAAGAAACGGATGATCTGATAATTGTGGATAATTACAGGAATTTATAGCTCTATTAAATGATGCATGTTAAATGTCAAGGATTTATTAATAAAATCAGAATATTAGTTTATAATTTTAATTGTAATTGATATGTGAGCACATTTTTATCACCATCATTTCATTTGGCCACAATCTAATTATACAAGAATTACACTCTCAACATTAATTTTAAAAATATCTAATATTTATATCTTAAAGTTATAAAAATAAAAATAATATTGTAAATAAATAGACAAGAAAAGTTGGTCATAAAAATATTGATACAGCAATATATATTTTTTTGAAACAAGATATACCAGAAAGCTTTTAAATAAGATTAATTTGGAAATATCTATAATAAAAATTATAAAAGACTGATTTTAATCAAATTTTATTAAAAAAATATAATTTTATTCTAAATAAGTATATAAAAAAACTGAAAAAGTTTTTATCCAAAAATATTCTCTGTTTACAAAAAAATAAGATAAAAAATGAATTTAGCAATAATATCAAAGTTAAAACAAGAAAAACAATTTTGATTGAATCACTGTTTCCAAGGAATAAATCCAAATAAATTTTCGCCCATTTTCTCGACACTTTTCGCCGCAAGAAAAACCGATAATTAATGGTTATTTGTGTAAACTCACCGCAACGGCGTTCATTTTGTGGCCGTACCGGATTAGCTTTAAATCCGTTGCACTTACACTGATGTTCTGGCCGGATCAATCGCAAATTTATATAGTGGATAACACGTAGCCAGCGGCCATTCGATCATCCTTTGCATCTCTTCTTCTAGTTCACTTCTGGAATGTTGCGCAGAGGAAGACAGAATGATTTTTGAGGATCAGTTACTTCAAATAATTATTGGTTACTCTTATAAAATATGAGTCAAATTAAGAAAGATTAAATTGTATTAAATATGTTCAAAAAGCAACTTGAAAATCAATTTTTTTGATTATTAAAATCCTAATTACGATTAAGGTTTACAAAATAAGCAATAAGAAAAATTCATTTATTAATAAAACATATACACTTAAAATGTATAAAAATATCAAATTATGAATTAATAATAACATAGTTTGAACTAATTTTTATTTATTTTGAGTTGCTTAGAAGAAGACTAAATGATTTTTGAGGATCAGTTTCGTCAAATAAATGTTTATCTAGTTCTCTTATAAAATATACATTAAATTAAAAACGATTGAAATTTATAAAATAAGTTTCTTTTAATGAGGAATTTAAAAAACAATTTTTTTTAATTATTAATATCCTAAGAAAGATTAAGGTTTAGAAAATATGTTCTCCTTAATAAGCAATTTGAAAATTATATTTATTAGTAAGACATATGCACTTAAAATGTATAAAAATATAAAATTATGAATTAATAATAAATGAATGACTTTTGAAGATCATTTCTTCAAATAAATGTTTAACTAGTTACTCTTATAAAATATACATTAAATTAAGAACGATTGAATTTTATAAAATAAGTTTCTTTTAATATGTAATTTAAAAATAATTTTTTTTAAATTATTAATGTCCTAAGAATGTTTAAGGTTGAGAAAATATGTTCTCCTTGATAAGCAATTTGAAAATTATATTTGTTAGTGAGACATATACATTTAAAATGTATAAAAATATGAAATTATGAATTAATAATAAAATAGTTTGGACCAATTTTTATTTATTTTGTGTAGCTCAGAGGAAGACTGAATGATTTTTGAAGATCAGTTTCTTCAAATAAATGTTTATCTAGTTACTCTTATAAAATATACATTAAATTAAGGACGATTGAATTTTATAAAATAAGTTTCTTTTAATAAGCAATTTAAAAATCAATTTATTTTTAATTATTAATGTCCTAAGAAATATTAAGGTAGAAAAAATATGTTCTCCTTGATAAGCAATTTGAAAATTATATTTGTTAGTGAGACATATACATTTAAAATGTATAAAAATATGAAATTATGAATTATGAATATTATATTTGTTAGTGAGACATATACATTTAAAATGTATAAAAATATGAAATTATGAATTAATAATAAAATAGTTTGGACCAATTTTTATTTATTTTGTGTAGCTCAGAGAAAGACTGAATGATTTTGGAGGATCAGTTTCTTCAAATAACTGTTTATTTAGTTACTCTTATAAAATACACATCAAATTAAAAACGATTAAATTTTATAAAATATGTTAATTTAAATAAGCAATTTGAAAATAATTTTTTTTTTAATATTAAAATTCTAAAAAAGAAATATTATTAAAATGAAATAAAAAATTTAATTATTTTTATTAATTATTATTATAATTCATAATTCATAATAATTGTTAAATTTTGTTAAAATAAACATATAATATCCAAAAAATAATATTTTTTTATAAGTAAATATATTTTATATTCATATATTTTATTAAAATTTAATGAAAATATATATTTCTCAAAACTTTTACTATTATCCTGAATAAGGAAAATGAATAGTGTACAAGGATTAATTATTAATTATTGTTAATTTAGTAGAACCTTGGACCTCATGAAAAAGAGAGTCCATTAAAGGAATTAGTTACAATATTATCATATAAATTATATATTTCACAACATCAAAATGGATATTTTGCAAAACAACGTAGGAGTTTTGACATATTCCATTACAAGCAATATTTTTCACGTGCACAAAAATGCACAACCACATTTACGAACCCATAACTCCTGTCAGATGCATCTGATATAAATATTCAGGAGATAGAACAACTAATTTTCATTATACAATATTAGTTGTGTACTTGATTGTAAATCACAATATTATGGTAATTAATATAAATATTATAGAATTAATGGTAAATATCAATTTTCATTGCATAACCGGTGGTGGTAAATATAAAATATATGCCATCGAGTGATCTTTTATATATTCGGGAAAGGTACGCGAATATTTACAGTATTTAAACAGTTGTGAAATTTGAGATGCAATCAATCGGCGCGATAATGAAAGGCTTAACCATCAATGTGTCCGTTTATTTCTTCTCAAACTATTGCTTCATTTTGTGGCCCCATAAAATTATTTAATTTTCGCGTTTTTTTAGGGCGTTGCCAATCATATGCGTGATTGTGACGAATTTAATTGACAGTGTTGTCTAATTGATTGTCATTTAAACATTCAGGATCCACCTCCGGAATATCGCAGCAAAACGATTACAAATACGAATAAATATTCATTGACTCATTTGCAAAATTTAAAATTGTTATGATTTATGTCCCTTGTGTGAGTATTAATTAATTAACAATTCAGTAAGTAGCAATCGGTATGTAAAGTTTCTTAATTGTCTGAATCACGGCGTGAATCAACCATTATTTTTGTTGTTCCCAAATTGATGCATGTCGTTCTTTGTTTGGTAACCATTAGATAAAAAAATACAAGAATGCACATTTCAAGGTACGGTTTTCTTCATATTTTCAAATAGCATCCGTATGTCATGAACAGGTGTGACTAATGGCCGTAAAATAATTGATTTTCGTAGGTGCGTCCATTGAAGATCTGTAACGATCTCCAGAACAATTGATTTTAAGTGATTTCAAGCCGGGAATTGTTCACGCGATAGTCGTATTTCAGATCCATTCTTAAATGGGAATATAAATGCAAAATGATTATGCTAATGTGGAAACTGAAGAACTCAAGGATACAGCGAGATTTGATCGATAATCTTAATATGGTTTATGGTAACTTTTTCTATTGTTAAGTTAATCATATGTATATTTTGTTATTATGAAATACTCTAACCATATTTGTAACTTATAATTTGATAAATTTAATATTCAATAATTCAATAAATACCTTAATTTAATTTAAAATATATATAAGAAACTCCTAACATTAACAATTAAGTTATAGAAACTAAATATATTTTTTAAATAATTCTAATACAACTTGCTTAAAGTTTAATTAAAAAAATAACAAGGAACGTCAAATAATTTAATAAACTATAAACTACTATAAAATGTATATAAAGAATTTACATTTTTTATATTCTTTAAAAATTTTGGACACTAATGGACCTATAACTAAACATTTAAAAAGATATGAGTAAATAATTCTAACTGAAAAGCTCCGTACCATAATTAATAGGTTTCTGATAAAACTTTCTGCCATAACTAAGCTTAATTTTAAATAAAAAATTTGAACAAGGAACGTCAACTATTTTAAAATTTATATGAGGAATATAAATTGTTAATATTCTTTAATATTTTGGAGACTATTACTCATTTAAGCAAACGTATTTAATACAGATGAGGAAATAATTCAAACTGAAAAAATCCTTACAATAATTATAATGTTTCTAATAAAACTTTCTACCATAATGAAAAAATTTAAACACAAACGTCAAATAATGTAATAAGCTTTAAACTACTTTAAAATTTACATAAGAAATATAAATTCTTAATATTCTTTAAAATTTTGGACACTATTGGACCTATAACTAAACATTTAAAAAGATATGAGTAAATAATTCTAACTGAAAAGCTCCTCACCATAATTAAAATGTTTCTGATAAAACTTTCTGCCATAACAAAGCTTGATTTTAAAAAAATTGAACAAGTAACAAGTCAATGACTTTAACATTTATATGAAAAATTTAAATTCTCAATATTGTTTAAAATTTTTGAAACTATTAAACCTATAACTAAACTTTAATACAGATGAGGAAATAATTCCACCTGAAAAACTGCCTGCCATAATTAAAATGTTTCTAATAAATCTTTCTACCATAAATAAGTTTAATTTAAAAAAAAATTGAAGCAGAAACGTCAAATAATGTAATAAGCTCTAAAATACTTTAGAATTTACATAAGAAATATAAATTTTTAATATTCTTTAACATTTTGGACACTATTGGACCTATAACTAAACATTTAAAAAGATATGAGTAAATAATTCTCACTGAAAAGCTTCTCACCATAATTAAAATGTTTCTGATAAAACTTTCTGCCACAACAAAGCTTGATTTTAAAAAATTTGAACAAGTAACGTAAACTACATTAACATTTATATGAAAAATTTAAATTCTCAATTTGCTTTAAAATTTTTGAAACTATTAAACCTATAACTAAACTTTAATACAGATGAGGAAATAATTCCACCTGAAAAACTGCCTGTCATAATTAAAATGTTTCTAGTAAAACTTTCTACCATAAATAAGTTTAATTAAAAAAAATTGAAACAGAAACGTCAAATAATGTAATAAGCTCTAAACTACTTTAAAATTTACATAAGAAATATAAATTTTTAATATTCTTTAACATTTTGGACACTATTGGACCTATAACTAAACATTTAAAAAGATATGAGTAAATAATTCTAATTGAAAAGCCCCCTACCATAATTAAAATGTTTGTGATAAAACTTCCTGCCATAACCAAGCTTAATTTTAAAAAATTTGAACAAGGAACGTCAACTAGTTTAAAATTTATATGAGGAATATAAATTCTTAATATTCTTTAAAATTTTGGAAACTATTAAACCTATAACTAAACGTCCTTAATACAGATGCGGAAATAATTCCACCTAAAAAACTCCCTATCATAATTAAAATGTTTCTAATAAAACGTTCTACCATAACTAAATTTCATTTTAAAAAAATTTAAACAGGAACGTCAAATAATGTAATAAGCTATAAACTACTTTAAAATTTTGGACAATGTGTAACTTATAACGTCTTTAAAACAGATGAGAAAATCAGTCCTACTGGAAATTATACTTTCTGCCATAACTAAGATTGATTGATTTTAAAAAAATTGAAACAGGAATGTCATACTACTTATGATTATAATATCAAAATTATATTCAAATACTTAAACTACATTTTTAATAATAACTGAATACTGAAATGGAAACATGAATAAATCTAAATGGAAAATTGGAGACGTAAAAAAGCGAATCGTTTAATTTTTCCTCATAAATATGTAGCAATCCGAGATAATTCTTTGCAGATGCACACGATGCAGTCCACGCCTCTCGACGCTCCGACTGGCAATAAAAGGTTACGTTGAAAGCGTGGGCGGAATAATTTTAATTAGTTTAATTGCCAGATGGAAAATATCGTCGTTGACAAGTTTATTGTGTTACTGAGGCTCAAATCACGAATTTACCTTATGAGGACTGCATTTTTTCATCTAATTTCTCAGTGACATTTCTTATGTATCATTCATAACGTGTGTATGTGTGTGTGCATGGAATGATGTCATATTGCTGCACGACCATACGTTCTTTATGTTAATACCTAAAAATCAAAAAGAAGAGAAATTGTCAAATATAATATTATTAATTATTGTTTTTATTACATTTGACTTATTTACCGGATCACGACATGAAAATATCAACCAGAAGACGAAACGTGCGAATCTCTAAGGCTACAGATGAACTATAGCTAACGTGAAGGATGTACAACTTTTTATAATCATTATTATTAAATAACTTATTTCAGGAATGCGATGCGGTCGTTTTTCTACATTATTCATATTTTTGCCAAGCTCTAAGGTTGTTTACACAATAGATCTATCATTCATGAAATGACAACTGAGTAATATTACATAAAAAAATTGCGAAACAATGCATGGAATTAATATATACATTACAATTCTAACCGTTAGTCAGGTGAGTAAAGGTGAAGAAATGAAATTGGCCGGTTTAGGGAAAGAGGAAAGTGTTTGGAGGAATTTGGACGAGAGAGATGATCCGCCTTCGGTGTTTGAAATATGTCATTGCCATTGGGGCGCTCCCAAGGCCCCGAACACACTGCTCGTATAATTCACGTTTACTTTTCATACCATCCCAACCGCTGCGGTATGACTTATGGGTTGAATGTTTATTAATACGGCCGGAATGCATTGTGCCAAGCCGAAAGGTTTAAGACAATAAATGCGAAAAACGTGTGAAATCTGTTCAATGTTTAACGAAAGATTTTCGTATTTTTATTTGATGGTGGTAAGATGATAACTAAATAAGGAGTGAAGTAAGGCACGTTAACAAGAATATTTTCACTTGTTCACTGCTTCTAGTTAATAATAATTTCGAGAAAGGTTAAATATTATAAAAGAGAATGCAACATCCTGTACTCCTACAATAAAACATATTTACTTAGCTACAATTAGAAGAAAATTACTTTTAAATTATTACATATTTTATTGATCGTTAAACATATTTACCGTTAACTCATAACTTACCTTATTTGTATTACACAATATTTAAAATATATTATTTAATGATATAAATTTATTTTAAATAACAAATTTATTTTTTTTTAATTAAATTATTATTAATTAAATAATACAAAATTAATAAATATAAAAAATATGTTTTAATTAAAAATAACTTAAAACTAATCTAATTTAAAAAGTTATCTGAAAAAAAAAATAAATATTTGTATTAAATATTATTTTTTTTTATTTCCTAATTTCCTAATTTTTAAATTAAATTATTAACATTTTCAAAAAATTAAAATTAGTTACAATACTAAAAACAAAAAACAACAAACTTTTTTAATAATTTAAAAAACAATACAAACTCGTACCCATTTTAAAAATTTACACTCTAACAAAAAAACTTCAAAAAATAAACTTAATTCATTAGAAATTAAAATTGGCAATAAATTTATAAAATTTAAAAAATCAAGCTTTAAAAATTAAAAAACAAATACAAAAATTATTAATTATTATTATATTTAAAAAACTTTATAAGATTAAACAATAAAAATTTACCAATTAAATTTAAAAAAATATCCAAAATAACAAAATTACAAATATTCAATTAAAATTAAAACAAAATAAAATTGCTGATTTAAATTCACAAAATTTATGTTAAAATAAAATTGTTGATTTGAATATATAAAATTTTAAATTTATGTAATTACAAAAATAAAATTAAACATATTTACGTATTAAGTTTAAAAAACTATTAAAAATTAAGTTTAAAAATTTAAGGCTTTAAAATAAAAGAAATAAAATTAATTTAAATTTATAAAATTTTAAATTTGTGTAATTCAGAAAACTAAGAATAAAAAATTAAAATTTAGTAATTAAATTAAAAAATAAAATAAAATTATTAATTTGATTACCAAAATTTAAATTATTAAAATTACCAGTTAAAATAAAAAAAAATATTAAAAAATCAATCTTAAAAAATTAAATTTTACCAATTAAAAAAACGAAAGTTATTTACTTAAATTTATAATATTTAAAAAAAAACAGCTTAAAAAATTAATATATTCCAAATTATAAAATAATTAAAATAATTAATTTAGATTTTAAAAATAAAGCTTAAAAAATTAAAAAAAATAATTATTGATTTAAATTTATAAAATTTAAATAATTAAACTTCAAAAATTAAAATTTAAGAATTAGATTAAAATAATAATAAAAATTAAATTATTGATTTAAATTTATAAGCTTTGAAAAATTAAGGTAAAAAATTAAAAAATTTAATGGAAATAAAATTATTAATTTAAATTTATAAAATTTTAAATTATATATACACAAAATATTGTGTATAAATTAATTTAATATTATTATATTATTTTGATTAATAAACTTTAAAAAATTAAAAGTAAATAATTAAAATTTAAATAAATAATTATTGATTTAAATTTATAAAATTTAAAAAATTTTAAATTAAATATTTAAATTAAAAAAATAATCAAATATTGATTAAAATTTATAAAATTTAAATAATTAAGCTTGAAAAATTAAATTTTGCTAATTAGATAATAAAATTATGTAATTATCTAATTATTATTATTATTATTATTATTATTAGTACAATAAAATTCAATAAAAAAATTATTAATTTAAATTTATAATTTGAAAAATTAAAATTTACTAATTAAATTCAAGAAAATTAAAATTATTGATATAAGTTAATAAGTTTTGAAAAATTAACCTAAATATTAATTTAAATTTATAAAATTTTAAATTTATATAATTACAAAAGATATTATTTTGATTTAATAAAATTTAACCAATAATTATTCATTTAAATTTATAAAATTTAAAAAAATAAACCTAAAAAACTAAAATTTACTCATTAAATTAAAAAAAAATAAAATTTTATTTAAATTTATAAGTTTTAAAAAATTAAAAAAAAAAATTAATAATATTCAATTAAATTTATAAATTTTTATATTATGTAATTATCAATATTATATATATATATATATATATATATATATATATATATATATATATATATATATATATATATTTATATATATATATATATATATATATATATATATTTAGTTAATAAAATTTAAAAAATTAAAAATAACCAATTAAATTTAAAAAGATATTTGTTAATTTATATGTACAAAAATTTAAACAATTAAGCTTAGAAGATTAAAATTTTTGATTTAAATTTATAAAACATAAAAAAATTACACATAAAATATTAAAAATAACCGATTACATGAAAAATAAATAAAATCAATAATTTTAATTAACATAAAAATTTAAATTTTAGCAGTTTTTTTAAAAAATAATACAATACAAAACCTTTTGCCAAAAAAGTAAAATTTAGTTTTCAAATATTTTTGTTTGAAATAAAAATAATTTTTGAAATATTATTACAGAATAATTCTTAATAATTTTTTTATAGCTTTCTTCATTATGGCAAACTGATCAACTAATCCACACATTAGAATATATTATAAACGTAATTGGATAATGATGAATATAAAGTTTATGAAATAATTTCAGCAATAAAAAGCATAGAGGATAAAAGTCGATAAGTAACGTGTAATTGCATTCAAATGTCATCATCATTACATTTGCAAAGTTCAACGGGGTCTTAGATTTTTATTAAATTAGCGCATTTGCCCATTATATAACGTGAATAAATAGATGCCCATTTGCATATCTGGTATAAATGATCAACCATTCAATGTTCGAAACCGTTTTTGGCTAATGAATTCACACGAACCTCATCCACGGAATAAATTTATCCCCTTCTTTAAACTCTTTTAAATATTTTTTTTAATTGAAATTGAACGTTTATTATTTTGTATTTTATTATTTATTTAATAAATAATCTTTAATTGAAATAAATTTATTTTTATCTAACAAATAATTAATAAAAATAGTTGTGCAAAGATTTGCTGAGAAATAAGTCAGTAGATGTAGACAAGAGAAATAGTTTTGTCGCCCCAGTTGAACAAGTGCACTTCCATTTTCTCTGTTGCAACACGCTTCAGATGCGCCCATCCCCATATAAATATCATGGAAGAGAATGTCAAAGTCATATTCAGTATTCGATTTTCTGTGATTTAACAACAGAATCATGCAAGTAACTACAGTAAGTTGCAACACATTCAATACCCAGTTAGTTACAATCCTTTACTGAATTGTGTTTGTCTTTGTTAATGTTAAATTAGGTAGTGCTTTTGTCAATCGTTGGCCAAGTCCTCTCCGCCCAGTTGTCCGGCAACGAAGTGCCGATCCTGAGCCAAGACCAAGAGGTCAACTTCGACGGTTCATACCGCACGTCCTACGAAACGGGCAACGGAATCTCGGCGCAGGAACAGGGACAACTGAAGAACGCCGGTAATCCGGACGCGGAGGCGGAAGAAGTGCAGGGCAGCTTCCAATTCACGGCTCCGGACGGTACGCCCATACAGTTGCAGTATGTCGCCAACGAAAACGGATTCCAACCGCAAGGTAACAAGTTGTCCTTTAACATTAAACACTGAGAAAATATTTTATAAACTTAAATTTAGGGTCGCATTTGCCTATCGCTCCCACTCCACCACCAATTCCGCCAGCGATCCAGAGGGCTTTAGAATGGATTGCCGCTCATCCGGAGCCGCAACAAAAAGGGAAATAATTTACTAGTCAATGATATTGTTAATTGATCACTTACGTTTGCAAAAGAATTTTTATATTTGAGGTTTTTTTGTACATACTGAGATGTTTTTATTAAGTTTACGTGCATAACTGTTTTGTCTGTGTCTTGGGAATATTTGAATTATTTCTGCTGTTGTGGTTATACTAAGTTTATTTATAGAAAATATATTTTTATTATGAGTATATATTGTTTGATTTTCTAAAATTTCATAAAAATTCAATGTTTTATATAAGAATAAGACATTAAAAGTTTTGTAAATCCCAATGCGCAATACTTGTGTCGGAAACATTTAGAAACGCATTATTACATAAAATGACGGATTATAGGCAGTAAACGTATTTAAATAATATGAAAAATTTACATTATCCGATAAGATTTACATTGATATGTGTCAGGTGTGTAAAATCTGTTACGCAAATTTGTGGCCAAGCCTGAAAAACAAATCGGGGACATCTTCCAACATGGTCCATAAATTTATTAAAATGTGTTAACGAAAAGTTGGTGGGAGAAGTGAAAATATAAAAGAATGATTCTATAAAAAATTATAGCATATCGATTTTGATACAGTTTTAGTCACAACAATAAAATGAAATCTTTAGTAAGTAGTACAATTAATATAATTATTATAATTTATTAATTTATGTGAATTCAGATTTTAAGCCTTGTTCTTTTATCTGTGGCGTTGGCTTTGCCTCCGGAGAAAATTTTGAGACAAGAATTCGATATAAATCCCGATGGAACACACAGTTATTTATACGAAACTGAAAACGGGATTTATGCAGATCAACAAGGATATCCAAAGGCTGAAAACATTCATGCTGCACAAGGACAATTTCAGTATCTTGCCCCTGATGGTCAAATCATCAGGTAAGTCTGATTTTTTAAACATTTTTCTGTTAATAATGTTTAATTTTGTTTATAGATTGACTTATGTTGCTGATGAAAATGGTTTTCAACCTCAAGGGGCCCATTTACCAACACCACCACCAATTCCTCCAGCCATTCAGAAGTCTTTGGATTTCTTGGCTTCTTTGCCACCACAGAAGCAACAATTTTAAACTAATTAACATGTGATACACAATCTAGTTCAATTAGTAATAGTTAAGTTATTATAAGAAACCACAAATACCTCCATACAGAACATATTGTTTAATATTTTAATAGATTATATCTATATATCTTTGGATTTCTTAACATCTTTACCACCACGAAAGCAACAATTTTAAACTAATTAACATGTGATACAATATCTAATTCAATTAGTAATAGTTAAATTATTATAATATACCACACATACCTCCATACAGAACATAATGTTTAATATTTATATAATGTAATGAAAATATTATATTAAATATAAACTGTTTCATATTTGATTTATATTATTTAAACAAAATACTATGCACTAACACAAAAAAATAAATTAATCATGTACAAGACATATTGATCATGAATTCTTAGATTTGTTGCAATCTGTGTTGTCTACGGTTGGTAAATATTGTATAAATAAACGTCTTCAGTACAATATTAAAATTAATTTAAATAAATTAGCAACTAATCAATGATTGACATTTATAACATAATAATTTAATGTGATCTATATCAACATGATTAATAATTACTTCACATTAATAAAAATAATCTACTTCAAGAAATAATTCATTTTTGTATTTGATTAATTTAATTGTAAAATGTAATTGAGATCAATGAACTAATAAAACTGATCAAGTTCCTTAAAAATACTTTATTATATAGGTGGCAAAAGGAATGAGTTCGGATCGTCGTCCTGTTCGTCCCCCTCAGGTCTAATGTCCTTTTTCTTCTCGGGTGGCAAAGTGTCCAGGTACTTGAGCGCCTTCAGGATCGCCGGGGGGATTGGAGGCGGCGTTGGCAAATGGGCGCCTTGGGGTTGGTAACCGTTTTCGTCTGCTGTATAGGTCAAGCTAAAATAAATGCATTTTTATAATATTATATATTATATAATATTTTTTGTTGATTTAATTAACCTACTAAATTAACATATTTTTTGTGAAGCCACGAAGTTAATTTCAATGAACACTCGCGTAAGATAAAAGGCCATAAATGGAAAGGAAGACAGACATCTTCAAACGAATCGGTGGCTAAATAACAAGGTAAAGTAATACGTTAACCTTGGCCTTTAAGAGGAAGCTACTTCTCTTATGCTAATTCATACTATAACATTAAAACAGTACCTTTACTTTTTGATTGATTAAATTAGATATTACATAAGAAAAAATAAACTGTAATAAATTATTATTACCTGATAACTTGACCGTTTGGAGCAGTGAACTGACTCTGTCCCTGA
Source organism: Aethina tumida (assembly GCF_024364675.1). NCBI lineage: Eukaryota > Metazoa > Arthropoda > Insecta > Coleoptera > Nitidulidae > Aethina > Aethina tumida. The sequence goes on from NC_065438.1 coordinate 8,606,044, forward strand.
ACAGCCAAATTGTGTGGATCCTTGGGGAATCCCTGTTGGTCCTCGTAAATTCCGTTCTCCGTTTCGAATAGGTAACTGTGTTGTGCCGTTTTCTCGTCAATACTGCCCTCTTGTCTAATTATCTTTACCGGAGTGTATTCGGCAAAGGTGCTGGCAAATAAAGCCAGCAAAAATAGCTAAAATTAAAATTATATTTACAGAATCAAGGTAATTATGTTAATTGTTTAATTTGAATTATTTGAAACGTAAAATGTGATGATTTACAATGTCACCTATTTACGAAATCGTGCCTATTATAAACTTGACATTTAGAAATTTCATCAATGTAACTGAATTTTTTAAATCGTATATCTTATGTTGTTATTTTAAAACTTTATAATAATTATTTTATATGTCAATTTTCACTTTTGCCATAAAATAAAGTAATAAATTAAAATACAATATTGAAAAACTCATGAAATGCATATTTGAATTAGAAATATACCTTTTCAATATCTATCTATATATATATATATAGATATATATATATATATATATATATATATATATATATATATATATTAATTAAAATTAATTATTACAAAAATATGTAAATTTTAAAATAATGACAACATTTAGGAATGTTGAAAATTGCAGTTGTGATATTTAACCAAAAAATATTATTATGTAAGATTTTGTTTCAAAATTATTTATTATTTATATAATTAATCATTCATATATTTTTTAAATAACATTTAAAATATTATTTTTCTATTAATTTTTAATTTAATTTGAACACAAACTGAATTTGAAAAATTAAACAGGTTTAAATATTAAAATAAAGTAATAATAAGGTATATTAATTTAAAAATATCATTTAATAACTACAATAAATAAAATCTAATTAATAAATCTATTTCAGGATCGAATAAGCTCAAACAAAAAAAATATTATTATGTAAGATTTTGTTTAAAAATTATTTATTTCTAGTTAATAATTTATATATTTTTAAATAACATTTTAAATAATATTTTTCTATTAATTTTTAATTTAATTTGAAGACAAACTGAATTTGAAAAATTAATCATGTTTAAATATTAAAATAAATAAGATATATTAATTAAAATATATAATTTAATAACTACAATAAATAAAATCTAACTAATAAATATATTTCAGGATTGAATAAACTTTTGTTTCATATTTACCATCCTCCACAATACTCATTAACCGATTTCGTAATCCAATCAATCAATATAATAATCACTTTCACCAAATAGAATCAAATCGAAAAAATAAATAAATAAACTTACTGCTGGTATCATATTGTTATTGTATCAAGTTTGAACTATTTAGGCGCCACCGCCAATAACGTAACGTTTATATGTTCCTTCACCAGTCCCCACTAAACTAAAACTCGCACTGTACATTATCAGTTACCATGAAAAAAAAATCATTGGCGACTCTTACGTAAAATCCGCAACACAAGTTCAGTTATGAACTTTGGATTGCGTCACAGTTTTTTGCCACGTCCCGAAGTTTGGGGCAGAAATCGAAATTTGGGGACGATGACCGCGACAATAAATTCTTAACATGTCGTGAATGTTTAAATTAATGATGTTTTAATACGGATTACTTTTTGGGTTTGTCTTTGATCTCCCGTTGATATTTCCTTATAAAACTTTTATTATTTATTTATTTATATAAATAATATTACTATATAAATATTAACTACCATCAAACAATTCTAAGAACAATTTTATATAAATCTGGCACAGTGAAATTTAACACTAATAATTAAAACACTTTAAAAAATTTAAAAAATGTGTCAATCACAATTATATAATTTTTGTACAAGTGTTTATTTAATTAGCTGTAACTGAACGAAGACTTGTGCATGAATTTGTGCAGTTTAATTTAATTAGCGTTTAACATAATATTTCACATTTACTATTACATTATATTAATTGTAGAAATATTAATTAATAACTACGCTAATTTTTATGGTAAGATTATTGTACTTCAGATGGTAGCGTGCAAGATTATAAGAGTGGCTTTGTAAAAAACATTTATTTATTATAACTTATTATATACTAACACAAGGATGAATATTTTCTATCATCCGGATAATCAGTCATAACATAAATTATTTCTAATTACTGTCTAATATTTGATTAGTGTGACGGTCATACGTCCGAAAAGCTTGGTCGAAACATTTGCTATTATCTCCTGAGTTCCTTTATTTTATATTAATATGTTTCCAAACCTAATTCTTTGGTTCCTGTAAGATATCTAAGAAGTATCTTTGCCTAAACTACATTACACCTTTTAAACTAACACGTTGTGAAGTGTGCCAACCTGGTTAATGTATTTTTTATATCGGACATTGCAGCAATTTCTAATACATAAGGACATCAATAAGTTTTCCATATAGAAATTTCTCATAAATGTTATCATTAGGGCCTTTTAGAGTTTCTTCATAAAATTTCACTTCTAACTGGCAATTAAAATATCATCTACATACAACAATAGAACCAATAAATTATCATTACATCATGGTACAAATATGGCTCTAAATAGGTTGGAATCAATCCTGAATTCTTCAAACTTTCGTCAATTGCTTCATTCCACTTTCTTCCTCCTTGTCCAAGTCCATCTAAAGACTTATTTGACATCAGCATCATCTTGAGTAGCTTTTTGGCTTTACATTTTATATCTTTGTCATTATCTTGGCAATCTTCTTTAGCATCTCTTTCAGCATGTCCACTCTCTCATTAAAATGTACAGTTATAATATCAATTATAAGGTGCTGAAAGGCTCTTCAATAAACGAGTAGATTCATGTCTAGCTACAAGGGCAAAAGACTGATGATAGTCAATTCCCCTGACTTTTTCCTCTGATTTTTTTGGCCTTAAATCTATCGATAGCACCAACTGGTTGATACTTCTGAGTTAAAACAATTCGGGATCCGGCGACCTTCTGTCCTCGGTGTTTTACAATGTTGAATATATCATTTTTAATCGGATTAGTGACTTGAGCCCACATAGCACGTTCCCAGTCTACATTTTTTTTTTTTCCATTGATTTATACTTCTGCCACACTTGCATAAATATTATTACTTTCATCTTCCTCGATAATGATAATAATCTAGACATTTATTTATTATAATGATATAATAATACAAGAATGAATAATATCTACTGGATAATCAATCACATAAAATTTACTGATGCTCTTATGTATTAGCAATTGCTACAAGGCCCGACTTAGAAAACACAGTAACCAGATTGGCACACTTCACGACATGTTATTTTAAAAGGTATCATGTTAAAGCAAAAATCATTCTTAGATACCTCGCAGGACTCTAAAATTTAGGTTAAACCAAGATCCTATTGTTTGTTACTTGGATGCTGATTGGACCGCTGCTCTTTCACAGAATATCAATGTCAGGAGATAACAAAAGCAGCAAATTATGGTATTATCAACAACAGGTCTAGATGAATCTATAAAAGAAGTCTAATGATAGAGATTATGCTGAATAATCTCAACATGATCACAGATATGGATAACAGTGATGTAGAAAGTATTGTTAACAATCCTGTGTTTCATAAGAGGATAATTTAAAATCAAGGAGTTCAATAAGGAACGTGGTAGACGTTCAGCACATCCCAACGCAGGAATGTTTTAACCAAGATTTTGTGACTCATAACCATCATACTAATCAAATATTAGACAGTAATTAAAAATAATTTATGTCATGATTGATTATCCGGGTGAAAAAATTCATTATATAAAATATGTACCATAGCCTGTTTAATTTGGAGTTGCACGAACCTTTGTCTTAAAAATTAATTACAAGACAATCAAAATTAATAAAACTTAATAACATCACAAACCTATACAAATTCTTGGTCCATCACCAAAAGGTTTAAAAAGTCTCCTGGAAACATCTGACAAGGAATTGTTTTCCTTTAAAAATCTTTCAGAAATAAACTTATCACATCATAAGCATCCTTAAAGAAAGAACATCAAGAAAACAAAATGCATGTTCCCGGTTCAATAGTGGCCAATAAGCCCTTAAAGTCTTTAGTATAGGTTGTTTGGTACATAAACTTTTCTGTGACTATTAAAATCAAAATAATAATTATAATGCTCAAAATTTATTTGTGATAGTATTTACCACTTAAACATCCATCCAAATGTTTCATTCCCGACATTAACACATAGGTTAATTCGCCATTGTTCTCCTCAATTTTTATTAGAATAGAATTCTTGTCCTTTCAAAAAGAAAATGCTTCTGCCTAAAATTGGGTCGTTCTTCTTGTGGAGATGTACATATCATTGTCATAGAAATGTTCCATTGTAATATAAATAATTTTCAATTTAATAAAATATATATTTAATATAAAACTATTTTTTAGTACTTATACTATAGACTGAACAGATTTAAATAATGGATTTTCACAATTCATTAAGGTCGCCGAACAAATATTTACATCCTAATTCACAGTTAAAAATTCATTCACATTTCTCTTTGTCGTGTGATGTAAAGAACTATAAAATATTCATAAAATATGAAATACAAAGAATATTATTCACTTACTTTTGTTGAATCAAAGTGACGCTATCAAATTCTACGCTATTTGAATGTTTAAAATGTTAATGAAAAATATGATACATATTTCATAACCAAATATCAAATTAAAAGCTAATACAAGAAATTATGAACAGTGAATCCGGTTTCTTGTTTGACTTCTCGTAGATGTTACCTAATAAAATAATTAATTTTCAATTTGAAAAAATACATAAACTATTTTTTAATACTTATAGATTGAACAGATTTAAATAATCAATTTTCATTTTTAATTAGTATCGCCATACAAAAATTTACATTCTCATGTGATGTAAAAAATTACAAAATATTTGTAAAACATGAAAGTCAAAGAAAATTATTCACTTATTTTATTTGAACCAAAGTGGGATATCGAATTCCAACTGTTTCAGTTTTTAAGATATTAACAAAATAAAATAATTAATTTATTTATTAAAATACAATTCAATAAATTAAAATGTTTAATATAAAATTATGTTTAATACTTATAGACTAAACAGATTTAAATAATCAATTTTCAATATTCATTAAGGTCGTGGAACAAATTTACACCCTAATCTACAGTTAACATGGAAGACATGAAAAACTTTTTTAATTAACATAATTTGGCAATAAAATTATATTAATCAAGCAGTATTTAATATCACGTTGACACATTGATATTTCGTTCTGATAGTTTTTTTAAATTAAAAGAGGGGATAGAAAACCTATATCAATCTGAATTGTACAATAAATTCAACAGTTGTGTTTTTCAACTAAATAATAAATTTTGAAAAGATGAAAGTGATTGTAAGTTTGTTACGTGTTTTATGTGCTTATTTAATTATCAGTAAATGAAGGAAAATTTATGTGCGAATTGTGCAGTTTTAATTAGTGTTTATTATAATATTTCACATTTTGTGAAAGTATATAGTAACTATACATATTTTTAGTAACCTATTCTAGAACTTGTGTATAATTTTAATATTAATAATTATTTCAAATATATTTTATAAATAATTAAATATATTTTATAAATAATTAACGAAAGTTTTAATTTTTTTGATAATATTTATATTTATTAAATTAACTTAAATATTTTTAAGAAATTATTATTTATTTGCTTATTTTATTGTTAAAGTCATACAGTTTTAACCGATGTTCACAACTTTTTTCAGTTGTAAAGCTTGAAAATCAGACTAATTTTTAGATATAAAAATTGAAGAAATCTATTAATCTGACTATTAAATTCTTTATAGAAAATTTAACTACGGCACTGGATTAAGCATCCCCTGAAATGGGTATATACCAATTTTCATATAAAATATGCATGTTCACAATTTGGTGGGAAAATTAAATAAAATAGCACAAATTAACTTAATTTTCAAAAGAAAGAATTTGAATTTTAAGTATATTAATATTAATATAATATAATAAATATAGCATTATTAATATAATTATTAATTAATATAATTCAATATTATTGAAAAGTGAGATTTTGTGTTCATTTTAACATTTTATTCCATAGACTACTTAATTCAAAAGATTAATTCATAAGAACATTTGATTTATAATTTTTTTCAATGATATTAATAATTAATTCATAATTTTTTATGAAATTTAGTATATACTCATTTCGGGGGTTTTTAATCCAGTGATGTAGTTAAATTTGCTTTCATGTTTAAAAATATTTAAATTTTATTTAATTATTTTAATCTCGCTTTCAAATGGGCCTCACTCTAGGTACGTTAATTAAAATTAAATTTGGCCTTATGAAAATCAAATAATATAAATATTAAATATTAATAAGGAACAGAAAATCATTTGACTCCCTAATATGTAGATGATACCAGAAGATGAATCTAAACCGTATCTGATTAGCATAATTCAGCAGTAAAATCATATTTATGTCGCAATTTTAAATAATTTCAATAAACGTAGATATTCAGATTGACATAATTCGTAATACATTTACACAATTTGTCGAATGATTTTTTTATTTCGAAGAGGGGCAAACATATATTAGTGTAAGGTTCACAAGAATATTAACAGTTGTGTATTTTCATCCGAAATATCGATTTTGAACGAATATGAAAGTGATTGTAAGTAGGCATCTTTTACATAACAATAAACAAACAGGTGAAGTGACGAAAAATCACAGGTCAAACTCTCAACTTGTTACTTATTTCTATTAGTCAGTTTCCCTTAACATTTTATTGTTTACAAGTAAAAAATTAACTTTGAGCTTAAGAAGGGATTGGTGAATGTTCATTGCGTGATTGGGTCAATAATCTTCTCAGTCTGAAATTTTCGTTCAAAATGTCAGTCTTAAACATGAAAGTTAATGTTTTGCATACTTCATACTTTGTAAGTACCTAACGTAATAAATTAATATTCTTTTATGTGTTTTTTTTTAAACTAAAGTGTGAAACATTATGCTGCCCAAATTTGTAAATGTGTCAGTAATTTCTAATTACAAATGTCTCCCACTAAAGTAATAAATTTTTTGTAATTGTTTATCTCACAAACAAAGTTGTAAACATTGAATTTTATAAAAATCCTACTTCCTGCTTGCACAAGATCTTATTCATAATTATTCGATGTTGCAGATTTTATTGACCTTAGTGGCACTAACAGCTGCTCAACTGAACACCGTGCCTATCGTCCGAATCATCAACGAAATCAATCCAGACGGCTCCTACAATTATGCCTACGAAACCGGAAATCAAATTTTTGCTGAAGAACAAGGTTCATTAAAGAACCCGGACACAATTGCTGCCAGGGGACAATATCAATTCACTTCTCCCGAAGGACAAACCTTTAGGTAACCAATCCTGAAACTATTAACAAATTATCAACTGTTACTCATGGTCTTTTTTAACAGGGTTGCATACACGGCCGACGAAGAAGGATTCAGGCCGCAAGGCGAACATTTGCCAACCCCACCGCCAATTCCGGAACAAATCCTAAGAGCTTTGAGGTGGCAGGAGCAACACCCTGACAGCAACTGAATGAAATTACTACTATACATGTGTTTTTGTTAAGTTTGTTGTTATTTGTGATATTAAAATATTACTTTTAGTCTGGTCTAGATCCTTGATCGAACCTTGACCTATTGCTTAATATTTAAATGAATGTGGGAAATAAAGATATCCTCGTTGTGGCACTGTCAAGTTTGATGGGGAATATTTGGTAAAATTAATTAGTTAATTTGCATAGTGCTTCAGACAGTTAATTGGGCTGCAACACATCTTTTATTCTCAAGAAAACTCATTATTCAAATCAATTTTTTATTGAATTGTTGTTTGACATTTTTTGAACAATAGAACATAATTTATAATAATATATAATAAAAGGTTTTTCTAAAATGTATGGCCAAAATTTGGGAGCTGTTAGAATACTTCCATTAATTAAGAAAATCTCATAAAGGAAGTACAGCTTCTCAAATTTAAATTTCATAAATTGTTCCCTTCTTATATTTCTGTAACCTTAAACAATCTGCCAAACTTGTTAAAAATTGCTCTGTTCTTAATCCAATAGAAAACTCTATAAAAATGAATGGTATTATAAAAATTGGCCAAAACTAGAGATGCTATTTTCCAATTTTTAATCTAAAATGAAGACCAAATTTGTATGTATAACTATTTTTAGTTGTGTTTCTAAATTCGTTGTTATCATTTTCTTTTGTTAATGCTTTTTAAAGAAAACTTACATTTAAAAATCAAATAATAAGGAAATGTTATTATAATAAGATTATGAAACAACTTTGGTATTAAGGACACGAAACAAACTAAAGTTTTTCAAAGTCTACCCAGAGTCCCTCAATGGGGGATAACATAATATAATAGGGGTCAAACTTCAGGGGCATTTTAGTTTTTTTATTAAAAACTATCTTAAAATTCTTCAAAATATGTACCATAGCCAGTTTAACTTGGAGTTGCCCGAACCTTTGTCCTAAAAATTAATTACAAATCAATCAAAATTAATGAAACTTAAAAATATCACAAACCTATACAAATTCTTGGTCCATCACCAAAAGGTTTAAAAAGTCCTCTGGAAACATCTGACAAGGAATTGTTTTCCTTTAAAAACCTTTCAGGAATAAACTTATCACTTTCCGGAAAGTATTTTTCATCATTGAAGAAAGAACCCCAAGGTAACAAAATGCTTGTTCCCGGTTCAATAGTGACCGACAAGCCATTAAAGTCTTTAGTATTGGTTGTTTGGTACGTAAACTTTTCTGTGCAAACTTTGGAAAGGACTGTTAGAGCAGGATACATCCTCTGTGACTCTATTAAAATCAAAATAATAATTATAATGTTTAAAATGTATGTATGATAGTGATATTTACCACTTAAACATTCATCCAAATATTCCATTTCCATCATTAACTCATAAGTTAATTCGCCATTATTCTCCTGAATTTTTGTTATAATTTCATTTCTGACTTTGTCTTGCGCGTCTTGGTTGCGTGCCAATTCGAAGAGTGCGAAACTCATAACTATAGAACTAGTTTCATAACCATCTGCGAAAAAGGTTGCAGCATTACCAACCACATCAATCATTTTGAAATTGGGGTTGTTTTGCCGTAGCTGCATTAGAGTATTAAGGAAGTCGTTTCTTTGAACATTATTTTTTTCCCTGTACTCCACTGTTCCTTGGACAAGAGATATCAGGTGAGTTTCAATATCTTTTGAAACCAATCTAAAATTAAAATCATACGATTAACTCATAGGATATATTATATATGTTAATCAATATTACTTAAGAGACAAGAACTTGGACAGCCAAGGAAATGTGGCTACCAACATCATTTTATATACTTCCCAACCTCCAGGTGTGAGAAATTTGTCGGCTAATTGCTTAAATTCAGCGTTTGGATCTTCAAAGCATTTTGCCTCAAGCCCAAAAGCAGAAATTGCAACGTTTTCCAGAGTAGTTTTAGTGCAAACTTCCTTTAGTTCTAAAGTGGGGTTATTCTCTTCGATTTGTTTGTTGATGTAATTTACAAGTCTCCTACTCACATTGTCAACCAAAGGAAATAATGTTTTCATCTGTAATATAAAAAAAACGTACAGATAATGTTAGTGTTGTTGTTTTGGGAAGGTTACCTTGCCAGATGTGAAACAAGGGGTTAGTATTGCCCTGGTTTGCTTCCATTCTTCTCCTTTCAGGAAGAATATGTTTCTGCCTAATATTGGGTCGTTCTTCTTGTCAAGATGTACATCATTGTCGTAGAAATTCTTGAAATTTTTCACAGTGACCGCTTTTAACAAATCTGGATCTCTGACAAGCAAAGCTGGTGATCCGGACTTATAAATTCCAACAAACGGATAGCCATACCAATTCCTTATAACTTGATTAATAATAATTTTTCATATAACTTCACTATACTTACTTGTATATGTCGCTATAAAACTCATGATATGTTTTTTTTCCAAAAAGTAGAGGTCCAAGGTTTCCGATGATAAATGTAGGAGCGGGACCCGGCACTTTCAATCTTTCCCAATAGCCGAAAATGAATTTATTTAAGGCATACGCCAAAGACAATACTACTATTAATAGCCACCAAAACATCGTCCTATCGATGCCCGGGAACAAACACTATTTGAACTGATTAAGGCAATTGAAACATTAACCGTTTTATACAAGCCAATTTATTTTAGTTATCTAAGGTCATTTAAAATTATTAACAGGAGGCATGACAAGCGCATAAAAATGTAAATATCAAGATGATAGTTACGAGAAATTATATTTGAGACACAAACAAAATAAATCCGACAGATAAGGTAATTTTAGATATCAACAAGTTTAACGCACAAACTATTATAAAAATTGTTTTTAAGTTAATGCTTAACAAGCTGTTAAAACACAGTTATCAACATGATAATTGTGAAGTGTTTATTTAATTTATATAAGTCTTTGATGTCTTGTCACCAGTTTTAATTATATAAATGGTTTTTGGACATAAGGACTTAACAAGAGTGCGTGACAATATTAATGATTAAAATTATAATCAGAAGTAAATATGGAAATCTTAGGCTTTGCCATTACATTCAAATATTCGAAAACATTTGTAACATTAGAGATATTTTAAATTAGTCTCTTTTCCAAGGTATGTAAAAAACTACAAAATATTTATAAAATAAGAATGAGAAAGAAAATTATTTAGATACTTTCGAATCCAGTTCCTTGTTTAATTTCTCCCTAATACAATAATTAGTTTTCAATTTATTAAAATACATATTATATGAAAAACTATTTTTAATACATACATTTTGAACAGATTTAACTAAACAATTTTCAATATTCATTAAGGTCGTCGAACAAATATTTACACCCTAATTCACAGTTAATTTGGAAGACACAAATAACTGTTTTAATTAACATAATTTGGCAATAAATATTATAAATCCAGCAGTATTTAATATAACGTTGACATATTGATATTTCATTCCAATAGTTTTTTTAAATAAAAAGAGGGGATAGAAAACCTATATCAATCTGAATTGTACAATAAATTCAACAGTTGTGATTTCAACCACTAGTTTTACCAATTGTGTTACACTATTAAAAATTAAATTTTCCAGCAAGTTACGTTAGGCCCCATACTGCGAGGTGGGAGTTATTTTGATCATTTTGCAGTATATTTTTTATTTCATGGGGGACAGTTTCTTCATCGCCTTAAAAACAATAGACTTCATGTGGCAGGTGGCAGTGTTATGGTTTGGGGTAGCTTTTCCTCTTACGATATGGACCCGATTGTCAAGCTTGTTAAAAATTAGTTTGTTCAACAAAAAATCAATGTCCAAAAGTTGCCATCTCAATCTCCCGATTTTAATCCACTTAAAGACTTGCAGGAGATTGTGGAGAAGAAGATTAAAGCAAATTTGTTAGAACAAATCAAAATTGTTTGGAACAATTTATGCAAGGATTTCCAATCTAATCTCGTCTCTGTTAAAAAAATGTGAGGTTTTTATAGCCAATAAGGGATACTGGATGGAATATTAAATATTAGGCTATTTACATTGGATTTACTTTCTTTAATTTATATGAAGAGTGGCTCTAATTTTATCACGATAAAAATTGTTTTCTGCTTCTATTTTTTTTTAAGTCATCTTTAACGTGACACGTGTGTTCAGTGTACCAGGATGGATCCAACTTGTCGTGGTCCTGGTGCTCAGTACCGCTCCACAAGCCAGCCACAAAAAAAAGTGTGTTCAGTGGTATGGTTTGGGGTTGCTTTTCCCTTTACGATATGAACCCGATTCACAAAATAGAAGTAAAAATTAATGTAACATATTAGAAGATGTCGTGCTACCCTATGACAATGACCCCAAACACACAGTTAACCTTGTTAAAAATTGGTTTGTTCAACAAAAAATCAATGTCCTAAAGTTACCAGCTCAATCTCCCGATCTTAATCTACTAAAAGACTTAGAAGAGATTGTGGAGAAGAAGATTAAACCAAATTTGTTAGAACAAATCAAAAATGTTTGGAACAATATAGATATGGAAATAATTTCCAATTTAATCTCGTCTATGTCAAAAAGATGAGAGGTTTTCATAGCCAATGAGGGATACTGAATGGAATATTAAATATTAGGCCATTTACGTTGAATTTACTTTCTTTAATTTTTATGAAGAGTGGCTCTAATTTTGTGATATGGTTTGGGGTTGCTGTTCCGCTTACGATATGGACCCGATTCACAAAATAGAAGTCAAAATGGATCGTTTTGTGTGTAACACGTAACGTAACATATTAGAAGATGTCATGCTACCCTATTGCGAATGGGAAATGCCGATAAAATTTATATTTCAACATGACAATGACCCCAAACACACAGTCAACCTTGTTAAAAATTGATTTGTTCAACAAAAAATCAATGTCCTAAAGTTGCCAGCTCAATCTCCCGATTTTAATACACTAAAAGACTTGTAGAAGATTATGGAGAAGAAGATTAAAGCAAATTTGTTAAAACAAATGAAAAACGTTTGGAACAATATAGACAAGGATATAATTTTCAATTTAATCTCGTCTATGTCAAAAAGATGTGAGGTTTTTATAGTCAATGAGGGTTACTGGATGGAATATTAAATATTAGGCCATTTACGTTGGATTTACTTTCTTTAATTTTTATGAAGAGTGGCTCTAATTTTGTCATGATAAAAGTTGTTTTCTGCTTCTATTTTTTATGTCATCTTTCACGTGACATGTTTTGTCAATAATTAACATATTCTTGTAAAAAATTTAACTCTCCAACTCTCCTGGATTAAAAGTTATTCGAGGTAAAATTTGAAGTTATAAATATTTTTCCTAAATTGTTTGTAGCTTTGATTTTTAACCAACGAAATATTCTAACAAATTTTCATTTGACATTTTTAAAAAATCATAAAATTGTATCAACTTTTTTTAAAATTTGTCTATTATATTTCAGTTGTTTTCTATATTGTTTACACAATTAAAGCAAGCAAAGACATTACGTCAATAGGTGATTTATTTTTTGGCACAATATATACAAAAATATATAAAAAATATGTATTATATAATATAAAAATATACAGGACGATTTGACCTATAGACATTTAGTAAATTAAAACTACCAATGGTCTACTTTCAACCACAACCAAATGTGACATTCAGTTCTTCAAGTCTACAGTACAGAAACCTACGAAAACACAAATTATGTACAAGACAACTAAATTAACTAATCTTTTTATCGCGCCTCGTTATTGTCTTTGCTCGGGGGCAAAGAGGCGAGGTAATCCAGAGCCTTTTGGATCGCTGGAGGAATCGGTGGCGGAGTGGGTAGATGGTCTCCCTGAGGTTGGAAACCGTTCTCGTCCGCGATGTAGGTGAGATGGATGACCTGCCCTTCCGGCGACGTGTATTGGAACTGTCCTTGGGCGACTTGCGCCTCCTGTTCCGGCTGTCCTGCGTTCTTCAGGAATCCCTGCTCGTCGGCGGCAATACCGTTACCCGTTTCGTAACTGAAAATGTGACGTTATTGAGGGAAATCGAAAATTTATTAGTGGCCTAACCTGTATTTGTAGGAGCCATCGAAGTTAACTTCCTGTTCCTGTCGCAGGATTGGAATTGGCTCGGATGGTGGTCCTTGTGGAGCGCAGGATGCGCATCCGAAGAATAATATTACAGACACCTACAATAAATTTGCATTAATAATTAATTTATGCGAGTTTAATTATTGATTTAAATATTTAAAACAGCAATTAACAACACGAAATGCGACAGTTTCTCAGTTAATTTGTGAAGTTATGAAACACGGAGTGTGACAATTCGAAGATAATGGATTTTCTTCACGAGTTTCGTGCAAGCAACGTGGGATTTCTGCTAATTTATCTGACGTTTAATTACAGGTAATCGGCTTGCCATTTTGCGTTGTGTTTTGTGGCGCAAAATTAAATATAAACACATAAAACACACTTGATTAAAATTTGAATTGACTATTTTATTTCGTAATGTTTTTATGCATATTCTTAAATAATAATAATTTTATAAATATAATATAATAAATTATATTTTTATTCTAAAAATACTTTTAAAATGAAATTAAGACTGACTTTCATAAATACTTTTTTAAATTTATTTCACATTTCTTTATAAAATTATTAACTAACTATATTTTGATTTTAGAGACACTATTTAAATTAATTAAATGAATTTAAGAACATATTGCCAATATTAATTAAAATTTAAAAAAACTTGAAAAAAGTCTTTAAAATTATATACAAAAAAATTGACTTTATTTAAAATCAATTTTTGCAATAATGCATTTTTAAAAACTACTTACGTTAATTTTAATTCAGAAAACAAAAGGGTGTGTTTTGCTTTTATATTTTTGATTTAAGCAAATATGAATTCATTAAAACTTTTACTTCTTAAATTTATTTGTAATGCGCATTTCTTTATTAAATTATTAATTAATTATATTTTAATTTTAAAAATTAACTAACTAAAATTAAGAACTTATTGCCAAGTTTAATCAAAATTTTAAAAATGGCTCAAAAATAACTTAATGAAATGAAACAAATGGATGTTATATATTTTTGACTTAAACAAATATATATTCATAAAATCTAAATTCAAGTCACATTTCTTTATAAAAATATTTAGACTAATAAATTGAAATTAAGAACATATTGTCAAGTTTTATTAAAATTTTAAAAATACTTAAAAAGTTGTTAAATTTATATGCAAATTAAAAAAATTGAAAATGATTTAATAAATCATTAAAAACAACTTAAGGGAATAAATTTTTAAGATTAATTTTAATTCTAAAAATTAACAAAAGGATGTTATATTTTTTGCTTTTTTATTGTTAACTTATTCAAATATATATTCATAAAAACTATTTATAAGTCACATTTCTTTATAAAAATATTTAGACTAATTAATTGAAATTAAGAACATATTGTCAAGTTTTATAAAATTTTAAAAATACTTAAAAAAGTCGTTAAACTTATATACAAATTAAAAAATTGTAAATGAATTAATAAATTATTAAATGTAACTTAATGAAATAAATGTTTAGGATTAATTTTAATCCAGAAAATTAACAAATGGATTTTATATATTTTGCTTTTTTATTGTTAACTTAAGCAAATATATATTCATAAAAACTATATACTAAGTCAATTTTTTTTATAAAAATATTTAAACTAATTAACTGAGATTAAGAACATATTGTAAAATTTTATCAAAATTTTAAAAATACTTAAAAAAGTTGTTAAAATTATATTCCAATTAAAAAATTGAATATAAATTAATAAATTATTGAAAATAACTTAATGAAATAAATTTTTAGAATTAATTTTAATCCAGAAAATTAACAAATGGATGTTGTATATTATGCTTTTTCATTTTTAACTTACGCAAATATATATTCATAAAAACTATTTGTAGTTTACATTTCTGTATAAAAATATTTAGACTAATTAACAGAAATTAAGAATATATTGTCAAGATTTATCAAAATTTTAAAAATACTTAAAAAATGGTAAAATTATACACAAATTTTATGTTAATTTAATTTTTAAAATAAAACTAGCATAAATGTTATTTGACCAATTACTCTATATTATAATGACAGCAATATTAAATAAGAAAAGTATTTTTAATTAATAGTTAGTGGAGCTTAAAAATTTTAAATTGTGATATTTTGCATAGTCAAGTATCTATTTAAAATTACTTATTCCACTATTGTTAATAACTTAATTATTATATCCGGAAAATCATTATAATATTATAAGAAGAAAGTATGTTAATTTATAATTGGTTAAAATTATTTTTAACATAATTAAATCTAATAGAAAATATTTAAATATGTATAGTAGTATTAGAAAAAATATATTTATACAACAAATATTTCTTAGGTTAGGCTTTTTGTAAAAATATATTGCAACTAAAATGTGTTGGTATTAAATTAAAAATTAAACATTCCAATTAATGCATAATCATTAGATTCTTTGATATAAGAACAAAGGGAAGAAAATCTCTTCCTAATTTGAAAATTTAAATTAGTCCCACACTGTCCAAAATGTAGGCGAAAAACGGAAAAAAATGCAGCAACTCACAGTCTCCACTGGTCCGATATATCGTCCCGCACAAAATACTTACGAAAATCACTTTCATCTCGAACAATGGTCTCGCACGTGCACCGAAAAAATAAATTACACACAACGGCTCGTCCCGGCAATCTGTTGTGGGATGCTGTCCGGCGACCGGAACATTTATACATTTTTTTATCCCCGAATATGTGGCTCGCCATCCCCCACCCGCGGAACGGTGCCCGTGCCTTTTTTGCGATTTTGTATTCACGTATCGACAATGTCGAATTTTAGTATGACAATTGAATCATCTGGGTTTTTTATGGCTTAATTGCCTCAACTGTTTCAAAAGATTCGGATATATTACTCGTAATTTTCGTCACAATCATTTCATATTTTGTTACTTTACTAGACAAAATTAGGTATTTTTTTAGATGCAATTAACTATAATTAATTTTTTACTTAAACTATTTAGTGTTTGTAAATATAACTATTACCGTTATTATGTATTTAAATAAATTGACATTTTATCTTATTAACATAAATAATTGAATATATATAATTAATTACAATAACATTAAACTATAAAGCTTTATAACAAAAACAATGTAGTATATTTAAATATAAAAGATTATTAACAAATTATGAGCCACATTTATATTCGTTTATCTATCATTTACTATTGATTCTCAATAACAATGTGCAATAAATTTAATTACCACGTTATAACAAAAATATAATTAACATTTTTTTATAAACAGTGATGGAAAATCTAATTTATTGGAAGATTATATACAATGATTATTATATTCACAGGTTTATACATTCTTTAATAAAAAATCAATTTGGTATAGAAAAAAGAATAGAATATTTTATTAATATTCATAAAATATTAACAATAAATTAAATATATTTTGTGGCGAAACCTTTAGCTTCTATCACTGCTTGGCACCATTAAGGCGTAGAACCTATCATTCTCTATAATATGTAAAACAGGAATTTGTGGCACTGCTCCTATATGGTTTGAGGAAGTTCGTGAAAAGCATCCCTAAACCATAATGCTTCTGCCATCATGTTCAACCACTGGTGGTCTCACAAATGTTCTACCATCCGTCTTAAACAAATTAAATTTACTCCAAAAGATAGTGTTTCATTTTTCCTGAGTCCATAACAAGTGGGATTTTGCAAATGCTAAACGAGACGTGTTTTTCTTTGATAGCAGTGGTTTTTTAACTGCAACTCGGTCATGTAAACCATCATTTCTCACTGTTCTGCTATTAACAACTAGATTAAATTGTGTCGAAATTCCCTTCGTAACTTGTCTTGACATTTTGCGAGGTTCTTTGAGGGAGAACTTTGTTATAATTTTAGGGAATGGTTCTGAAAAAATGCTCTCCAAAGATAACCTCTTAATTTTAATAGAAAGCTTCTCCACATCTCAGTTACTTACCATTACTTGATCGTACAGAAAATTTTTATTGACATTTTTTGTAGGAAATTGAACTCTCTACAAAAAAGGTCTCTTATGGTTAATCGATTACTCTAATCATTTAAAAGATATTCGCATACAAATCCCAATAATAGTTGTTTAATAAATATTTTAAATTTATCAATTTAAGTCATGAATTTTGAAAACGTATCATGAAAATTTAAGTTTATTTTGAAAGAATATCAGTTTCTAAATTATATCTTATCATTTGTTTCGGAATATATTTCTTTGTAATCAATTTTTTAACAATATTTTCCTTTCATAATTTTAATCTTATTACAATTTAGAATCGTGATTTAATATTTTTCAACGGGTTTGTTTAAAATGTAACTCAATTTATTTTTCCATAAACATTATAATTGAATATTTACTTTTCTATTTAATATTTCTTAAATAAATCACTTTATTTTTTCTGAAAAAGATAATCAATTATCTCAGAGTTCATGACTTAAATAGATAAAGTTGAAATATTCGAAAGAAAATTAAAAATAAGTTGTCAAACGACGAAAAATACAAATTTTACGAGTTATTTATAATATACACTGTGATATACACTATACACACTATATATAGTTATTAAAAATATTCTAAAAAAGTTAAATAATTATATAAAATAATATTAAAAATTTATTTTTATTGTAATTAAAAAGAAATAATAAACATATTACTATGATAAAATAAAAAAGCATAAAATCAAACGTTTAAAATAAAAAATTTCAATTAATTTCGATAAAGAACCTGCTATTTAAATACAAACATCATTTTTACATTTTTTCTTCAGTCCCATATGGCAATATATATATCTCGTCATTACTTGATCATACAGAAAATTTCGATTTACATATTTTGTAGAAAATTGAAGCCCCTTCAAAAAAGGTCTCTTGTGGTTAATCGATAACTCTAATCATTTAGAAGATATTCGCATACAAATCCCAATGGGTATTGATTTTAATAGTTTTTTAATAAATATTTTAAATTTATCCTTTTAAGTCATGAATTTTGAAAACGTATAATAAAAATTTGAGTTTATTTTGATTGAATAACAGTTTATAACCTATCTTTCGGAGTATATTTCTTTGTGATCAATTTTTTAAGAATATTTTCTTCTCATAATTTTGATCTTATTACAATATAATATCGTGATTTAATTAATATTTTTCAACGAGTTTGTTTAAAATTTAACTCAAATTTATTTTTAATTTATAATTGAATATTTTTATCTGAGGAATTTGAGAATTTAGTTTCAAATATTGTAGTTCTCTTTTGTATATTGTTTTCTTGTATATAACTATAGCCAACAGCTGAGTTTTAATATATTTACTTTTCTATCGTTATATTTAATATTTCTTAAATAAAAAACTTTATTTTTTTCTGAAATAGATAATGAATTATCTCAAAATTCATGACTTAAATGGATAAATTTGAAATATTCGAAAAACATGACATTTTCTCCATATATACACTATTTCCTGCTTTATAATTAAAAATATGTTGTCATACGATGAAAAAATATGAATTTTACGAGTTATTTATAATAACTATATACACTCTGTATGGTTATTATAAATATTGTAAACATATATTGCAACAAATGTAAAATAATATTAAAAATTTATTTTTATTGTAATTAAAAAGAAATAATAAACATAATACTATGGTCAAATAAAAATCAATCAAATAAATTAAAAAAAAAAAATCAATTAATATCGATTAAGAACATTCTATTTAAATACAAACATTAGTTTTACATTTTTTCTTCAGTCCCATGTGACAATATACATATCTCGTCATTACTTGATCTTACAGAAAATTTCTATTTACATTTTTCATAGGAAATTGAACGCTCTACAAAAAAGGTATGTTGTGGTTAAACGATTACTCTAATCATTTAGAAGATATTCGCATACAAATCCCAAAGTGTAATGATTTTAACAGTTTTTTAATTAATACTTTAAATTTATCCATTTAAGTCATGAATTTTCAAAAATTTATCATAATAATTTGAGTTTATTTTAAAAGAATAAGTTTCTAAGTTAATTCTTATCTTTTGTTTTGGAATATATTTCTTTCTAATCAATTTTTTAACAATATTTTTTTTTTTTTTCATAATTTTGATCTTATTATAATATAGTATTGTGATTTAATATTTTTCAACGGCTTTATTTTAAATGTAACTCAAATTTATTTTCCATAAAATTTATAATTGAATATTTTATGTCTGAGGAATTTGAGTATTTAATTTCAAATGTTGGTATTGTTTTCTTGTATATAACTATAACCAACAGCTGAATTTTAATATATTTATTTTGTTATATTAATAATACTTCTCAAATAGGAAACTTTATTTTTCTGAAATTGATAATGAATTATCTCAAAATTCAAGACAAATGAATAAATTTGAAATATTCAGAAAAACATGACATTTTTTCCATACATTTCTTGGTTTATAATTAAAAATAAGTTGCCAAAATCAGACGAAAAATACAAATTTTACGAGTTATTTATATAGTTATTATAAATATTATACAAAAAAATTAAATAATTATATAAAGTAATATTAAAAATTTATTTTTATTGTAATTAAAAAGAAATAATAAACATAGTATGATAAAATAAAAAAGCATTAAATCAAACGTTTAAAATAAAAGAAATTCAATTAATTTCGACAAAGAACGTACTATTTAAATACAAACATCTCCGTTATTTTAATTAATACAATGTAACAATGAATGGACATCTATCCTATTATTTGGAATGAATCACTACATGCGATTCGTTCGTAATAGCGTGAAAAGACAAATCACTAGAAGGTCGCAATGGTGGGATATTGTGCAAGCGATTTTCAAAAAGAAACTGGCTAAACACGACATTCAACCTTAAACCGAACCGTGAAACGCTTTGGTCCTGCAAAACAAAACTAGGATATGTTCGTCAAGTCGTAAATGTTACTGAAGTGATCATAATATATTGATTCTTGGAAACTGCGTTCAACAACTCGACGGTGTTGTAATAAATTTTATTAACAAACAACTTGTTATAACTTATGTGGCCGAAAATAATAGATAATAAATTATGTTTGGGAGAAATTTTGACAAATTTAATCAGCGAATTTTTCATCTTGATTACACGCTTTTGTATTCTGATTCTGTGCTACATTTTATTTTACAGTTTTTATTATGTAACTTATTAATATAAACTAAATGTTTCCCTTCAGCTTTCTCAATAAAAGAAACTTAATAATTAACGATTAATAGTTTAGTTTTCACCTAAAAAAATCATAAGGAATACGTCAAAAACTCACATTAAAATTCACATTTACTCGTATTTATCCAAATTTTAATTTGCAATAAATCCTTGTGATTTCTCGTAAAATGCACATGCATATTTTCGGTACGTGGTCGTATTATCCAACCAATTGTTAATATGGAAATCGGGATCGATAAATTTTAAAATGGAAAGCGGCCCAAAAGGAGATTCGAAACGCGAGATCCATATATTTCAGATGCAATTTCGGAAATGTCACGTTGAGATTTTTCGAATTGTTGTCCCGTTAATTTATAAACATTGTTTCGGGTCTTGTTTCACGGTGTTAATATTCCTTTTTTTGTATTATATGCATTGGAAAATTTTTACAGCACAAGTAATGTTCATTTATGCAAATTAATATCAAGAGGTCGTTTTCTAAAAAGTTATAGAATTATATAATCAAATCAATCACTGCCGAACCAAACAGCGAACGTCCAACTTATTAACATTAAATTACAATGTGCAATTGTTTTCAATATTTGAACAAATGCAAATATGATTGACGGAAACTTTTACTGAATCAGTTTTCATAATGCTATGAGGAAACAAGTATGTGTATGTGTGTATGTAGAAACGTCGCATTTCACACCCACCACATCAAATTTTATTTTGTAACTTATTATTGAACAGTGGAGGCCTGAGAAATGGCACAAAATGTTTATGTATTTTTTAAAATGATTTAATTCAAAATTTGGCCAGTCAGAATAAACTAATAATATTTTATACTAATATAATATAATTATTTATTAGTGGATTTAATAATAATAATTGAAAAAAGTACGAAATATTTAGACACTTAATAATTATTAAATTAACTTAGGTTAAAAAGAATTGTTGAATATTGCTGATATTTCTAAGAACTTCCTTCGGAAAAAAGGTTCACAATGCTTATTAACTAATATTAAACAACACACACTATTGAAAATACAATAAGAAAATATCCTAAAAAGACAACAATTAGATGTAGATTGAATCAACAAAACTTGCAAGAATGTATTTCAGTAAACTATCCTCCAGCGTATTTTGAAATGATGAATCCATGTTCAAAAGAGATCTAAGTAAGTGAATACTTATATAAAAACCATAAACAAAGATTTTCAATGATGAGTTTTGTAGTTCATCAAATATAAGAACTTATGAAGGATCGAAATTTTATAAGCATGTTAAATGAGACTGAAATAAGGACATGGAAAGCTTTCGTTGAAGTATGTCTTAGAAACAAAAAAAAATGAAAACTACCTGAAAATCATTCAAGAACTTCTTCATACAAGCTTTGAAATGCAATAGGTCCCTTAAAATTCTTTTTTTATACTAACACTTAGATTTTTACCTGAAAAAAATGTCTGCTACCACTTTATATAAAGCTAGGTCTTATGAAAAATTATGTAAAAACCATGAACAAAGATTTTCAATAAGTAATTTTTGTAGGTTTTCGAAGAAGGAATCTTTGTAGGTCCTCAAATATGAGAGCTTATGAAGAATCGAAACTTTATAAGTATGTTAAATGAGACTGAATAAAAGACCACTTAAAAACAAAAAAAATGAAAACTACCAGGAAATCATTCAAGAACTTCTTCATACAAGCTTTGAAATGCAATACGTCCCTTAAAATTTATTTTTTACAGTCACACTTAGATTTTACCTGAAAAAAATGTCTACTACCACTTTATATAAAGCTAGGTCTTATGAAAAATTATGTAAAAACCATGAACAAAGGTTTTCAATAAGGAATCTTTGTAGGTTTTCAAAGAAGGAATCTTTGTAGGTCCTCAAATATGAGAACTTATGAAGAAATGAAATTTTATAAGCATATTAAATGAGACGTGGACCACAAACTATTAGGAAATCATTGAAGAACTTCTTCGTACAAAGCTTTGAAATGCCACGTTCCTTAAAATTCATTTTTTACTCTCACGCTTAGATTTCTTTCCTGCATCATGGAGCAGTATCAGAAATACGGTGAAAGGTTTCATCAAGATATAGTACACACTCAATATTGAATGGTTAGAAGCATTTATTGGTCAATTTGTCGCGAACTCCAATACAAAATATGAAAATGAAGAAAACTATTAAAAAACAAACTATTAAACTAAGAAATACTATTAACAACTAATAAATAAATTGTCTAATGCTTTTTGATGTTTTATAACAGATTTTGTGTACCTAATACTCTATTAGTTATAAAATATATAATTTAAATTTGAATAAAAACCGTTTTATTGCAAATAAATATATAAATATAAAATATTTAATTAACGTTATGATAGTAATTTGTGCTATATCTTCGATTACTACTGTAAGTGGAGGAAATATTAAGCCAAAAATTCCTGAAAACTCATAAAAATTCTTTAAATTTCCTTCTTTCCGAAAACAATGCCGTCTTTATGGAGGATACGTCTTGTTTCGGATACGGTTACGGCTGTTGCCATGAACTAGGACATGTATCATGCATAAGTGGATGCTGACGTAATTGGGCATGCCAAATATGCCAATATTTTTGTAAATAACACAATAAAGATCGGCCCGATTAACACTATGCCGAAGTGGCGTTATATAATCCGATAATTGCGGGAAAAGAATTACCCAAACACTCATGATCCCCGGTATGTTGACCTGAATCACCTTTGAGTTAATGATACTATTGTCCAATAGATTTTACATAACACCGCTCCTCTAATCATGTGTGATGTGAAAAAATGGTGCGGCTGTCGTTAAAGGGATTGATTCTTTCGGTGTTTGGTAAACATTTCAGTTTTCAATTATCATAACGTTTTATTATGAATTTCAAAACACTGCATTGTTTTAAATATTCGAGAACACGGCAATTGAAATGTTAAAGAGTTATATCATTGATGTATCGAAAATATCTTGTAATTGATCAATCAAAATTACATAACGGAAAAGTAGTAGACAACTGTCGATTGAATTTGGGATAAAACGACCTTTGACTGGGTGATTAATGATTTTTTATATTCTTACAATCATTTAAAATTTTTGTAATCTGATACGATCATAAAACGACAAGAGAAAACACCAATGAGCTGTTCTCACCTAATTTTATTACACTAATAATAGTTAATTAAATTGAATTGGACACTAATTAATTAATAATACTTAATAAGTTTAGTCTGAAGATTTCCAGGTGTACGAATTCAAATTCCAGTGCTTGCAGATGATTATATTGGTGTCATTGAAAGTGAAAATGGCTTTGTATATACTTAAGTGTACTTCTCAGTGTTTATAAATATCGATAAAAAAACATTTATATTATAGACCTTGTGCAATTGCATAACATGTTTAGTATATGTTTATTGTCAATTATCATAAGAATAGTAAAATGAATTAACCATTCATTGTGATTTGTGTTAAAAATTGACTAATTTGCATATTAGAAAGTCTTCCAAAAATATTATTTATGACTTAAAAGTAAGATAATAAGAATGTTTAATTAAGTTTAATTATCAATGATTTGTTTATTTGTCAATTATGAAATATTATATAATTTTTATTATTGTTTTTATTTGAATTAATTAATAATTCCTGGGCATTTGTGTCTAATTAATATTTTAAGTAATCTTCCAACAATTTACCTAAAACAAAGTAACGCTTCTTTAAAATTTAAAAGTAAGATTATTAAGCTCTAAATTAGGCAACCCAGAGTACAATATTCAGTTTGAACATGACATAGATATTTTAAAAGCACTCTTAAAATTTTCAATTTATTGATTTTTAGTTCAAATACCTTTATACTTACTTTTATATTTATAAATAAACTAAATTCTATATATTAACTAATATGTGAGATTTTTTAGAAAAAATATTTTTAAAAAATTAGTTGTTTTATTTTTTATTTAATTTGAAATTATTATGGGGATGCAATAATTGAGTGAAGAGCAAATGCAAAGAGTAGTTGAAAAGTTAAAGGCTGGAACAACGCAAAATCTGGTTCCGAATTTGTTAGACATCAATCAGGGTGTTATAAGTAGCCTTACTTAGGGCCTACAATCTGGAACAACACAAAATTGAAACAAATTTTTTAGTTTTACATATTATAGGTATAGTAAGTGCTCATTGTTAGTCTGAAGAACTTCTGGACATATATCTCATCTAGAAACGTCACAAGAAATTCACAGGGATTGAGGTGATTAATGGGGTCAGGTGGAATTAGTACTAATAGGAGAACTGATCTCATTCCATTACAAAGATTTTTAAGAGCAGTTTTTTACATTAATCTAATATTTTAACCAGTAATGATTCCTTATGCTGCAAAACAATGCTTTTCCACACATTAGCAGGGACATTAAACTAAATAGTCCATTGAAGTACTACCGTTTCCTATGCAATGTTTCAACCATGTGTGGGGCATGTTAGAAAGAGTAAATACTACATTTACAGGAGAAATTGAATATTTAATCTTTGATACTATATCAGATTACTTTTTTAATAACCAGAAAGAACTATTTAACAATCTTCTAATGGATGATATCTACCAGGAAGATATTAATAATTTAATGTTCATTATGAACAGAAGATGCTAAGGTGTTATTAATGTACAAAGGGTCATCCAAACTAGTTACATTTAGTTGAAAAGCAAATGTTAAGAACAGTGCTGGTAGAAGAACTGATCTCGTTCGTTCTATTACAAGGATTTTTAAGATCAGTTTCTTACGTTAATCTAATATTTCAACCAGTAGTCATTCCTCATGCTACAGAACAATGTTCCTCCACATATTAGTAGGATACCATTAACCTTTTTCAAAAAGTAGTCCATTGACGACTTCGATCATTTTACAAAAAAGAGTAAGTACTACAAATTAATTAAATATATAGGTTTAGAGATGCTTCATATTAGTAAGATGTCATCAACTTTTTTCAAAAAGTGGTCAGTCCATTGACGTACTACCGTTTCCTGCGCAAATAAGAGTAAGTACTACCAATTAATTAAATATATACATTTAAAGGAGAAAATAAATATTTAATCTTTGGATTGTTTTTTTAATAATTAGGAAGAACTAATAAATCTTCAAAAGACTGCTATTGTCCAAGAAGAAAATAATAATTTAACTTTCAGTATTAGCAGAAGATGTAGGTGGGTTATTAATCTATGGATTAATTATTTATACTATAATTTCGTTTTTTAAAAAGATTTTTTATATTTAATTTGTAATATTAATTTCTTAATTTGTATCTTATATAACTATATATAAAATAAAAATATATTTTCTACCAGAAAATTTAAAATTTAATTTGGACTAAAGAAGATAAAAATTTAAAAATATATTTTATTCGGATTTATTTATAATATCCATAGACATATTATATTATTGTATCTGTAGTGATCGTTTTGAAATTGGGATTAATATTTGATTTAGAAATAAATCAACAAATTATACATTAAATATGTATTTGAATATTTGCACATTACATTTTATACGTATCAAAGAATACATATAAAAAATTGACAACGTTGCCTTATCAAAATCTCGACAAGACAAATAAATAGATAATCACAATGGATTCAGTAAACCAGTTCATAGCACAGTCGTCAACTAACTTAACAAACAAAACATCGTACTAAAAGTTATTTAAAATATATGACTAAAGATTATCACATACAGTGAAAATTCTGTATGTCAGGTAACTTATGATAAAATAAATAAAATCAAAAACGAGATGAAGATAGTGCTTAGCTATAGATCATGGAGAGTCTTCTTTGTTTTTATCCAGCTGTCGTCCCTAAAATGAAACAGCATATAATCATCATCCAAACAAGCATTGACACTTACTATATATCTAATATCTGTATCCGTTGCCTCCGCCTCCGCCACCTCCTCCGTTTCCACGTCCATTACCACCTCCATTGCCGCCTCCATTACCACCTCCATTACCACCTCCATTACCACCTCCATTGCCTCCTCCATTTCCACCAGGATATCCGTTACCGCCACCAGCAGCTTCAGCGGCCGCGTTCTCCTCTATACTCTTCAGAATCTCGTCGGGAATTGGAGGTGGAGTTGGCAAATGATCTCCTGAAATAACAAAGATGCAATCAATGAGATTTGATGTCTACAAAAGAGATGAAGTGCTTGCCCTTAGGAACGAATCCGTTTTCATCAGCAGTATATTCGACTTTAATGACCGTGCCATCGGGGGCGGTGTATTCAAATGATCCAACAGCGGATTGCGCCTCGTCATCTCCTCCAGCGTTCTTCAGTTCGCCTTCCTCTTGTGCCTTTATTCCATTGCCGGTTTCGTAACTAAAATTTAATGATGGAAGAGAAAAGAAAGGCAGAAAAAAATGTCATTACCTCCATTTGTAGCTTCCATCGCCATTGTTTACGTTTTCGTATGAGATGATTGGAATTTCTTCACCGCCTCCATTTCCGCCTCCTCCGTTTCCACCGCCGCCGCCGCCACCTCCTCCGTTTCCTCCTTGCAATCACAACAAATATTACATAAGCCCATAAAATGGGGCATCCTACAATACCATGCACAACGCTTCTTAATGTACACGGCCAATTCTCACGTCAATAACGATAAGTAGACAATTTACAAAACGATCTGCCACCGCAACCATTAATAAATCAAGCCAAAACCCGATGCTTCGTCACGACTTTCACTTCAGATCTCGCCGTTCGTGTGTAATTTAAAAGCGACCAGTCGGACGTGTGTTCGTGTAGCCCATCCTTTTGTCCTGTATCTGTATCGGGACGTTACACATTTCATCGGGCACTTGTTCAACCTATCACGCATCGCATTACGTTCACCCAGTATGTGTAACTGAGTTATTGGCGAATTAACGATGAAGGAAGAAGGATAAATAAGTACGATAAAAAGATTCTTTAAGAAGTATTTGGTTGACCTTTATATCGTAAGATTTGTTCCTTATCCCTTAATTATTGTCGATTGATTGCATGTTAAAATGGAAATTAATGTCACGCAGAAGCCATAATTTAAATAGGATTTCAATATGATAGACCCGAGTAATATGTTCAACAGTTTCTGCGCAAATTTATGACGCCCGATTGCACTTTCCTGATAGCGATTTATTGGTTCTCCAGTTACGGAGATAACTACCTATTCATAAGCAACATCTTCAATGGCGCAATCACTGGCCGGTTCGTAAGGCAAATCCAAAATTAATTTGTTGTTAAACACGTAAATGGATCCAATTAAATACTAGTAAATCATGCTGCAATACATTCCCAAATTAGTTTGTATTTTTTGATTGTAACATGTTCTAGTTTTGTTTGTTATATTGTGGCTTTGTGTGTTTTGATAAATTGTGTCCTTATTTACAAGTTTTGATGAATTATTGGCGTTGTTTTGGGTAGTATAGTTACGTGACTGTTGAGAGTAAAAAGTATGTGTGTGTACCAAGTCTACCACCACCACCGCGACCTCCGCCGCCTCCTCCTCCTCCTCCTCCGCCTCCACCGCCTCCGAAGGGCGTTCTGAGTCCAGGTCCTCCACCCGCATTACCTGCGCCCGGTGGTAAGTACGTGTTCTCCAAACTCGCCCCTGAACACAGCCCTATCAGTCCGACTGCTGTCACCAACTATAACAAACAATTTAGATTTAATTAGTCAATTTTTAATGAATTAAAATCCATGCATGGTAACGTATAAATTTAAATAAAATAAATGCTTAATTTATATTTTATTTTACTATTAAAATATAATTAAACAATTTTTTAACTATTTTTAACAATAAAAAAATATTTTAAGCGATAAAAAATAATTAAAATTAAAATAAAAATCCCTTTGGTTTAGTTAGTTCAACAAAAACTATAAAATAATTAAAATTTTCTTACGTGTAAAATAAAATTTTTGACTTACCAGCCCAAGTCTTAGCATTTTACCGAATCGCACAAGAACTGAACGACAAACGAGAAGATGAGACGAATATAATTGATCGGTTTGATGTTCTCTAATTAAATGTAACTAACAATGGGCCTGTGTTTGAGCTTTATATAGTTATTAACGTGGTCGCGAATGACATCCAGTTCACCACCACCACCGCTCACCTGAAAAATGCACACAATTCAGCTCGGGATGTTTCAGTACTCATCACGACGACCTTTCATAACATTCAGTGTTCACTCGATTATTTCATGCCATTTTCTTCTTGTTTATAAATCAGAAAATTCACATTAAACTATTTAATTTTATTTAAAATAAACAAGAAATTTTGGGGAATTTTTCAAAATATTAAAATATTAAAAAACATCAGGATATTTTATTTATTAAATTCTTAAACACTAATTAAGTCAGTTTAATTATATCAGAATTTCATAATATTTATAATCATATAATTATTTTTTGACTTTTTAAAATATTCATTATAAATTATTCAGATACAAGAACATTTTGAAAATAGCTAAATTGCTAATAATAATAATAAAATTTTATTTGGTTATCATTATTTATTATAAAAACAAATTATTAATATATTATTTTTTATTAATTAAATCTGTATGCTTTATATATTTAATTATGTGTGAAAAAACGATAATAATTATGGAAAAAACTGATAGATATTGAAATAAATTGATACTGTTTTCAATAATCTAGTTACTCCATAAACAAGTTCCAAATCCAAATATTCAGATCGTTAATTCATGTATGGGGATTTAAATACTGATCTAAACGAATAAATTAATCCATTTATTTTCTTAAATTGTATCAACAGGCGATTAAGTTGTTTCAATTATCAAATGATTTAACCAATTACTGTCTAAACATGTGCCATTTTACCAATTGATTAGCTCAAGAATCGCAACGATTTGACCAATTACTCCAAAGCGCATTTTTGACCAATACCTCAGCGAAACTCTTGCACCAGTTTTACTTGTAAATGAAGCAATTTTACCATACCTTTACCATCAAGAATAATGTCATAAAAATCAATTAATAAAATGACACCTTCGCCATATAAAACTAGAAATTTCCCAACGATGTGAAACATTCATCGATCCATAATTCGAAATAATTTACTCGAATAAGGAATACAGTGATATTAATCCAAATACTACGATTTGAAATTTCTCAAATCTGTTGCAAAACAAGGAAATTGTTCACAACACGTCGCTATAGTCAAATTTTGGACCATAAGGTTCTATCATCGACTAAATTGGGAATTTGATGGCTGTAACAGCAATTAAATATTTTATAACACATGTAAATAATTAAAAGTGCACCCATATACAATAATTAAGTCTTTATTTGTAGATGTATGTTTAGGCCTAAAATGGATGTAAAGTTAATGTCAACTAGTTAGTTAAATGCGAAGAAGACTTTCGATTAAAAACGTACCACACTACAATTCAATCGCCTGTGAACAACATACACTCAACGACAAAATATATCTTTATTTAACACTGGTCACATTTATTATTAATAACAGAAACTTTTTGCCAAAAGTAAACCACTAATTACTGGTTTGGTACTGCTTGAAGCCAACTGGAAGGCTGTAATAACCACATCAAGCCTTCCAAAGTTAAGTTAAATCAAAACAATAGTGTTGAAAAGCAAGAGGAAGACAATTAAAAGGTGATTCACTACCATTAAATCATAGACAAAAAGTGGAACCATCAAAGGAAAAAAATTCATCATCACACACGTGTACCTACAATAAGGAAGCAATAGAATCGAAACAAATTGCCAATGACGAAAAAACTGTGCAAAAGTAAGGCGAGCCAGTGTAGATGGTGCATAAAAAGTTGACTGGTCGATACTGGGTAAGTAAGTCAATAATGGTGTTTCCACATCTACGAATTCCAATGGTTGTAGTAGGCACACAATGAGAAGACGATCAAGATGCGTTAATGGTTTTAGTGTTTATGATGGTAAAAAAGAGCGATGGAATTTTTATTTTATTATTTTTCTATGTTTGTGCAAGACGACATGAAATAATCGGATAATGTATTCATTATGTGTAACAGCAGTTTTTTTTTATTGGAATCAGATCAATAAAACGAATACGGTGCGATGATGCAAACTGTAATAATTGGTTAACACCTCACAATATTAAAAAAAAAAATTGAATCCTGAAGGGCATAAATCAGTTGGGATGAGCAGAGGAGAATCACGTCTCGATTAAATCAGTAGCTCAGCTATTCAATGTTTAACCTAATTAGGAGTGACTACATCACGACCACTTAATGCCACAACTATCCCGTTTCATGCCCATTGACATATTTTCCTCTAAAATGTGAGAAAGATGCGTCTCCTTTAAGGAGGATTAAAGCAATTTTAATCTGATAATGATGTAAATCGAAGAGACTTTTACTCCTAACGCGACGCAAACTAGATCAACTAGTTGATGACAAGGTAAAGTGTATCGCAATTACCTACTCCACATTTGATCATTCACAATGGATCGTTATTTACAGTGCATCCGTACATCAACCCATTGTCTTTTGAAGATCGTGGTGGCCTTGACAATTTTATGATAGAAAGGCTCCTTTGGGATGAAAACTGGACATATTAACACAATACAGTTTTGTGCACACATTTTTATATCATATTTATTTGTATAAAAGTAAAGTGTTACAAGAATGTGCACCCATCTAAGCAAGCAGATGAGACTGACGAGATTGCGGACAGTTTACGCTTTTTCAGTTAAATGCAAATTCCTAGCAAACCTGCATAAAACCGTAGGAGTGATCTGATAAACTAAATAAAGGTCACTTCTTCCTATTGCATGGTGCAACAATTGCGGAAGATTCAATGGCTAAACGACAGTTTATTGCTCATTTTCATGTGCGCCTTCAGCACACCGCCAATAATTTATTTAGACACATTAGCACGTTCCCTTAAGTTCGAAAAAAATCCTCTATTCTAAAGCCGAAGCGTTTATTTTACGATTGTTTATGGTGAAGTCGTGTGAGAACAATGCAAATGTGTGGAATCGATGAGCGCGTTGTGCAAGGAAAAGAGGATGCCCATAAGACATAAGTTGTGATACAATTCGAAGAAGTGCACGTTGCATTCTTCTATGCACTTGCCGCACAACGACTTGACCTTTCTTATTTTCGCTTCAATCAGAGAGACGATCTACTTACATTTGTATACCGTACCGGTATTAGAAAACCCCCAAGTGAATTACATGTTTACCGTGTGATTCATTTCGTCTGGAATTTAGGTTTCTATTCCCTTGTTTACTGATTACTTAATAGTACAATTATTATTAATTACTTTGTGAATTTAAACAAAGTTTCATTACTATGGAATCTTATAAAATATTTCTTATTAATTATTCATATTTTAACAGTTCTTGTATTACTCTTGAAGTTAAACAGTTTTAAAAATGAATATCTGATTACATTACACATATTTAAAATAAAAAATCAAGTCCGCCAATATTTATATTGTACTATGTATAGTATAGTGGGTTGTCTATAAGTACAAGTACAATATGATGAGTTAAATTTTTTAAAACTTCATTATCTTTTTTAAATCCACGTCAACACTCTTAAACCTTAAATATAATTTTGGCACATACATAAAAATCAACAATTTATTCAAAACGAAATAGTATATACAAAACAATTTAAATAAATTATTTAATTACTGAATAAAGCAGCTGGTGGATATGGCCCAGTTGGTACTGCTCTAGCTGCTGGATAAGGTCCATTTGGTACTGATTTGGTTTGAGCTGCAGGATATGGACCAGTTGGAATAGATCTTGTGGTTTCTATAGCTGCTGGGTAAGGTCCAGTAGATACTGCTTTAGCTGCTGGATAAGGTCCATTTGGTACTGATTTGGTTTGAGCTGCAGGATATGGACCAGTTGGAATAGATCTTGTGGTTTCTATAGCTGCTGGGTAAGGTCCAGTAGATACTGCTCTAGCTGCTGGATAAGGTCCAGTTGGTACTGATTTAGTTTGAGCTGCAGGATATGGAACAGTTGGAATAGACCTTGCAGTTTCTATAGCTGCTGGGTAAGGTCCAGTAGATACTGCTCTAGCTGCTGGATAAGGTCCAGTTGGTACTGATCTAGTTTGAGCTGCAGGATATGAACCAGTTGGACTAGACCTTGCGGTTTCTACAGCAGCTGGGTAAGGTCCAGTTGGAACTTTTCTAGATGCAGGTGCAGGGTATGGTCCTAACGGGACAGATTTAACGCTTTCTGTAAGCGCTGGGTAAGGTCCAGTAGGTACTGTTCTAGATTGAGCTGCGGGATATGGACCAGTTGGAATAGATCTTGCTGGTTCTATAGCTGCCGGATATGGCCCAGTTGGGATAGATTTGGCACTTTCAGAAGCTGGTGGGTAAGGTCCCGTTGATACTTTTCTAGACACAGGTGCTGGATAAGGTCCAGTTGGTATTGTTCCAGATTCAGCTGAAGGGTAAGGCCCAGTTGGAATAGACCGTGCGGTTTCCATAGATGCTGGGTAAGGCCCAGTTGATACTTTTCTCACTGCAGGCGCTGGATAAGGACCACTTGGAGCAAATTTTTTGATTTCCACAGCAGCAGGATACGGGGCTGATCGTAGAGCTGGAGGATATGGCCGATCTGCCATCGTACTGCCCCATATAAATGCTAAAGCTGTGGCTATTTTCATAAAGGTGAACATCTTGAAAAAGAATTTTGGTGGAAAATTATTGTAATTCGATCAATTCGATAGTTTACTTACGGTGGCTACTCTGTGGAAGAACTGATGATATTTAAGTCATTTGTATTGTTTTTATAGTCAAAAATAATAATAAAATAATCACCAAAAATCTAATTTGTTTGATCTTTAAAAAGTCTTTAAGATGTTATCAAAACTAGTTTATAATTTTTAAAATCTAATTTTAATAACTATACATCCGCATATTAAAAATACATTCTACAATTATTATGAAAATTATGAAAAGAAATTGATTTAACATATTTTTTAAATTTATTCAAAAAATATGATTATTCAATTTTTTAATATATTTGTATAATTTATATACATACATATAATAATTTCATTTTAGGCTTATTTCTTTAAATGATGAATATAATAATAAGAAGTCTTCAAAAATCCAGGAGG
Organism: Aethina tumida; assembly: GCF_024364675.1. Classification (NCBI taxonomy): domain Eukaryota; kingdom Metazoa; phylum Arthropoda; class Insecta; order Coleoptera; family Nitidulidae; genus Aethina; species Aethina tumida. Next base: position 8,640,001 of record NC_065438.1, read on the forward strand.
CGGAATTAATAATTTATTTAATCTATCCTTGATTAACTTTGTCTTTATACCAACAAATTAGTTTTGCAATTAAAACAAAAAATACCAGTGGAAAAATTATTATATAATATGAAAGAATTTCCAACTTCCTCACATCATTTATCAATATTACATTATTACATATTTAAATTTATGTTTGCTAATAATTAATACAATTTTTTTATGCTTATTTCTTTAAATGATATAATATACAATTATGATTTAATATAAACATAATTTGACTAAACTACAATAAAAATAAATTCTTTAAAAATCAATTTAAGAATAGTTACTAATATATTAATTACAACACAGAAAAATATCATGTATAACTGCCAAGCCAACTACATATTATATTTGAAGTCCCATGTCAGGCTTATCTGACTGGTCTCTCCAATCTTGCACCATCTTATAATATATACTCTATAATATACAGTCTATCATTACTCTGTCTCACTTACATATTCATGTTGTGCAACTGTCAGACATACTCGTAACAGATACGATACATAAATAATAAAATATTCTTTATTATCTTTGCCAAATTTTGTCTAATAAAACATTAAGTAAAATGAAAATTAACACACTTATCTTAATTTATATAAATGTAAGCCACGTGCAACTTGGAAAAAATAAATAATATTCTAATGGATAAGTTTTTTAAATTTTTAATGAAAAAAATATTCATAAAAATTTTCTAATTTAATTCTATATTTATTAATTAATAACACTTTTAACAATCATTCCTTTTACAACCTATTTACAAAAGCATTTAACATAATAACTGTATCTTAGTATAATGCGGGAGGATAAGGTCCTGTCGGTACCATCTTAACAACTGGAACTGCAGCAGGATATGGAGCCAATGGAACTTCCTTTACAACTGGAGCTGCAGGGGGATATGGAGCAAGTGGACCTTTTTCTGTAATTGGAACAGCTGGAGGGTATGGAGCCAATGGAACTTTTTCTGTAACAGGAACTGCTGGTGGGTACGGAGCCAATGGTGCTTTTTCAGTAACTGGAACTGCTGGGGGATACGGGGTCAATGGAGCTTTTTCTGTAACTGGAACAGCGGGGGGATACGGAGCTAATGGAGCTTTTTCTGTAACTGGAATTGCTGGTGGGTACGGAGCCAATGCAGCTTCTTCAGTAACTGGAATAGCTGGAGGGTATGGAGCCAATGGAGCTTCTTCAGTAACTGGAACTGCTGGAGGGTATGGAGCCAATGGAGCTTCTTCAGTAGCTGGAACTGCTGAAAGGTATGGAGCCAATGGAGCCTTTTCAGTAACTGGAATAGCTGGAGGGTATGGCGCCAAAGGAACTTCTTCAGTAACTGGAATTGCTGGAGGGTATGGAGCCAAAGGAGCTTCTTCAGTAACTGGAACTGCTGGAGGGTATGGAGCCAATGGAGCCTTTTCAGTAACTGGAATAGCTGGAGGGTATGGCGCCAAAGGAGCTTCTTCAGTAACTGGAACTGCTGGAGGGTATGGAGCCAATGGAGCCTTTTCAGTAACTGGAATAGCTGGAGGGTATGGCGCCAAAGGAACTTCTTCAGTAACTGGAACTGCTGGAGGGTATGGAGCCAATGGAGCCTTTTCAGTAACTGGAACTGCTGGAGGGTATGGAGCCAAAGGAGCTTCTTCAGTTACTGGAATTGCTGGAGGGTATGGAGCTAATGGAGCCTTTTCAGTAACTGGAACTGCTGGTGGGTATGGCGCCAAAGAAGCTTCTTCAGTAACTGGAACTGCTGGGGGGTATGGAGCCAACGGAGCCTTTTCAGTAACTGGAATAGCTGGAGGATATGGCGCCAAAGGAGCTTCTTCTGTAACTGGAGCTGCTGGGGGGTATGGAGCTAATGGAGCCTTTTCAGTAACTGGAACTGCTGGGGGGTATGGCGCCAAAGGAGCTTCCTCAGTTACTGGAACTGCTGGAGGGTATGGAGCCAACGGAGCCTTTTCAGTAACTGGAATAGCGGGCGGGTATGGCGCCAAAGGAGCATCTTCAGTAACTGGAACTGCGGGGGGGTATGGAGCCAATGGAGCTTTTTCAGTAACTGGAATAGCTGGAGGATATGGAGCCAATGGAGCTTTTTCAGTAACTGGAATAGCTGGAGGGTACGGAGCCAAAGGAGCTTCTTCAGTAACTGGAACTGCTGGAGGGTATGGAGCTAGTGGAGCTTTTTCAGTAACTGGAATAGCCGGAGGGTATGGGCCAGATTTTACAATTGGTACTGCTGCAGGATATGGCCAATCCGACATTGCACTGCCACATAGAGCAAGTGCTGTAACAACTATAAAAAACTTCATCTGAAAAAATAAATACATTTATTATTATGAATTAATATCAAAGTCATAAATATTTTACTTACTCTTTGTTTGTATTACTTGTATGGGAATAAGTGTGAATGATGACATTTTTGCGACTTTCTTTCTTTATATAGTCCAAAATATTAAGTGCCTATTAGAAAGCTTAACACAGTGATATCAATCGCAAAAGTTCTTAGAAATGTAACTATTTAGTAGTGCTAAACAAATCAATTAAAATTCTTGAAGTCTTAATAACTCAATTTTTTTGTAGCAAATCATAGTGCGACTTATCGAAGTTCGACCATATTTTTAAAAAAATAAAAATTCTTTTTAAATGTAGTTGCAAACTTCCATCATTATAAAATAGTTCTGGTACACTAAAATGTATCTGATTATCTTAAATTACACAAATTATTAACTGTTTATTTAACTCTCAACAATGGGTAAATTGTACAATTAATTCTGCAAACCATATAGTTATTATTACAAAATTTCCGTAGCAACAAAAATGATCAATTTATTTTTAAATTATGTTAAAACCCCGTGAATAACAACAAAAAATATATGTAAATTAGAAGATAATTTACTTTTAAAAAACATGACCAATCACAAAAATATACTAATTTAAAAATTTTTATGTACAAATTGATTATTTTAGCAATAAATGATTTTAACAATTGTTCGAGCATAAATTCAAAAATTATATTGGAAAGGTATAGGTTTTGATAAAGTCATAATAATTTTTTAATTAATTAATGAATCGTGTAATTATTTTCTGTAGGAAATGTCTCATACATCATGAGCCTAACCATCACATTTACGTTTTTGGTTAAGGATGAGCGTAGGAAGAACGCCAGTAATAGATGTTAGAGAGGAAATTGTCTTCTCATTAGTCAATTAAAATAGTTACACAATGGATAATTAAATTCAATAATATTAAGAAAATTGTATACCGCAATTGCTTGACCCTTTATAGATACATAATTATAAATAAAATTTTATTGTAATAGATAATAGCAAGTACAAAATTAAAGATATAACGATTTGTGTTCACGCCTTTGTGCTGATTGAATCTTCGCCGTTTGTAATTATAATGCAATTAACATTTCATTAGAATAATATTTGGAATATTTGTGTACACAAGGTGTTAATTTCATTTAAATTCAACTGGTAACAAGAAATGAACTATCCTACATATTATTGTTTTTGCATTCCATGCATTCTCATAAACCACTCGCTCCTTATTTCACTAATTTAAAATTATATATCGATTAGTAAAAATGTTTTAAAAGTATTTCGAAAAGTACTTAAATTTTGTTAAAAGCGAGTGAGGCAACGAGGTGCAAGAAGTAAACAAGCAACGTGAACCGAACTCATATCTTACACAGATTGAATTCGAACAAGAACAATGGCATAGGAAAATTGGGCAAGAAAATCGCCAAGAATAATGAATTTCCGAACATCTGATATGCAGGACGTCGCTCCATTCAATTTGGTTGATCGCAGATAACCCTAAAATGCAGACACCATGAAGCGCTAGTATTGAGGAATCTGGTCCAGTGTTTTCTTAAAATATTTCATAATTTATTTCAATTTAATGAGTAATAAAATTCAATAAACTGCATTAAAACTTTGTATGCGTTTCTTTAAAATATTATTAGTATTTTCTAATTTAATTTATTCAAAGGTATAACAACATTTAACGAGGCACCCACATATCCTGCAAATTCGACCTTCTACCTCGCAGTCGAATGCTTCTCTCAGTTTTTCGGGGGATAATCAACATTGGGATGGGCCGATGGATTCAAATATAATTTGGGGTGGGAGTCGTTTATATAAACCCAGAAAACAACCACTGCCAATGTTAGAAGTGATCTATTGTTCTGAGTTTTCGTGACAATGATGTTGGTGAGTGGACCAGTGAATTATTACGTGATGTGATCCAATACAATTAGTTGATGGAAATAATTCAGTGTTTTTGCATTGACGCAATATTAAAATTTTTAAAATTTTTAGATAGTTCTGTCGTGTATTGTGGCTGCATGCCTGGCAGTTCCACAAAACTACTACCAGCAACCTCAATATCCTCAATATTCAGGAAAGCCAGTCGTGCCCATCACTTCGGAATCCAACGAACTCAACCCTGATGGTTCGTTCAGTTACAGTTACTCAACAGGCGACGGACAACAAGCTCAGGCTCAAGGTTACCTGAAAAACGCAGGAAACAAAGAAGCCGAAGCTGAAGTGATCCAAGGATCTTACTCCTACACCGCTCCAGATGGTACTCCCATCACTGTCAATTGGATCGCTGACGAAAACGGCTTTAGGGCTGAAGGTATTTATAATTTTTGCCTTCAGAATAATATGTTAAGTGATTGTCTTTTAGGATCGCACATTCCAACTCCACCACCAGTGCCTGAAGCTATCCAAAGGTCGCTGCAGGTGGTGCCACAATCCAGACCGCAACAGCAACCTTTTCAACCTCAGTATCAGTCGCAACAATTCAAAAGGCCTTTCAGGTTTTAGGGATGGTTTGTTTGGTTTTGTAGTTTAGACCTATTTCTGTTGGCCAGTTCATGAAAAATGTACAAATACACAGTCATTTTGTATAACGTTTTTTATTTATAATTTTATTGCCCCTTTTATAGAATTAAATATAAACATAAAGATAAAAAATTAATATTACATATACAAAAAATATTCAAAATATTCTCTATTTAATAAAGTTAAATTTTTGTATAATCATTTAATTATTTCATTTGTATAAACAATTTGTAACAGAAATAAAATAAAAATAAATTTTTATTAATTTACTAAAAAAATACATATTCTTGACATTAAGTTATGTATTTACGTTAATTTGCTTTTGATAACAAACTATATTTTAGGAGGTAAATAAATGAAAGAAGTTAATTTAATAATAATTTATTACAAAATCACGTATATCTGAACATTCATCCAGTGGTGTATTTGGTGGCATAATAAATGTTGATAGTTTGTATGGACAACGAATCACATTTAAAACAAAAAAAATAATAAAAAACCTATCTATCAGCCTTTTCTGGTTTCTTACTTCTAGCAATACTGCTCAGCAGTTTGTGGCCGAAGAACAGAGTGAATCCGCCGATGGGGATCAACCACGCGCACGTCGTGAACATGTTAAGTTTCAACCAGAACAGCGTGAACAGAGCCAATATGGCCCCGAATCCCAAATGGAATGGAATGGCAATGATGGAGAAATTACCGAAGTTGATGCCGATTTTGGCCCAGAGGATCAAAAGCAACAAAACTGGGGAGAAAGTGAGAGCTGTGAAAAATAGGGAGACCACTTCCGCTGGTCTTTTTTCGGCTGGACGGAACAGATGTTTTATTTCCGGTTTTGGACCCCTTGTTGCTTTTACTGGAGGATTTGATGAGGGTAAAGTCACGGACACTTCTCCCAAAACCCATCTGATTGGGTTGGTTATAACGGCATCTCCTAGCAGCAACTCGATTTCGTAATTGCCCGAGTAAGACAATTCATTGCCCAGATTAATTTGTACGTTGTATACTTTGCTGCTGTCTTGTTCGGCGACGAACAAAATTTCCCTATTGACAGAAGATAAACGGATGAAAGCTTGATGAACGGCGCGAGAAATAGCAAACTTAACAACCAAATGTTGGCTAGAATCAGCTTGTAAGGTAGTGCTAAGCTTTGCTGGATGGGTTAACTTGGTGAGCTTTGGCATTGTACTTCCATCTGAATCGCTCAGGCCCACTTCCAATGATTTAATAGTAACTGGACCCAAAACTCTTGTCTCAATTGAAAGAGAGTTGCTGCCAGCACTGATTGATATTTTGTAATGACCTGGTTCAAGTTTCAAAGGCAGAACATATTCGGCTGGCACATTTCCAACAGATAAAGCTTGTTTGGAAAGTACAACAACATCATCAGAGATCCTGGTGGCGGATTGGGCGACAACGGGGGTGACGGCATTCTTGGACGGTCTGCCGAATAGATCTCCGACGCGAACACGTAACTCCGGTTTGTCGACGGTCACATACGACGGTCCAATTACAGTGATGCTGACAGGTGAGACTTTGCTGTTGCTGAGTGCTTCAGCTGCTTCAAGGAGAGCCAGTACACCTTTGGGAGTCGGCACCGTCCTTCTAGACAAGAGATAGTTGGACAGTTTATCCACCTGCACCTGATTGAAGGGGCTGCCTCCTGGTTGGCGCAACAGACCAGTAATTAAGAGGGACGTCGTCGTCAAACCGCCTTCCCATTGCAAAAGTTTTCCATCAACCTGTAACAAACAAATGATAACATAGCATTGTCAATTAACTGCTAATTAAATTTACAACTTATAATATATAAGTTAAAAACTTACCTCATCAGCTTGAACAATGACCTCTTCAATTCTGTCCTGAGCAAACTTCCCTGCTGCACCCAACAAGGAAGCAGCATGAAGTGCATGTCCCAAACTCTGCAAACTGTCATCTTCTTTCAGTTTAGCCTGAATGTATTGTGCCACTTTGGCACCATTTGGCACGGCTTGTCCAGCATTAGTCAAAGATTCGACCGCATATCTTAAGTCTTGTGTTGAAGACTTATCACTTTGCAAGATAGCTTGTAAATGCTGAAACAGTTTAGATTCAGTGATAAAAACATGAACTGTCACTATTTGTTTACCTTTAGTACAGCATCGTTAAGTAAATTTCCAGAACACTTTAATAGAGACCAAGTTTGCAGTGCTGCAAAGGTGGCCTCAGCAGTACTATCTGGTTTCAAAGTTTTCTGGATAAAAGAGCATGTGTCCTTTGCAGAGGCCGGATCAATTTGTACATTCAGTAATTTAAGTCCCTTCGCGGCATAATAGGGGGTCAGAAGATCGTCACCATCTTTTAATAACCCCTTTTTAAGGGATTCCGCAAATTTCTTGGTGTCATTTTCGGTAATGTAACCTCCAACACTGGCTTCCGTGTATTTTGATGTTATTACGCAGATTATTAGGACCGCTACAAATTAAATTGGAGTTATTTTATTAGATTTTGTATTATTAGTTAGTTTTTTTACCGAAAACGGTTAATTTGGACATTATTTTTGTCAAAAACAAATCACCGGCACATTACAAAACGACACGTACTGATTAAGGTCAATGCGCATGTGTCGATTTGTTGACGTGTCGAAAAATTGTTGTCAGCCGAAAGTTAGGCAACCCATGTCACGATGGAATTTTAAATTTGTTTTGCGTATAATAATAAATTATATAAATAATTTCAGAAATGTTGATTATTTTAACGCCTCTATATCTAATTTATAGTTCAGCTACTCAACCACGTTATAAATAAGTGCATACAATTAGGAGATATATCTGTGTTTTTATAAACATAACCTGTATTCGATAATTAGGTTAGGTGCATAATCATAGAGTAACAAAACTATAAAACAACATAAGCAAAACAACCAAAAAATGGCTGGTGAAGTCGTAGTGGACGCTCTCCCGTATATTGACCAAGGATATGACGAACCAGGGGTAAGAGAAGCCGCCTTGGCGATGGTAGAAGAGGAGTGCCGGCGTTACAGACCGACAAAAAATTATTTAGAACACCTGCCGCCTCTTAACATATCATCCTTTGAAACCCCCATTATGCACAACGAATTTGAACGCTTACAAAACAGACAACCCATGGAAACATTATCCATGAAAAGGTACGAGCTGCCGCCTCCGCCCAGCGGCAAGTTAAACGAAGTAAGTGCTTGGACTGAATGCGTTAACAATTCCGAGGCACAACTTGAACATCAAGCCGTTAGGATTTTAAATTTGCAACTGATGCTTGAATATTGTTGTCCAGCTTGGCAGAGGTATTTACAAACGTTAACTGATATGGAGAAAATTGCCTCAAAAAAACTAGCAGATGTGCGACAAAGTTTACAAGAGGTTAATTGGCAGAGGAAGTCTTTGCAGACAAAGGGCGGCGATCAACTGAAGGCGTTGGAAGCTAAATGGGTTGCTTTAGTGTCACAGAATTACGAAATTGAACAGGCTTGTTGTATGGCCGAAGAATATATCGCTCAAGTCAAACAGAACCCTCAAATATTAAGTTACAAGCAACAGGAAATTGAAATAAATTAATATTTTTTTGACTTATATTTAATTTTTTTATATGTATATTATGTGAGTGTGATTACAAATAATTTAATAAAGAATATTAATTTGAGTATTTTTTTATATTAATTCATTTCTTAAATACGAATTGTATTGTTCTTTAAAACAACACCGAGTTCTAAGCGCATGAATATTTATTTTTCAATATCGGAAATGAAAATTGTTGATAAATTGTCAGAAAAGCTTTTTAAACTATGTTGTCTATAAAGATTGAGGGAAGTGGTCCTCTACTGAGACTTATTGCAGATGTTAAATGTGTTAATATTGTAATATACATTTCCTGTATTATTAAATTGTTTTTTATTGTTAAAAATATATATTAAATTCATCAATATGTCATATATCAATATACAATTCGGAGGCACAATTTTTAAGGAACAGGAAATTGAAATAAATTAATATTTTTTTAAGACTTGTATCTAATTTTTTATATGTAAATGTGAATTACAAATAATTTGATAAAGGATTTTAATTAGAGTACTTTTTGTATTTTTTAAATATTAGTTGCACATAAAAAAAGAGCGCGTTTGTACTACATTTCAGGAAGCAATATAAATAATTAAATTAAAATCTAATTAAAAATTTTGATAAAGCTTCTTCTCTTCATACAATTACGAAAACTAATAAAAACTAAAGAAATGTTATTCTTTCTTATATTGTTTAATTGAAATGATTATACTGTTTAATCAGACCGGTTCAATTTATCAAAAAAATTAGATAATTCACTTGACCTTCCAGTTTGTGTTTGAAAGTGAAATAATGCAGATCGTTTCATTCTTCCTTGTGATTTCTGGCGTTTTCTGTGTTAACAACGCCTTGTATTACGATTTATCATGGGGATTTGACAATAATACAATTTATTGGCCTAATGCAAAAACATTCAACTTCACAAAAAAATTAGCAGGATATAATAAGAAATTTTGGTAAAAAATAATCTCATACTTAAAGACAAACGTCAAACAATTTGTTTAAGGTATTCGGCAAATGAATTTGAGGCGGGAGAACATGGAGGAACACATTTTGATGCCCCGTATCATTTCAACAAGGATGGCTGGAAAGTTGGTGAACTACCATTCACCAGACTAATTTCCAAAGGTATTACTAAACAAAACCATCAACGAACGTATAATAATTAAATAATAATATATTTAGGTGCTCTGGTCGACGTAAGTCAATTAGTACCAGATACATTGAACAACTTCGAACTCCTCCCCATACATTTGGAGGACTGGGAACGCAAAAATGGTCCGTTTGAGAGTGACACAATTCTCTTGATAAAATTCGGCCACTCCAAACATTGGACAAACCGAGAGAAATACCTCGGACTTATTGAAGACAAATTAAATTTCCCCGGAATCTCTGAATCAGCGGCCCAATGGATTGTGAATCGCAAGAAGTTTTACGGTGTTGGTGTCGATACTGCCAGTGTTGATCCGGGAAACAGTACCGACTTCAAGGCGCATCAAATTTTCGCCAACGCACAACTGTTCAACATCGAAAACGCGAAAATTGTTGAAAAATTGCCAGAAAAGGGTTTTAAACTGTTCGTATTGCCTATGAAGATCGAGGAGGGAACTGGTGCTCCGCTAAGACTTGTTGCGGAAGTTAATTGAACTCCTAGTGTATTAATAAATATATTCTGTATTATTAAATTGTTTTTTATTGTTGAAAAAAATTATTGTGTCAATTTTGATGGTCAAATAAGTGCAGTTGTCATCAGTAAACATGGCCGTGAACATAGAAAATTTGAATCTCACCGGTTTAAGTGATAATAACGCTATTGCTGGTGATAAAAAACTACCCAAATGCATCCCCCAAGATGTAAATGAAGCCGACTTTGTCAAACACAGAATATTTTACAGCTACCTTGACACATTTAATGCCAAGTACTTTGCCGCGGTAAGCCCACATTACTTTTGACCATATTCTGTCATTAATACTTATCCAGTTCATCACTGATCAAATTTATGGAGCGGCAAAGCTTTTGCCCGGAATGGATGAAGGTGGAGGTGAAGAAGCTATCGCCGAAGTTGATCCCAATCAACCTCAATTCAAATACGAAATTATCGGCACCGTCGAATATACGTTTCGCACACCCACCGAAGATATTTTGTTCCTGATATCGGAAAGCGAACCAGAAAAAGTTAAAAATGAGCTGATGAAATGCGGTGTGATAATATTTGATATTACTCAGAATGAAGGACAAATTCAAAAAGCCTTAGATACTCTTACAAGTAAAACATAAAAACTCCTTTTTGATTGTTATCATTTAATTTTCGTTCCAGTGATTGAAGAAGAATTATCCAAAATTAAAGAAATTGGTCCAAAAACCTTCGCTAGTTATACCACTGAAAGGATATTTGTTTTAATATCCACAGTCATGACGTGGGGCAAAACCAAACCTTTAAATCCCGTATTTTAACTTAATAACAAATTTATATGTTGTTACAAAATTAATTTTTAGAAAAATCCCAATTTTGTTTTTAACGATGGACACTTTAGGAAGAGAAAACCTCATCCCAATTACGAACGCCATTTGGCATGCGAAAATGAAGTAATGCTGATAGGAAGAAAGGTAGAAGAATTCCGTGAAATGTGTTGTTGATGTTTAATTAACTTTGTTTAATTTAGTATCCAGATTTGTTAAAAACCTACGTGGTATGTTCTGGTATAATTTATGGAGAAGAGGAACAAGACTTGATGCCACTCTTTAAACTAGCATGGAAAAACGAGCCATATTTGCCATGTTTTATGCCTGGCGACAATGTTCTTCCTGTAATTCACATTATGGATTTATCCAGGTGATCATTAAATTAAATAAAGTGTAAATATTAATGCCTCCGTTTCAGAGTTATACACAAACTGATCGAAATCAATCCTGGACAGCCTCAGTTTATTTTAGCAGTCGAGCCGAACAGCACCACGCTGTATAAGTTTATCTCGACCCTTTCAAAAACTATGGGAAGTGGTCACATAAAATTTGTATCAGATGCTGAAGTTTTCTTGTACAAAGACTTGAACGTAATAGACTTGTTAAGTTAATTAACACGTTTTACAAGTAAATAATTCTTCAGCAATCACTATTGGATAGATGTACGGTCAATTTAAAGATGGAACCAGAAGTAGCCTACGACACTTTGCAAGTAGACTTTGGTAATCAGATACAGAACATGAAATTGTACGCTACAGAGTTTGTGGAAAAACAAAACCTAGTGGCCAAAAAGGTAATCCTCCACGGGCCACCTGCTGTTGGAAAAACCACGTGGGCGAAAAAAATCGAAGAGAAATATGGCTTACATTACATTAACATTGGGAGTATGATCGAAAATATCATAGAAACTCTTGTATGAGTTTTTTTTATATATATATAAAATGTAGGAAGTAAATAATTGATATTGCAGAGGCAAAACATTGATTTAGCTTTAGAAAGAGCGAAAGAAGTGGGAGAAAAGGGTGACGAAAAAGTGGCGCCCGAAGGAGAAGAGGAGGAAATTGAGGAAGAGGAAAACGAGGCTGGTAACATAGACGAATGGCGGGCGCAATTGCGAGAAATCTCGGACGCATTAGAAAGCCCCAATAAAAGACTCCCGGACGATATGGTAATACGTTTACTGAAGAAGTATCTGATGAACAACGTCTGTCAATATATCGGATATGTTTTGGACGGTTATCCGAAAAATTATATTCAGGTTTATAATAAACTTAAAATTTATATTGTTTGAAGTATCTTGTTTAGGCCAAGGAGTTGTTTGCGCTTTCCGCAGAACCGCAAGGTGAGGAAGCAGCTGGGGAGGAAGATGAAGGTGTAGGTGGCGAAATGACATCGAAAATTCTGCCAAACTATGTCATCAGTCTTCAAGCAAGCGATCAGTTTTTGCAAGAGAGAGTTATGAGAATTCCAGAAAGCGAAATACTGGTGAGAATAACTGAATTAATATTTATAGTAATAAACAATGTTTGTAAACAGGGTACACATTATGTTGAATCGGAAATGTTGCGTCGATTAGCATTATTTCGAGCTGATAACGCTGAGGATGATACTGTCTTAAATTACTTTGATGAAGTTGAAATTTATCCGATTATAATAAACGTTGAAGATCCTGCTTGGACTGATGATTGCATCATAAAGCAAGTTGAAGAAACTCTAGGTGCACCAGCAACTTTTTTACTAACCATTGAAGAAGAATTAGAACTAAACAAGTTGAAAGTTCAGTTTGAAAGAGCTGAGGCAGAAAAGAAAACACTTCAAAGAAAGGTATAGACATATTAAACTTATCGTAATGACAATCAGACGTGTTCGTTTGCAGATTGAGGAACACCAATGTCAATCGGAATTCCAAAACAAAATGGAACATTGGGCAGATCTGCTCCAGAAGTACCAGCAGGAGGAGGAAAAAATGCTGATTGCGAAAGCAGAACCGCTTAGAAACTATCTCGTCAAATTCGTCTTTCCGGTACTTATAAAAGGTTTGGCGGAAACTGCCAAAGTTAAGCCGCCGGACCCTCTAACATTTCTCGCGGAGTTCTTGTTCAAGGAGAATCCTGAAGGTAAAATGTTCGATCCGTCTTACACACTGGATGGGGAACAGTTGTTGGAAGAGTATGAGGAAGTTGAGGAGACACTTGAAACCAATATTCCCGGAAACGCCATATCAGAGTGATTATTATGATTAAATTTAATTTCATTTATAGTAATAATCATTAATTTAGCCTAAATAATCATAATTATTAACTAATATTTATTAATAAATATTTTTTTAATAATTTAATCTTAATTCCTTAAACTATGTCATTAAGAATAAAAATATACATTGTTGTAGCCAGAAGCCTCAAACCAAAAACCGCGAAAAAGTGGGTCTCTAACTATCGTGCACCTCAAGTGAAAATAAACCTTACCTTTTAAGGGAACACTTCCACTTATTTCTCTTTTTCATTAAATAAATTTACATGACAAAAACACTGATCATTTGAATTGTTAATTATGAGTAAATAAAAATAAGATATTGTTTTTGTTTTTTTGTTGAATATGTATAATGTGCCTCATCAGACTCAAACCTCACGAACGCCGCTGTCAGATTCCGAAGACCATTTGAGTTTGGGAACTCTGTTCCACGTCACTGTCTAGACTTCCTTTAGCACGCCACTTCTCGTAGCATAACTAAAGAATTCACGCCTTTTACATAAATTTATACTAAATATGAGTTTAATGGTAATTATTAATAAACAGAATAACAATTAAAAAGCATTTAAAGAAATGCAAATTTAGTTTCTAAAAATCAACAATTCCTACAAAAATTGAAAGTAAATACTTATATTAAATTGTGAATAATATGATGAACAAAAAAGGACATTGTTGGTTAATAACATATTTGGTCCTTTTTGTATGTTCATTAAAAATATTATTGTTAGTGCATATATATCCGGCTTTTAATAATCTCATACTTGAGCTAGATACATTATGACAGTTGGCAGCCCTGGCTGAGTTGTATAATCACTGACAGCCCACTTTTAGGTTATATCAAAATTATTAAAAATTCCAGTAATAAATTATTAGACTAAATATTATAATGGCTGCTGCACAAACTAGAGGACTGGGAGGTTTGTTCAAGAAAGCCTGGAACGAAATCCCCGAAGTGGTTGGAAGTTCATTCATGGGAGTAATTGGTCTTGTTATGATTGGATACGGGATCAAAGAATATTATGCAAAGGATGGGGACAACAGAAAACACAAGATGCAATACACTGTAATCAGGCACGACGACCCCAGAGTTGCTAAAGTACATAAAGATTATTAAAATTATTGTATTATATATGTATGTAGCAGAGCTGTTTAAATAAATTGTTTCTATAAGTGTAGCTGTAATTAGTTGTTTTATTTATACTAATAACAACGTAAGTTTTAGGAATATAGAATAAGAAACTAGATTATAATAAAATCTTTTTAATAAATTTTTAGTTAATATAATTCTCTCTTTAGTAGATTTAATATTTATATGATACATAAAATAATTAAAAAAAAGATTTGACAATAAAAGAAACCTAGTAAATAAGAAAAAATTACATAAATATAATAGATCTGGTTATCCTTATATATACAGATAAAATGTTAACACCATGAAAAGAAGGGGCTTTTGTCTTGGAAGCGTTGGGTGAAATTGAAAAATCTTGATGTATGAGCCCCTTGAGACTTTTCGACAACGACCGCAGGCATCTGGACAAGTTGCACTGGTGATTTTCCGTCCTTTAGAGCTTGCGTCAAATTTAATATTTGGCCCCGCATCACTGAAAGTTGTCTTTCGAATAGGTTCCTATCAAAACCTTTATCTTGCTTAAAAAGTAAATATAAATCATCACATAGGTCCTGAAACAACAATTAATTAAGCAAATTAATAGGTATAAAATAATAACTGTAATGCAAACCTGTACAAAGTGCAGATCACTCAATAATGGCAAGACCAGATCCCTGGTCTCCTTACTGAAAGGAACTTTGGCCTGAGGCAACCAGGCCCAGTGGTATGGATATGCCCGCCAACTGTCGGGGTGTTTGTACGGGAACGCCAGACCGTTATCAATGGCCGCGATGCTGATCTCCGGCAACTGGACCATACTCCACTCAGTGGTGTCGGTTAGCTCCACCTGAACCATTTATTTAAATTGATTTACACTAGAAGTATTAAAATTACTTACGTGCGTCGCGGTGTTATTGATATTAACGGCGTTCCCGTTGGCTATCGTCGGTGGATCGTATTTGATCAGCCAGTTATCGTTGCCCCGGTCCGTATTTCGGATTATGTAGTCCAAAACGACGAGTCGTTCGAATTGTAGTTGAAACTGTTGCATGACCTGCGGAGGCAACGGCTCTATTTCGAACCTGCGCAACCAATAATCGGCGTCTTTGTAACCGTCGACGAATAATTGGAATGAACCACTCTAAAAACATAGCAATTAGTTGTCGATCTAATTAATGTACTTTTGATGTAGCACCTTCGGTGGAAGACTCATCCTATTAAATCTCAAACCGACGTTAGGAAATTGTTCCATAATCGCCCTTTTAACCCTAGCTTTTTGCCTATCTATCCTTAAATAATTGAACGTTTCCGAAACTAGTTTTACGACCTGAAACGAACATAATTTAATGCCGGGCTGTAATTATCAATTGTCTGATTTACTCTTGTTTTGGGTACGATGTTCAGATTGAGCTTAGCGTCGACGACGTACGCGGCGGCCTCCGATAAGTAGCCCTGATTTGGTATGAGGCAAGCGCGTCCGAAACAACAAGGGCAGCACAATTTGTGCATCCACTTCGTCCATTTCGGGTTCAGTCTGCCGTACGGCTCCTCGTCCTTTGGTTTAAACACAGCGATGATTTTCTAAACATACAACTTAACAATTACCATACTGCAACAATAATTCTATTCATTAAAATATTTATATTAATATTAATCTCATAAGTGGAAACTGGGGTTCACTTGGAAATATCGAAAATCTCTCATGACTATATCCGGCTTAATCATGTGTCCTTAAAATAGACACATGAATAACAAATTGTAGTGTTTGTTAAAATGTAGAGAGATAAGATAATTGACCATTACTCAACACACACACAGCAAATTATTAACTTTTAATGCACCAATTCGAATGATATCAATTTAACCAATTCACAAATTACGCACGAGAAATTACTATTATTTATAATTTTGATCACTCGCCAACAGAATGTGTGAATTTTAGTTTTATCCAAGTCAATTATAGTAAACAAATAAAATGCCAACAAGCCAAATTACTGTTAAACGTTAAAATTTCCATTAAATGACCCGTTTTCAATAAGCTATCGCACGATAGTGCACTTAGTATGCATAATATATATTTGTTTAAAACTATAGACAATGGATTCTAAAAATATCTCGGCAAGAGACAAGGCATAGTTTCGCGTGTGCTTATCACAGCATGATAAATATTGGGGAAGATTAAAATGCGAATATATTATAAATACTACAACCGTATTTTTAACAGTCCAACCTGTAAAAAGAAGTGTTAAAATGGATAAGTTTTTAGAATGAAAAGATATTTGCTATACATTGCAAAGATCAGAGAAATAGCACAATTAAAAAATATATTTAAATATTCTACTACTTTTTTTGCTTTTTTTATTGCTCATCTTATAAACGTATTTGGTTGGCCAAAGAAATGTAAATGTATTTACGTTTTTGTGTATCTATTTAACAATACTATTAATAGTTAGAATTTAGGAGGATTTATATTATTTTATTAAATAAATTCACATTCAGTAAGAAGAATGCTGCTCTCCAAGGAAGAGGAAATTAATAATTAACATGAAATATCAAGGTCTAAATATTGTTGATATATCTAAAAACGTATGATGCTTCCGAAAATTGGTTTATAATGCTCATTAATAAATGAAACAATACTCAAGTCAAAATACAATAAGAAAAGAAACTATTCTAAATAAAATATAAATTATTTTGATTGCATTTAAACCAGAGGTGTACGTTTCCTAATTAATACTAAGATAGTATTGTATATTTCTCTGACCACAACTGTAATTCGGTTTTGAAGTATAAGTAGTATATTAAAAGATATATTAAGAAGAATATTAAAAAAAAGTATTATATTAATTCATTAATAAAAACCAACAAAATAACAAAATATTTATTCTGTTAAAGAAGGACACAACTAAAAATAAAACTTTTTATTATATTATATGATAAAAGGGCAACAGTAACAAAACGCATCTCTATTTAGTAATCATAATTATAAATAATGTTATAAATCTCTCACACTTGGTTTTTGATTTATTTATCTTCAATTATGTTATTTCTTGTAATTTACTTAATTGTATTGATACGATGTGACAAGATATATAATAATTAATGAGAACTGTTCGAATTTCTCCAAAGGCACCGACTCGAACCTCTCGTCAGGCACCACCCCATCGAAATTCGGGTCGATGTGCGCTCGAAACCGCGAATTGCGACGTGAATTGTCGCAACCGTCTGCAGGTGTGCGAGCGTGGAACCTGCCCCATCCCTTCTGCCTCATGTCTGCTGCAATACTCACCCCCGACGGGTTCTTGACGAAATAGGAGCCGCTCGAGCCCTGCGATATCCTTTCGGGGAATATGCCATTGTCGATCGCGACCTCCGACTGCCACACGAGATCGCTGAAGGCGGGATCGTCTGCAAAAGGAATTAAGCAATTCAAACGATTCGTTAAACTGAGCCCGGTAAATGGTGAACTACATCCGTGTCGGACGGAGATTTCTGCTATGCTGGCCAACACCACGAAGTGCATTCACCAATTATTTGTTCTGTTAACTGACACTGACGTATTTAATGACAATATCCATTAAGGGGCACATTCATTGTAAAATTTTGAAAAATTGAAAAAAATTGTTTTACGTACTTCGATAGTCTATACCTTCATAAATAACACACTACAATTTCAAATGAACAACTCAAATAGTTTTTGAGTTACAGTCTTTCAAAGGAGTCGCTCAACAGTTATGTTTACTAAGGGGTTTACCAATAATAATGTTTGGGCTGTAATGATGAAAATATTTTAATTGATCTAAGTCATAGATATTGCATTATTTTTGTCAAAAATGTGAATTTTAATCAGGCAAGTTCGCGAGGCTTTAGGTTCAAGAATGCGGTTTCGTATATATCAATTCTGGGTCAGTGATTGAAAATTCATTTGAGATAAATAGAAGTTTAGTGACTGTGATGTGCCTTTTAAGTATCAGAATAAACGAGAATCAAGCCATCGAGATGCCTCGGTAGAGGGTCAAGAAGAGGAAGGTGAATTATAACGACCTAGAATAGCAGATTAGCTATAAATGTGATATTTAACTATTCATAACAAAGAAATCAATAATTTTATTTTTAAACACATTTTTCTCAAACCTATATTTTTCAAATTTGTTCCAGTTGTAACTGGAAGACAAATAATCGCTTAAATACTTTCTCCTTATTTTGTATGTTTCTCTGTACAATAACCCTCCAGTTTTTAGATTGCTTAAAAGATGTAATTATGGGAGGCCAAAAATCATCAATTAGACAGTGTTTCAAAGCTCTGTCATATTGTTAATTTATTTTTCTTTTACAGTCGTGGATAAAGGTAAAGATAATGCGGAGTTTAAAAATGTATATAAATTTTTTGAATTCAGCCACGGTGAAGGCCATAGTAACTACAGCACTGTATATTCGTTATACATATACAAATGTATTCTCCAAATTTCTGTGTTCCTTAAAGTGAAAATCTAAATATTATTATGATTTGAATATTTTTTGTAACTTTCCCTTTGTTATAAGCATAATAATTATCAAGACAGATTGTCTGAAACTCTATTTGTTGCTCAAAGACAATGGTTCATTATTTTCTGCTTATTTTGTATAAGATTTTCTGTACAATAAACCCCCAGTTTTTTAATAGCTTAAAAAATGTAATTTTGGGAGGCCAAAAATCATTAATATTCGATACTGTTGTTCAAATCTC
Source organism: Aethina tumida (assembly GCF_024364675.1). Classification (NCBI taxonomy): domain Eukaryota; kingdom Metazoa; phylum Arthropoda; class Insecta; order Coleoptera; family Nitidulidae; genus Aethina; species Aethina tumida. Next base: position 8,658,989 of record NC_065438.1, read on the forward strand.
TGCGATTTTGTTAAATTTAATTTTTTTTTTTTTTTCATTATCGTTGGTAAAGGTATAGACAATATCTTCTAGTTTAATATTATTATTTTTTTGGGCCATCACACGTAAATGTGTTTCAAATGAGCCAAAACTACGTAAGCAAAAAACACATTGTAAATTCAAAGGAAATTGTAAACGAGGACGTCGATTTCTAATGTTACATGCAGAAATTGATCCGTCCTTCAGAAAGTGCTAAATTCGATCCGAAAGCCAAAGACCAAATATTTCCGCATGCAGTAAACATAAAATCAATGACTATCTTAAAAATTAATCTTGTGACCTTAAAATATGAAAAAAATTAAATTGTCAATATTTTTGATTCAGATAATCTTCTTGATAATTATTGTACTTATAATAATGGTAAAATAAACAAAAAATATTCAAATCATAATTATTATTTTTATTACTTTAAAGTTTCATTTTAATGATATGGCCTAAAAAAGGTAGTCTTTGGGAATTCTTTTAAAGAAAACTACTGCATCAAATGTTTTAAAATTTGGAAAATACATTTGTGTATAAATAATGAGTATACATCAAAATTTCCAAATGAAAAAATTTAAATTTAACAATATGGCAGAGCTTTAAAAAACTGTGTCAAATTTGGAAGAAAATTTCATGATTTTTGTCCTTCCAAAATTATATCTTTTAAGCAATCGAAAAACTGGAGGATCTGTACAACAAGAAACATACCCAAAATAAGCAGAAAAAAAATTTAAATGAGACCGTATATTAAATGTAGTTTCGAGAAAAAGACATTAAAGATAAGCCCGTAAACGAAACTTTCGAACTGTTGAAGGACTATTCTATAGAAGGCTGTATCTCAAAAACTATTTGAGATATTCATTTGAAATTTTATTGTTATTTTTGAAGGTATAAACTTTCAAAGAGTGTGCCCTTTAATTTGTTACGAAAGAAGAGTAAAATTTTTGTTAAATCATTAATAAACTATTGAAAAATTTTTTAACAAAATTAATATATATTTTGAGTTTTGATTTTCTATAGAAAAATTGTGTAAAACTAAAAAGCTTACCTTATTTATTTTTATATCTATATAATTATTACCTTTACAATAGATGACCTATGTTTAAAACAATGAGTAATTAAAAGAATTTGCACTACTGTTTCACAAAGTTTCAAATTACTAAACGAAACCAGAACTGAAATAAAATGATTAATGGTCATATTTTAATCGCAGTAATTACTTGGTGAATAATGCGTTGTTACAATTTCATTATAATATACAAAATTAATAACAATAAAGTTAAATTTGTGAGGACACACAAATTATGCACATGACACATAAATAATTAAGCTTGTACAATGTATAACAGCGGCAACAACAAATTTTCTTTTGACAACTGACTTATCAGTGAAATAATTTAATAACCCAAATGACACATAAATAATTCATGACATGACAGTGTTAATGACAATTTACCTGGGAATTGATTGTAAGAGACATCAAGCCCTCCCAAAAGCGGCTGTGACTCTCTGTTGATGCCCGGTGAATCCAACGCTGACTCGAATGCGACTTCAGGAACTAATGGTACATCTTCGCCGTCGCTGCAAGAGGCTACCGACAAGGCACTGTGCACTTCGTTTTCCGTAACACTAGTGTTGACTAAAATTGGTACTGTTTCACTGGCACTCATCACCCGACTCAAGCACGCTTCCTCGCCAATCTTTTAGCATTTATAAATTTGTTGTTCTAACCTATTCGTGACTGTTACTAGCTAATGTATGTGTACTTCTAAAATCTCATGTTAATTGACTAGAATTTTTACTGGGCTTTTATGGATTTTAACAACTATTACGTTGTTTTTATTAACATCACAATAAATATTGTACTGTTTCGCACAGACAATGAATTGTCATCACATCATTTTAATAAGTATCGGTGACAGATGACAGCTCGAGGTCATTTAATTTACTTACGAACTGCGACGATTTAGTAAAACTAACTAATGTATATCGATTATTGGAGTATATTAATAAAATTTAATTATTTCAGAAATGTTTAACTGAAAAAGCGAACAGAATCAAAACGCGTTTACCGAACAACTCATACATTTTCAAGGTGTTTATTTATTAAAGAACCAGGGGCTTTCTGTCTGTTTGGTTGGCAATTGTTAGTACTGCCAACTTGTCGTGGTAAACGTCACAACCTGTTTATTCTTCTAGTTAACTTATTAAACTAAATCTTTTTAATTTTTAATATTGTCATCCATTAAATTTCCACAAATAAACAGGGATAACGTTAATTTTCTACAATGGCATCACTATTAATGTTATAGTAGTTCATTAGAATCAATTGGAGTAGTTACAACATCTCATTCTAACCAAACAAACCCGCTTTCAAAAATGGCAAGAAATTCAAAAACTGGTACGTTCTCACATTTGATTAAAATTAAATTATAATGATTTAAATTCAGTTTCAGCTGACGTCCTATGCGAATTTTTTGAAGTGGCGGTCCACAGTATACTGTACAATCGGAAAATCTATCCGGAGTCGATTTTCCAGCCGAAACGTAAGTACGGCGCAACAGTTTATCAATCCCTTCATCCAGAAATCAACGAATACATTAGCGAGTCTCTTAAGGCCGTCAATTATCACGCCAAGAAGGGTCGGTTACAAAAATTATTTGTTTGTTTCCATACTGATGATGTACTGCATGAGAAGTATATTATTGATGTGCTAGATTTAAAAGACTTTCTGGAAGCGTAAGTGTTACATACATTACATACTCATTGGATTAATTAATTTTAATTATAGTGATCCTTTTCTTGTTGATATGGAACAAGCATTTCGTGCGTTCTGTTTAAAAATTCACACATCAAACTATTATTTACAACCTTTGCCTGATGGGGCTAATTTTAGTATTAGGATTTTAACAACCACATATTCTAGTCTTGAGTTTAATCAAGAGCCTTCATTTGAGGTATAAAGCTTAAAAATTTATAATATTAATGTATTAGTTATTTGATTATGTTACAGAATTTTCCTTGGATTGAAATAAGTGATAAAGAATTTTGCGTCGAGTCTGGATGTATTGTTCCCATTTATACTATTGACAAGGATTTTTTAAAATTGCAAATTTATATTGAAAAGCCTGCAAATCCAGATTACTAATAATCTTATGTTAGTATATTATAGCTGTGATATATCTATTTTATAATTAATGTATAATGAAATATATTTTATAAAATTCACAAATAAACCTATTACATATAATAATATATGTGGTTTAACTAACTAATATCCACTTACTGAAAATTAGTGAAGATATTTGTTTGAATTTTATATAAATATGACAAATAGAATGGCAAAAAAAATAATTAATATGATTTTATTCGTAATTATCATAGGGCCAATAAGAAAGATCACAAAATACTAAATTAGTTTCTTTTTAAATTGAAAAAAAATCGTCAATAAGTTATTAAAAACTAAAATTCATTGTGAATGTTTTTAAACAGATTTGCATAATAGTAAAAGTACCAAATTTTACTGAAAATAGTAAAATCACGATGCGTATAAAATAAAGGGATCTTATATTAATAGTCTTTATAATTTCAGTTTAAATTAAATTTAATATATGTGTTTATATAATTTTTTTTTATTTATTCAAATTGTTAATGTCTAAATTTTCTAATAAACTATTTAAATTATTCTAACAAATATATAAGAAAGGGAAGAAAATTTGTTTATTTTATTTTACATACATACTCTTCTATATTTATATTCACTTTGTATAGTCAATTTAAATTTGAAAGAGATGTATGTTTTATTTAGAATTCGTCATTTAAAACAACACATTTTTTACACTTCAACAATTTCTAATTAAGAATAATTATTAATAATGTTATAACAATTATAAAGCGGTTGACATTGAATACTTTAACGGAGAAATTGGACCTCAGTTTAAAACATAAACTCCCATTTTTATTTATTAAGACAATATTTTAAAACAGTTGTAACACATCTGAATCAGTATCAGTTTAATATATTTTTACTCTCTGCTCATATAGAATGGATCTAACTTGTTTGACTTCATCTTTATCCTCTTTAATGAGAACTTTGTTATATTATTATAATTAAATTAAGCAGTTCATTAAATTAATTATACACGGTATCCGCTTAATATATTTTTACTCACTGCTCATATTGAATGGATCTAATTAGTTTGATTTCATCTTTATCCTCTTTAATGAGGCCTTTATTATTTTATTATTATTAAATTAAGCAGTTCATTAAATTAATTAATTAGTTTTATATTTACAAAAATTTATTATTATTGACATATTAATTTAAATAATTTACTGAATGACGATTTACGAAGAAAGAATATGTTCTTGTACTTCAAAATGGTATGAATATCAATAAATTTTTAATTAGTATAGGGCTGCATTTATTTAACGATAATTAACATTGCTATAATTTAAAATAGTTAAGACTTAAAGGACTAAATTATTATATACTTGTAAGTGTAAAAATGTATATTTAAATTTACAAGGTTGTCCAAATCTTATTTATTACTTTATAATATATTATTATTTAAACACTAATGCAATAACTAATAATAGAAACTAATTTTACATGTTGTTGAAGTATAGTAAAAATCATCGTCTCTGTAAAATTTCCAATAAAATACTTGAAAACCCCATATTAATATAAAATAAAATGCTGCAAATATGATATATGAAAATGTCTCTAGCAGTATTTATATTTGAATTCTTCTGCAATATATTTAACAAATTTTTATCCATCATCTATAATCTTCTTCCCGTTTGCATATGTAGACGATAAAAGCTTTTTGTCCACCTTCTTTTGACGAAATTTTCTGGACTTTGTATTTTGAAGTTGACACATGTATTTCACTTTTTGTTGATTAGATCTGTTGAAGATATCGATAAGTACACAATTTAATATTTTACACTTACATAAACTATATTCGAGAACTAATGGCATTTTACAAATAGGACAGTTTAATGAGTGACAGGTAAAAACAATAAACCAGCGTGTTATCATATAACTTTATTTTATTAATGGGTGGAATGACAATTGAGCCGAAATGGAATCGAAAATAAGAAAATATACTATGCACACACACATTGCACATAAGCAGAGATCATGCATTCCTTCATATTTTGATTTAAAGCTACTTATACGGGAATGATAATAATTTCTTGAGATTCAGTTTCATTGTATCCTAACACTTTGGTACATTGAGAAGTATAAAGTGAGCAAGCGATTTGATATTTTGTGAACACACAATTGTTATTTTCGTTTGTTCAGACATATGTTGGTTCTTTTTAAACACCTGTATTGCTTAACTTTTTAAAGTAGTGAAGAGATATGTTTTGCATTTAGATATAGCGCCAATTATTATCACTGTTTAAATTGACCAAGGAAGTTTGTATATTGACAGAAGTCTGTAATTATCTATCATCCATTAATACGTTTTACAATTAAGAATATATAAAATAAATTTGGTGTAATAAATAAACTGGGAAAATATAAAAATATAAATCATCTATCAATATCCATAGATTAAGACAATAAATTCCTAATAACAGTTAATTTTGTAATTTTTGACTAGAGAAGATGTTTTAGTTACACTTGCCAATTTTCAAAGACAATATAACAATAGATATACATAAGTACACCAGAATATTTTTAAAAATATATAAATATGACATGTACAGTAACTTATGTTTATAAAAATTGTTTGCCTTATAACTTAATAATAAAATTTGATATTTTAATGTTACAACTATATATATAAATCAAATTAAAATGGTCTTGTAAAGCAAAAACATTAAGGTATCGAATCAAATTCACCCGCTATTATCCTCGTCATCGTCTTCCTCCATTTCGTTGTTCAAACAGTCTAACTCCTTTTGCAAATCTATCAGTTGCTTTCTTAATTTTAGCGCCTTGCTCCTCAAATCCTTGTCGGTTTGTATCAAGTTTTGTATTTTAACCAAAGCCCTTTTAGACTGCGACTGATCAACTACATATCTAAGATACAACTCGTCCCAGAGAACCAAACTGACCGGAGCAACGCTCGGCCAAATCGGAGCTTTATTTGGATCGTACAACGGATTAAGCAACGAAGTTATTACTTCAGGCCGGTTCAAGTACGACCACAAACTGGTTGTTCTTTTTGCCAGCTGAAGATTGACTCTATCGCTCTCCGAATTGCCCAAGAACGTGCCGAATTGACTAAAGTAGGAGTGCTCAAACAGTAAGACCAGCATTTGAGTAGTGAACTCGAAACTGCACGGGAATTGATAATGTAATTGGTGAACGCAATCCAAAAACAACAAGAACGTTGGTTGTTGTCCTTTGGATCTTGATGAGGAGTAACAGAATTTCGAATGTCTGAGTTGGAACGGATGACCCGCTTGCAACCACTCTCGTTCTATTAAAGCTTGAAGTCCTATAAAATTTAATCTCTTTTAAAAAGGAAGTACTAATTTGATGAAAGAAGTTTACCTCTGACTGTTCTGCAGTCAGGATTAAGGATAACTTGGGCTAGAGATGTGAGAATGAGGGTCGAATCTAAGCCACTAGATCCATGCACTAAAACACTGGCACCATCTTTATCTAGACACTGGGCTACCAGGCAAGAAGCATTTAAGACGTTTTGTACGTTTGTTAGCCAATGGTTGCTTTCTAGACGTGATAACCATTTATCTGATGAACAGTTTGTGTCATTACATGCTAAAATATATATTATTAATAGTATACATATGTAGATAGTAACTGAACAATGTGATAAGTTTATTAAGAAAACAAATTATTATTATATATTGACAATTGTTTTAATTGTGATTTAAAAAATAAAACAGTTAGAAAACTATACAAACCATCAATTAGTTTGGCGAGATAATCTAAAACTGAACCATCACATTTAGAAATTTTATCCAAAGGCTTAAAAACCTTTTTCCATTGTGTGTAGTGCCCATCTGGTTCAGTTCCACCCCCTTTCCCTTTGCAATGACTAGTATAACTTGTACTCCTTGTATCAATTATATACCCTGTAAAATTTTATTTGAGTACAATTCAACTTGTCGCACTGGTATCAATTGAAACCTTTCTTGCATGACCCAAGAACAGTGTTTAAAATTTTCTCGTCAGCCCTGCACCTTCTATTGTTGTTGGTCAGTAAAGGCTGACTGCTCCTTAAAAGTATAGCACCATTATCATGTCTGTAACTTAAAAGTGGGAAACGCCCCCCATCCCTGAAACTGGCTGAAGCAATTATCACATCATCATCTATACTCTTTGGAACAATCAGAGTTCCACTGTATGAGGCACAAATAGCATAAGTTTTATTGACATGAGAAACCCTCCATTCATCACTGGCCAACAGTTTTGCAAACTCAATCTCTGGCTGAAACAGGGTGTAACCATCCTCTAAAATATTATACATGGGCCTATAAAAAAATGGGTAGAGTGATTCTGGTTTATCTAAATTGGAGAGGCGTTCAATTGAGGCGTAAATGTTATGGAATTCATCTGGGTTTGCAATATCCAATTGTAGTATGCGAAAGTCTTTGCATTTCAGGATTATGGAGCCCCCATATTGATTTGAGTTACCACCAGTCTGTTTTTTCTCAATAGCGTCTATGCATTGATGTAATAACTAAAATTTTAAGTCTATAAATAATTTGGTTCAATAGAATAGGCCTGAAATATGTTACCCATAGTTCTTGTACGTCCTCTTTCCTTGATGATAGAATTAAATGGTGACCTGTTACACAAAGAGTTCCATCAACTGGCTCGTGAAAGGGGCTATGAAGTATAACACCGTCTACTTTTGGAGTGGCTATATGTTCAGCAAATTCCATAATAATATTACTTGTAAAAATTATTGAGGTTATGTCGCAGAAAAGGAGGAACTTCCTTGTGAATGGCCCCACTAATTGGTTCGACTAAGTAATTAGAGCCATTAATTTCAATTGTGTGTTTATTGTTTCATTTTGTAGTTTTGTTTTGATTTTGAAATGAGACACAGTTTTTGGGAAGTTATGTATAGCCAACAATACTAAAATCACCAACATTACTATTCTGTAGGTTACCACTGCTGACTGAAAGAGATTTGTTGTTACTTTCTATATATTTATTATTTCATAATTTGATAATGGTTTGTTTATAAAATCTTGTTTATACTCTATTTTAATTTTATAAATCTACTTTTAATTTATTTTTTTCCTTTAGATTCAGTAAAATATAGAGCTTGTTTCAAGTTAATTAAGTTTAAATTATTCTTTATACTTCCAAATTGAATCTTTTTAAATGTGGACAATAACTTGTTTTGTTCCACACCAAAATAAAGTTTTGTAATTTTTTTCTTCTTCAATATTATTTATTATGAGTAAAGGCTTTTCTTAATTGAATCTTTGTATCAAGAGGGAGTTTATTAAATTAATAATTTAGTAATGGTGAGTAAATAAAAATACAAATGTGTTTCAATGTTTATATTGACGGTCAGAGTCAGCAAATGCAAACCGTCACTCCTGTGGAGCGGTCAGATTTGTAAGACATGTCGGACAATCGCTTTAATCGAACAGACCAAAGCCCATGTCGTCGTCTTCGCTCTCAGACTCCTCCTTCTTCTCTTCTTTCTTAGCGGCCGGGGCGGCGGCAGCTGGAGCTGCTGCTGCTGCTGGGGCGGCTGCGGCGAACTTGCTGGGATCCTAATAACAAATATCAAAAATTAGCATCATGTGGCTTACAAAATCCATCTGAATGAAACAAAGGGTTGTGTCAGAAAAAGTTTTGAATCATTAGTACTGCACACTGGTAGGTTCTGCTATTTCTAGCTCCAGTGTGTTCTCAGCACCTTATACGTCTGCGTAAAATCATCACGTTCATTAGTTAAAGCGTGATTATTCCAGTGAAATAAATGATTTTTACCTTGAGGTACTCCTTGATGGTGGTGGCTTCCTTGAATTCCACATCTGTAGCAGCAGCAATGGCCAAAAGGTTCTTGAATCCATTGGCAATGCTGTGTGGGGTGGAAGCAATGGTTGGGTATCCAATGCTCAAACAGACTGAAGCCAAGTTAGCAACACCAGCCAAGAATCTCTCCCTAAGATCTTCAGGCTTAATGTCCAGAATTGCTGGGGCGAAAATGGTGCCAGAATCGTAAACCTGTTCAACAATCAAACCGTACGAGAACGGAGAGATGTTCAACATGTTCAAAAGTGTGGCTTCGGAAGCTCCAACTTTGTCTCCGGGTTTCAAGATGTGCACATCGTTGATGATTTCAATCGTACCCTTGGAAATCTTGGTTGGGATGCTCAAAGCTTGGAAGAAAGATGTTTTTTCTGGACCCAAACCGGTGTTTTGCGCGGGGATGACAACGGGCAGCGGGGCGATGGCACCGGGACGAGCTGGGGCACGAACTTTGTTCTCCAACAGCTTGTCACGGACCTCAACGAGATCACCGCGGGTGAACACAAAGCCCACATTTCCCTTGATGTGAGGGAGAAGCTTTTCCAGGGCCGGATTGCGTTCAACATGACCCTTTATGGCTTTGCGCATCATGGTATTCTTTCCCATGAGTACGACGGCGGTTCCACGGAGGGAAATACGGATTTGCTGCATCTGCTTCGAACCGACATTGTCAGCACCAACGATGAAACACTTCGGGTAGTCTTCCAACAATTGCTGTAGAATAAAAACAACTAATCAACAACCACTCGTAACATAAAACAATCAAAGTATGTATCAAATTAATATCAGAAAGGTTTTTCCACAGATGCACTCCTAACACCAGTGGGTTCAGCTATTTCTAGCTCTGGCACGGAGTGCTTTGAGAGACGAAAAATATAAACATCATGATAATTTAAATATACTCAAATTGGTTACAATTTTTAACAATACTTACGATGAGTTTGGTGAAGTAGTTAGACTTCCAGGTTGCCTTGTCCTCCCTACCCATCGTTCTAGTGGTTAGGGACTCGTTATGAATTTAAGAACTGCAATAAAAACACAACATATGAACTTAACCTCCACAATCAATTACTTTTAAAAAACTACATAAACAGCGTAAAAAATGTATAAAATACATATTTACTAATAAAGTACGTTTAAATGAGATTATGGTACAACAATTAGATTTTATTAAAACGGAACGATTGTTGAGATAAATCGAAAATAAAAATCAACATACCTCGGCTATTATAACAAGCGAAATGAAAGAGGCGGATGCTCGATCGGTTACGTTTCACTTAGAAGATGGCGCTCTATGACGCGTGGATGAATTCAAATTTTAGCGCCAATTCACAAAAAATCAATTATACATAAATATTTTTTTTATTTAGAATTAAAATCTAAATTGTATCCATGTATGTATCCATGTACCTTTCAAACGCAATTTAAAATGAAAATTTAAATTGTACATTAACCTTTCCAACGCAATCTGAAATAAAATTCATATTATTATAAATAATATGAATATGAATTTACTAGTATTGTTAAATTTTATTATTCCAGTACAATATACATAATACAGACAATAGTCATTGAGGGGGACAAAGCAGGTGTGATCAAGTGAACTTACGATTGATTGAGAAATGTCTGCGATTGAAAGGTCGCACCTGAGCAATTTTCACTTCTGCTTCAATACAAGTTAAAGAATTAATAATAAATATTATATTAACATTTGCTTATAGTTTTGGATACAAACGGAATTTTATACGAAATAGTTTTCTTTGGCAACGGTACTTGTCCACATGTTTAATATCATGCTAGCCTAGATCTGATAAACACCATTGTAGAAACAGGTACTTCACTGATGAAGTCACCTTTAAAAATCATATCTGATAAATTATTGTCCTGTACCATTCCAAGAACCCCAAACCAAAACCACAACTTCATCAAAATTTTGGATTATAATTAATACATTATGTACTTTTAGTTTTCTTTTTTGATATAAATCTGATTTATTTCTTTTCCAATTTGTCATTTATATATGTTGTAAATTGTAAATATTTAGACTTGGTCTAATATTTTATATATATATTAAGATTATTAAAATTTCATTTATGCAGTAGTAGATTTTTATTTCGATATAATAATCACAATATTATCAGTAGTAGTTACACTATTATAATAGTACTGATGAGTATTCTGATGATACAGAAGTGTTACATAATGAATTTAATCCTAAATATTAACATTTATTTATATTTTTGGAAATAAATTTCGGAATCTTACATAAAGTACTCTTCTTTGGTAAAGGTACTTTAGATTTAAGTCCACTGACAGAACTTAATTTGTTCACCTTAGTGGTGATATTAGGCCTGTTTAACCCCAGTGCAGAAACAGACTTCTGCAATGTGTTAGAACTCTTCTCTGTTGAATTAGATGATGGTCTCAACATCGAGGACGAAACCTGTTTCTTCAACATAGAAACAGGTTTATTATCGATGTTGCTAGCTGTTGGTCTACTATGTGCTCTAATATCCCTCAAAGAAGGATATTTGCTCCACAATTGATTTTTAATTGTTTTAACATCTGCAATTTTAGGCTTATCCATCGATGTCTTATTGCTGTTAAGGGGACTTAAAGGTGTTCTTTCCTCAAACGTAAAGGTACCCTGTCGTTCCAGTGTGCATTGTTTTTCCTGCTTCAATGTGCCTTGGACCATGTTCGACTTTTTGGAGATAATGAAGGTGTTCTGTCTATCTTCTTTCTTTAAGAAAGATTTATATTTTCCTGTTGAATGTTCGGTCTTCCCGTTGTTTTTCTCCACGACGAATGTCTTCTGTCTGGTGTCTTGGGTAAAGAATGCATATCTTTCAGATGCCATATCTACTCAGCTATTTTTACTTGACACTGTTCACCACAGGCTTTGATTCTTCTGAATCGTTGTACACAATTTTTGTTTTGGTACTGACGATCTTAACATGTTTTGACCTTGTTAATATAGTCATTGACAGGTAAATGCAAAAGTATTTTATTTTGTATTACCTAGAATTAGATTAAAGACTATTCTATTAGATTTATTTTAATATTAGTGTAATAATAGAAAATTCCTTAGATTCCTCAGATTTAATAATTAATTTTTATTTTCAGTTAACGTTTTCTTAACCTCAAGTATAGAATTTCTTTAAATCTTTATGTAAATGTTATATTAGACGTAATCCGAATTAGAGTTCAAATTATAATATACAGTATGGCCCATTTGAAATAATGGCACCTTCCTAAAATGTGTATATTTTGTTCGATTTTTAGAATCATTTTTTTTCAATTGTAAAGTATGAAAATATGTACTTATTGGTAAAATGTCACGTTTTTTGGTATAAAAATCTACTGGATTATTTATAGGCATGAAAATTAAAGAAATCATGCTAGGTAATTTTTTATAAAAAATCTAACACCTTCTGAAATTGGTGTATATAAAATTTCATAACACTTTAATTAATTACACTAGGGAATAAAGTGTCAAATATAGCATAAATTTTCTTATTTTTCAATAATATTAGAATATTATACTAACAATATTTTACTAATTACGCTACACTTATACTAACACATTATCAATATAAATAAAATTGTTAAAAACAATATGAATTTTAATTTTTCAATAGAATTAGGAATACGCATAATTTTGCTAGTATGGTCTCTTCAATTTTCATGTCCAAGGAATTATTCTGCAGGTTTTTAATTGAAAAATAAATACCAAAAAATACAACTTCTGTTTTCCAATCATATTCTTCTTATTAATTTATTTATTTTCATTAAATCGTCTAGGGAATAAATGGTCAAAAATACCATAAATTTTATTATTTTTCAACAACATTATATTCACTTCTCTTAAATCTCATATTTTGTTAGATTTAATGGAGAATGAAAGATAACCAACAATTTATGCAAAAGCTATAATAAATGCATTGCATTGAATGGTTGAAATACAGTATTATTGGTATAGTATTTCAACATTCTTGAAAAATAAGATAATTTGTGCTATTTTTGAGTTTATTTCTCGAACGAAACATTAAAAGAACTTTTAACAGAAATATGAATATGCATTTTTCATGGATTTCATGTACTAAGGTAATTTATGGTAAGTGTAACTGCAAACATTAATATTGAATTAATAATTGGTTTAGATGAAAAATCAATAATTTTATAATAAAATTGTAATGAAGATATTAGGGTATTGAGGGTATTAACAATAGTTTAATTTTTTAAAATCTAATTAAATTATATTAAATTTTATGAATGAATGATGGTATAACAAATTTTGTTTAATTGAATATTAGTTCGAACTCATACACTTTGTTTATCAATAAAAATATTGAAACAAGTTACTATTTTTAAAGTAAACAATTAAACAAGAATGAAGTTGTTTTCAATAGATCGATTAGGGAATAAATGCTCAAAATACCATAAATTATATTATTTATTTTATAATTTATTTATTTATTTATTTATTAATTTACTGATTATATTATACTTAAATCTCATATTTTCGTAAAAGCTATAATGCATTGAATTGAATAGTTGAAGTACAGTATTATTGGAATAGTATTCCAATATTAAATTATAAGATAATTTGTGCTATTTTTGAGTTTAACATAAATTCATTAAAAGAATGTGAAATTTTTCACAGAAATATGAATATATAAATATTCTGACATATATCAATATATCAATTTCAGATTTTCTTTCTTTAGTATAAGAAATTATACATTCATTAATTTCGTGACTATTATAAGAATTTGTTGTGGGTCATAAAATTTATATATTTTATTTTATAATATCATGCTTTATAATCAAAGTTATATTGTTTTTATGGGGGTGTCTCGTTTTCAAATGCGATTAAAATTTCATTTGTGCAGCAATTATATATTTTTATTATTTCAGTGTTGACAACAGTAATTGTAGTATCAAAGCAATCAAGTTACCCCCTTTTGACACATTCACTTTGATACTTGTTAATAAACTAATAATAAAAATATTATTATTATTATATATTATTAGTTTTAACATTTACCTATAAAGGTTTAGAAACAAGTATCGGAATTTTACATGAAGTACCATTCCTTGGTTTAGGTTTGAGTCCACTGTTAGAACTTGGCTTGTTCAACGTCGTGCTAGTTGATGATCTGTTTAACACCATTGTAGATCCAGGTGGCTTCAACATCCTTGACTTCTTTAACACAGGTTTATTTTCGATATTGTTAGTTGTTGAACTAACAACAGAAGCAACTCTAATATCTTTTAATGAGCTGCTTTTGCTCCACAATTGATTGTTAATTGTTTTAACATCTGCAATTTTAGGCTTATCCATCGATGTCTTACTATTGTTAAGTAAAGTTAAAGGTGCTCTTTCCTCAAATGTACAGGGGATAATGAAGGTGTTCAGTCTTTCTTCTTTCTTTAAGAAACTTTTATATTTTGATAATGAAGGTTCGCTCTTACACTCGCTGATTTTCTCCACAATAAATGTCTTCTGTCTGTTGTTTGGTGTAAGGAACATGGAACTTCCAGATGCCATATTTACACTGATATTTTTACTTGATAAAAGATAAATTTGCCTCAGACTTTGATTCCACTGAATCGTTGTACACAATTTTTGTTTTGGTACTGAGGATCTGTTTTGACCTTTTTAATATAATCATTGACAGGTAAAATCAGAATTACTTTATTTTGAATTACATCAATAATTACCTAAATATTAAATTAATAACTGAATTAAGTCTCCGATTATATTTATTTTAATATTGGCTTATCACTATTAAATTCCACAAATCAATTTAAATTATTTTAATTTAATATTATTCATTTTCATTTTACGTTAACACTTTCTCAAACTCATTAAGTATAGCTTGTTGTGCGTTTTATTAGACCGTTCATTCAAAAATTCATAAATAAATTGTTTACCCACCCTAATGAATGAGCAAACAGAATATCAAATTACTCCTTTAAGGATTTTCACCTGGTTTAATTTGACTTAATGAGAAGCTTTTAATTTCTTTGGACTTGAGATTATATTAAATCATATCGTAATTTTAATCTTAATTTCATGTCATTCATTAAGTTGCAGGATTAATTAATATGGTCATATATAATAATTATAAACTATTTTTAATTAAAAAAAGTGATTAAATTTTGTTTTTTTGCAAAAACAGTTAGTAGACTAGAATCGCTTTGATAAATGAATTTATAGTGGTCATTTATTTCTTGTTCCTTTCCTTAATCCCAATCCCTTGTGCAAATAATGGGTATTTAAGGTTTTCGACGACCTAGGCAAAAAGGTGGATGTTTGTGGGCAAAATGTTGATTATCCATCAATCATTAAAAAAAGTCAATCACTTTATTTTATTTCCCTAAGAATATAGCCACAAAAAGGATAATTTCTGCTTTTTACTATTCGAGTTTTCATTTAATGGTAGATTGTTCATTGACTCAAGATGAATGCAATATTAAATGTGTCAGTTTTCGAGCAGTCATTTATGGATAATTTCCATTCTGCGTAATTAAATAATTACTTTACAGTCTACATCCGTGGAAAAAAGTTATTAAACAGAAATTCGTCCAGTTATACTCGAATCTGTTAAATTGCCTGTCACCATTGAACAACGTCAATCGGCTAAATCAAATTGTAAATATCGCCTCTAATCATGCAAATTCATCTATAAACATTACCGACGTGAACACGGCAATAATAATGGTTTTAATTCTGAAAAGCAATTTGCCACACATATGCAAATCTCATTTAATTGTTCGGACAGTGGAAATTATTTTTAAAACTAATTCACTAAACAACTGTATTAATCACTGCGAAAATCAAGATTGATTGACGTACTCATTACTGAGTTGTTCGTTCCTGCTGACAAAAAAATTAGTTACAAAGTAAATAACTGGATAGTTGGAACAATACACTTAAGTTAGAAAAACTTCCGCCTATGAAACTTATGATTTCGCACGAAAAAGTTTCGTAATCATACTAAATGGATTTTGTAAAAGTTGCACTTGGACGAAATTATGAAATTAATTAAAATACCTGTATACCTTTGAGGTAAAAGTTTTCTTTGTTTACGCGAAAGAATTCACCACATCAAGCGAGATATTTCATTCGACTTTATGACGCGAATCGTTCAGATTTGAGATGGAATTCTGGATTTTTAAAACGGGCATTCTTGTGCTGCGAACAACTCATTTACTAATGGAATTTATGGTAAGTGCAACTGCAAACATTAATGTTGAATTAATAATTGGTTTAGTTGAAATTAATAATTATATTGCTTCATTATATTTGTCTGTAATATTCTATGATTAATCTGCTAAATAGTTTATTATGTATGAACGTAATTATAATTATAATCATCGTACATATCGATTAATAAAATCAATAATTTTGTAATAAAATTGTAATTAATTATTGAAACAAGAGTTTAAATTTTTAAAATATAATTAAATTATATTAAATTGTATTAAACAAATTTTGTTTAATAGTTATTGATTGTTAATTCCAACTCGTACAGTTTGTTTATCAATAGAATTATTGAAATAAGTTAATATTTTTAAAGTAAACAATTTAACAAAAATGAAGTTGTTTTATTTCAATTTTAGTTCACTGGTGTTTGACAACGTGTTCTCACAATGTCACAGGTATTTTAAGTTTTATTTATTGTTTTCCTACGTAATGAATTGACATTAAATGCAAAATTCTAATTTATGTGAATCATTACTCTTTACTAAAAAAACTACACTCAAGCATAGCTGACTCAATCAACAATTGAATTCTGAGAAGGTATTCAGAAATGAATAACACAACCAGACAAGAACAAGGTCAAAAAAGGTTTCAAACCATGACTAAGATTGTTTTCTATGTATCCAAACATTGAGGTAAAGGTTTGTAACCAGCAATTTTTTGCAAATTTAATTTGAGCAAAATAAGACAAGCAAAAATTACAAAACTTACATTAGCACCATTTGCTGGGACAGAAGATAATGCCAGATGGGTGCATCAGTAACTTTTTAAAGTAGATATTTCTACTATGGTTTGGTCTCTCAAAACCTTTTTTAAGATTAGTCAAAATTTGGAATAAAATCAAGATGGTAACTAATACCAGAGAAGAAAATACTCCATATTAATTTTATTTATTTTTATTTATTTAATTTTTGTAGAAATGTTATCCGTTGTTAGATCCATTTTTAACAGGTACTATATTTTTTTAATTAATCAGTAAAGTTACCTTTAAATACTATAAAAAATATGATTTAGATGTTTACTAAATGTTTAAACATTGTGAATGCGCAAACAAATTGTATAATCAAAACTACATCCAAAAGGCAATTAATTTTATGTTTTCAAATATCTTATCCTAATTCATTTGAATATTTTAATAGAGTTTTTTGTTTCGCATCCACCATTTTTACAACTGCTGTTAAAAATGGCGAATGCGCCACCAATCCAATAATTAGTTACTATTAAACAAACTTTAAGAATAAGTTGATTATATAAAAAGTAATTTATTTTACCCACTGTTAGATCCATTTTTAACAGGTACTATTTAAATTTTTTTAATTAATCAGTAAAGTAATCTTTAAAATACTATAAAAAATATGATTTTGATGTTTAATAAATGTTTAAACATCTTGAATGCGTAAACAAATTGTATAATTACAACTACATCTAAAAGGCAATTAATTTTATGTTTTCAAATATCTTATCTTAATTCATTTGAATATTTTAATTAAGTATTTTGTTTCGCATCCACCATTTTTACATCTGTTAAAAATGGCGAATGCGCCACCAATCCAATAATTAATTACCATTAAACAAATTCTAAGAATAAGGTGATTATATTAAAAGTAATTCATTTTATCCACAGTTAGATCCATTTTTAATAGGTACTATTTAAATTTTTTAATTAATCAGTAAAGATACCTTTAAAATACTATAAAAATTATGATTTTGATGTTTAATAAATGTTTAAACATCGTGAAGGCGCAAACAAATTGTATAATTAGAACTACATCCAAAAGGCAATTAATTTTATGTTTTCAAAATCTTATCCTAATTCATTTGAATATTTTAATTAAGTTTTTTGTTTCGCATCCACCATTTTTACAACTGTTGTTAAAAATGGCGAATGCGCTACCAATCTAATAATTAGTTACTATTAAATAAATTCTAAGAATAAGACGATTGTATTAAAAGTAATTTGTTTTATCCACAGTTAGATCCATTTTTAATAGGTACTATTTAAATTTTTTTAATTAATCAGTAAAGTAACCTTTAAAATACTATAAAAAATATGATTTTGATGTTTAATAAATGTTTAAACATCGTGAATGCGCAATCAAATTGTATAATTACAACTACATCCGAAAGGCAATTAATTTTATGTTTTTAAGTATCTTATCCTAATTCATTTGAATATTTTAATTGAGTTTTTTGTTTCGCATCCACCATTTTTACAACTGTTGTTAAAAATGGCGAATGCGCAACCAATCCAATAATTAGTTACTATTAAACAAATTCTAAGAATAAGTTGATTATATAAAAAGTAATTTATTTTACCCACTGTTAGATCCATTTTTAATAGGTACTATTTAAATTTTTTTAATTAATCAGTAAAGTAACCTTTAAAATACTATAAAAAATATGATTTTGATGTTTAATAAATGTTTAAACATCTTGAATGCGTAAACAAATTGTATAATTACAACTACATCCAAAAGGCAATTAATTTTATGTTTTCAAATATCTTATCCTAATTCATTTGAATATTTTAATAGAGTTTTTTGTTTCGCATCCACCATTTTTACAACTGTTGTTAAAAATGGCGAATGCGCCAATCCAATAGGAATTTCGTTGTGGGCCAGAAAATTTAGACATTTTGTCTAAAATCACATAATATCATGCTTTATAATTGAAAAAATATATTGTTTTTACATTTACATTTTATGAGGGTGTCTCAATTCAAAAGAGAAATTAAAATTTCAGTAGTTATATATTTTTATTTCAGTACACAATTCATAATGTTGACAATAGAAATTGTCAAAGCAGAGGTGAGAAGTTAATTGCTTTTGGCACATCTACTTTGAAAATGAACTAATAATAAAAATTATTAGTTCATTAATAATATTAACAAGTTTCGGAATTTTACGCAGATTTCTGCAACGATGTGTTAGGATTCTGGCTTTTCAGTGTTGAATTAGTCGGTGGCTTCAACATCGTTGACGAACCCTCCTTCTTTAATACAGGTTTATTTTCGATATTGTTAGTTCTTGAACTAACAACAGAAGCAATTCCAATATCTCTTAATGAGTTGCTTTAGCTCCACAATTGATTTTTAATTGTGTTTATTAAAAACAAAGTAAAAACCTGTGAATATAATGATGAGGGTTGTTCGGATTTGCAACAGAAACTTTTGTAAGAAGTAAATTAATATTCTATAATGTATATAATTATGTATTAATTTTAATGCATTTATAAAATTATTTCGGAAACATTAATATAATATTTAAATTTAATCATTTGGTATTTGAATCTATTGAATGAATAAATATAAATTGTAGGCTTATTTAATTTTCAAAATTTGGTTTATAAATGTTTAATGAACTGTGCTTTTACATAATTTATGAGCAATTTAAAATATAAATAAATAATTAATAATATTTTTTAATTGCCAATAATTTTCCATATGATTAATAATTTATATATCAACTGCTTAGTAATTTTGAATTAACCCATTAATATTTTTAGTGCATCCACTAAAATTTTAAAAATAGGTGCTAAATCAATTAAAACGAAACAAACGAACTATCCAACAGCCTGACTGTTCGTTAGACACAGTTTCCACTGATTTGAAATCAAACAGAATTATCCATAGAAATAAAAAAGGAAAATGAACATAATCTCCGTTAGATTTTCCAGATAACGAGACGTGTGAAATTAAATGAGAAATTATCGTCAGAGCGGCAATTCGATTGCAATACGTACGTACGTAAAGTTCAATTGCTGTGAACCCGGTTTTATTCGGCATTTCAAGCTGCATAAATTGACATCTACACATATAATAAACAGGATGTTTGTTCATTTTCAATTTGCAGCCCATTTTATTCTTCCTGTTTCCTTTCATTTACGGTAAATGTTACTGGGTCGATTATTAAAAATAAATTTATAGCAGGCAATTATAATTAATTAATTTTGAACGAATGCAGTTAAAAAAATACAATTCGGTTTTCGCAAATAAAAATAATTCACCACAACGCATAATTGAATTGCATTTAAATGTTAAGCGTCAATTTTCTGTCGCTCACAATTTAATAAATAAATGAATAATAAATTTTGCATTCATTGTAGTCGAATTCATTTATACAATGCAATAAAATTATTTTTTTCGAATATTGAAAATTGTTAATTTAAAATGTTCCCAGTTCGTATATGAGGGAGCTCATTATAAATAACTTGAGGCTGTTTACGATTTTTTTATGTAAAACAGAAAATCAATTCCTTTTGTATTAAGAGAATTAATATTAATTATGTCTATATAAGAAAAAGCAATAATTGTTCGTAGCCAAAATTGCAAATATTGTTCCAAGTGCTTAGTTAATATTTGTCAATCAAGAAAATTAAGTAAACAATTTTATGTTTAATTTAAAACATTTTTCATATTATTTGATGTTTCAATTTTATTTTTTGTGACAAATTTAATATTTATTAAATATATTTTCAAATATACAAAATTGCCCTAAAGTTAAGTGTTTTTTGATTTATTGTGGTGTGAACAAAACACTAAAAAACAATCCAAAAATTATACTTAAAGGCATCATTTTCAATATTTATTTTGTTTATACTTTTTGTGTTGAATAATGGTGAAAGTTAACCAGCTTAAAAGTTATAAAAAAGTTAATAAGTTAGTTAGAATTTAGAAGGGGGATTAAATAAAAGAATGTTTTTAAAGAAACACTCACAAAATCAATTTTATCTAAATCAATAATTTCTTTGCCGGAAATTACATTTTTAAATGGTCTAATAAAAATACAGATTTTGATAGGCTTAATGGGTTTTACTACTATAAATGAATTATTGATTAAAGTTTAATAATTTCGATAAAAAAATGTCCCATTCTGATTATAGCTACGTAAAATCGTTTTTATTATTCAAGATGTAATGCGAAAAGTATGCAGATGTATGTTTTACGAATAAGCAAAAAGGAACAAAACGATTCGTAAATGTTCCACGTCTTTTTGTGGGTTTATCAAAGGCCCATCATTCCTCAGTATTAGTTGAACTTTACTATTTGCGACGTGACGAGAACTTTCTTAATATGTCCGTTTCTTACACTCGAAGAAATGTTCCAATTAAACCGGGAAAATTCACCACCGACTCCCTTAACCCACATAACAAAGTGTCTGAGTAAACGACAAAAACAAAATTTTGCATATCGAGATCTGATTAGTTTTTTTTTTAATTACTGAAGTTTCTAGAATTATCACTAGTTGAGAAACTTTAGCAATATGTTCTGATTTCAGTAACGTTATTGCATAATATTAAGTTTTCCAGTTGGTTCTGGTTTCAAAGGCCAAAGTTCAAACCCGCATTTTCTAATGAAATTTCTATCTCGTTACTAAGAATGAATATTTACTTTTTTAGGTAAATTAATAATAAAATTCTTATTAAAATCATTCCAACATAATTTATTATTTTGATAATATAAAAACGAACGAAGTATATTAATTAAATTCTAAAGTTTGTACTTAATTATATTATTGAAGGTTGAGAAGCAGTGTCCTTATAATACATGTCAATGATCCTCTCAAAGTTTTGAGGGTATTTACAAGTTCTGAATGTGTAGTTTAGTGAACAGCGCTATTTAAGTCATACGGCTTAATTCTAGTTATAAATTTAGATTGTTAAAGAACCAATTATTCCTAATAAATCACAAAACTTTTCCAGTTGGTTCTGGTGTCAAAGACTCATTTTCTAATACAACTTTTGTCTCGTCAAGAAATGAAAATGTACTCTTTTAGATAAATTAATAACAAATATTCTTATTAAAATCATTCAAATATTTAACACTTTGATAGTATTAAAAAGTACAAAATTTACTAATTAAATTTTAATGTTTGTACTTGATATTCAAGTTTTTAATGAACGTTGAGAAATAGTTTTCTTACAAAGCATGTCAGTGAAATCCTGTCCAAAGTTTTGAGGGTATTTATATGTTCTGAATGTGTAGTTTAGTAGTACTACTTAAATTATACGATTTAATTCTGGGTAGAAATTTAAATTGTTTAAGAATCAATTATTTCTAATAAATCATAAAACTTTTCCAGTTGGTTCTGATGTCAAAGCCTCATATTCTAATACAACTTTTGTCTCGTCGTCGTACTAGATATGAAAATTTACTTTTTTAGACAAATTAATAATAAATATTCTTATTAAAATCATTCAAATATTTAACATTTTGTTAGTATAAAAAAGTACAAAGTTTACTAATTAAATTTTAATGATTGTAATTGATGATATTCAAGTTATTATTGAACATTGAGAAAAAGTTTTCGTAAGATCTCTCCACAGTTTTGAGGGTGTTTATACGTTCTGAATGTGTAGTTTAGTGAACAGTACTATTTAAATTATACGATTTAATTCTGGGTAGAAATTTAAATTGTTTGAGAACCAATTATTTCTAATATATCCTAAAACTTTTTCAGTTGGTTTCGTTGTCAAAATCTCATTTCCTAATACAACTTTTGTCTCGTCGTCGTACTAGAAATGAAAATTTACTCTTTTAGATAAATTAATACCAAATATTCTTATTAAAATCACTCAAATATTTAACATTTTGATAGTATAAATAAGTACAAAGATTACTAATTAAATTTTAATGTTTGTACTCATCACATTCAAGTTATTATTGAACGCTGAGAAACAGTTTTCTTATAATACATGTTAGTGATACCTTCTCCAAAGTTTTGAGGATATTTATACGTTTTAAATGTGTAGTTTACGGATTATTCTGGGTAAAAATTAAGAATCAATTATTTCTAATGAATCATAAAACTTTTCCAGTTGGTTCTGGTTTCAGAGGTTAAAGTTCAAAACTTCATTTTCTAACAAAACTTCTGACTTGTCACTAAAAATTAAAATTTACATTTTTAGTTAAATTAATAAAAGTCTTATTAAAAGGTTGAACAAAGTATAGTAATTAAATTTCAATGTCTGTACTTGGTCTTATATGAATTATTATTGAAGTTTGAAAAACAGTTTTCTTACAATATATGTCAGTGTTCCTCTCTCCAATGTTTTGTGGGTTCTGAATGTGTACTTTAGTTTATACGGTTTAATTCTGGGTAGAAATTCAGATTGTTAAAGTACCAATTATTTTTAATGAACCATAAAAATATTAAAAGCAAATGAAAACATTAAAATATATTATTTAAAAATTGTGGCTCTGTCATGCAATATTTTATATGACTACATAAAAAGACAGAGTTATATTACATTTTTGTGCAACGAAACCATTACTTGAGTTACGTCAGTGATATGAAATATATTTTTGTATAAGGTAATTAAAAGGGACAATAAGATTTGAAATTGTATTTCTGACTATAATGATTCTTTTATCTGTAGTAACTTGTTTAACTTGAGTGTTAAAATGAACAATTCCATTCAGTATTCAGGTAAAAGTATTTTAATTAACGGAGGAATGTAACTTTCAATTCAGTTCAATTCAGTGTTGATTATTATTGATTTATTTCATAATATAACTATAAAAATATATAATTATACATTTAGAATAGGAGCATAAAGTATGTAAAACATAAAAACTATATAATAGATTTATTAATATCAGAAGTTATAAATTTACAGGCAACGAAAAATATTCCAATAGATCGAGGTAAAATAAGTCCAGACTCAATAAAAATTCTGATTAGTTATGTTCATAGTTTTTATGTGTGTTTGCCAAACAATCCAGTTGTAGATTTAATATCCGCAGATTTACTTTTAACACTTACGATATATTTGTATCCATTATTAAATTTCAAACCTACAAGTCAACAAAATTACTATTATGGCATTATTCAACAAACTTAACCATTCCACAATCTCGAATTAAACATGGGGGTCAAACACAACTGGTGATCAGTTCAGTTCCTGGATTAAAGGTAGGAAACAACGATGGAAATTCTCATTTGTACATAGATTTCAATACAATTCCACAAAATAGTGGAATATCTCTTGAAAACCGACCTGGAATTAATTATTTGTTTAATTTGTGGAAGTGTGATCTGAATGGTTTGCTAGGCAAATAAGGTTATTGATTCCGTGTGTGTAATTCGTAAGTCTTGTCATTGATTGAGGGTACAATGAATTTCCAATTTATTCCCAATCGGCAAGTTTGGAATAAAATTAGATTTACATTAAAAAGTATCATTGTTTTTATATAATTGTATTATATAATTAATTTTCGTAGCCATATTGAAAATATTATTAAGAATTTAGAATTGATAGTTAATAATAATATTAGTATTAGGGGGATCGGTAAGTAATGCCGTTTTCTGACATTAAATTCAAACGAATAATTTTTTGTTGTCTTTTTAATTATTTCAGATTTTTTTACTTACAATATATTGCCATTAAAAATTACCAAAGCACTCCCCCATAAAAGATATATTATTATAATAGACCTCCATTATGTAGCCAAAAAATATATTTAATAACATCCAGATAATCAAAATATATTTTACAATGTATTTTTAAACATAGGCAAGTTAAAAAATGTTTCCTTGATAGAAGTTCATTCAGAAATTTACTTTTATATTATTAAAAACGGTTAATATGGCTATTTTATTGTTATGTGATATTTATAGGAATATCATGGCATTAGTGAAGTTGCTGAGCGATCTACCTTGGTGGGAATCGGTAAAGAAGCAACTAAAAAAGATAGTCAAAACGAAAAAATACTCAGGAGATCATCGATTGTATGCAGAAAATATACGAAATGTGTAAGTATATAATTTTAGTTCGTTAATCATAAAGTGATTTGAGACTTGAGACAGTCTTCCAATCACTTTTTGCTTTAGACGAATTTAAGATGATCCTTTTTAGTGTTAGTTTGGATCCGGACGATGATCTGACCGACCCTCAGCAGTTTACTGGTTTACTCAACTTTTTAGACAATGATTTTGCAAATGTGGAACGTAGGAATTTTTAAACAAAACTCTTCCAAATATCGTCAAACATATTTTACTTTTGAAAGAGAAGAAGCCGAACGGCGGACTACATTTTAGTCTACAACAACAACGTAAATATTAATTAACATAGGCAAATTATTCTTTAATATGTTTCCTGTAACATTTCAGCTGACTGCACAGAATTAGAACACTCTTTTGTGTCGTCTTTGTTGGCGAACGCATTCTTTTCAACAATTCAAAAAAAAAAACCGACAAAAGTCATCCGACCCTGCAGAACTTTAACTTTTCGAATTGGTTCAAGAATTTAAGCTCAAATTCTCAAAAAGCTATACTCAAAAGCTTATTTCATTACTTCGATTGGCTGAAAGATAATGGTAACAGCGTTGGAACAATGAAGATACAGAGACAAGACAGAGACGTACAATTCAATATTTCAATTTCCAAAATAATCATTCCATTCCATGTGGTGCCATCGAAAGAATGGCTTACGATGAAAGACTAGTTAGAATGTAATTTACCACCTGGATGGTCGACCAACTTTGGTTAAGGGTGTTTGACAATTCTTCGATTGTTTGACATGGATTTGCTTCCACTTCTGCCCTTAGCATATCATTGTCTAAGGTCGTTGGTCTTCTTTATCGGTAGGAGTCAGTGAGATCAAAATTACCAAATCATTGTTGACACTTAAGAGCATCTAATGCACTTGGATAAACATCACAAATGCTTTTGGTTGAAACTGTGGCGTTACTACCATTGAAAAATTCATCATCTGCTCTTCTGGTATTTAGCTGGTCATTTCACCCCAAATTGTAAAAACAAATTAATATTGAAGTTAACAATAACCATAAAATAACTTTGGCAAGCCTTCGAGGAATGAGCTGACAAATGACAAGAATTTAAAAATGTTTATGTATTCTAAAGCATTAAAGAGAATTATAATTTCATTTAATTTATAGAATTTTGGGCAATAATTAAAACGTTTAACTAACAACAGTTTAAAAACTCTAATTTTAAGAAAACATATAATGAGGTTCATTTATCATTCAAAATTATAGACAATATTAATTAAGAATTTTATAAAATTAAGTATTTAAAAAGTTGTAAGTGACAATGGACTATAAAGTCTTTCAATTTATTACCGGTTAAGGTATGAATTAAGCTGAATTTAAACACGGAAAAGCAACAAGAACAGTTGCTTAAATATCCTTGAAAGTTTGAGGCGTTAAACATTTCCATAGTTTAATCATCATAATGTATTTTAATTAGTTTCCACTTTGCAAGAAGGTATGTAAGTAGAAATGTTCCGACCGGACGTAAACTTTTGAAATCGTGAGGCACTCAGCGAAAAACAAACAAGAAATTAAGGCCACAGTTGACACAAAACACACGACGGACTCGAAACTTGATGCAATTTCAGGCTACTTATTTATTTATTGTTTGCTGTCGATGTCAAATTGTCTGAGATTGTCGAACTCGGCAAATCTCGCTCTGATTTAACAAATACGTTATAAATTGTCACTGACAGATATTAAAAATGACAATTTGGGTGAAGCCGGATGAAAAAATAGTAAAACCCGACGTTCTAGCTCAAACAGAGTACGTAAGTGACTCGCCCAACTCTGAAACTAACTTGTTGCTAACCAAAAGTGTTGGAAAGAGGAAGACAAGAAGAATGGAGAACGAGAAATTCTTGGTGTCACTTACTGAAGATGAGCAAGTTGAAATCCTTATCTATGGAAAGTCATCCTTTCAAAAGCTTTTGGAGGACGAGGAGGCACTTCAGTTTTGGAACCAGTTTATTGAATTAGACGAGAAGGAACAGGAAGTTATCATTACAGGAAAGTTGTAAAATGTAAACACAATAGTTTTAGTATTTTATTGAATAATAAAATGGCATATTAAAAATATCCTTGTTTAAATTATTTTACACGAGCAAACTATTATCATTAAACGATATTTATAAGCAGTGGATGGAAGTTTTATGAACATTACCTTATAAACCTGCGATATTTTAATAAGTGGCAGTTACTTTACATCTAAGAAACACACATTTCCTTTCTCTTTTACCACATTTTTACTAGTTCTTGTCGTTTTCTTTTTATACACGGCATTTTCTCTTTATACACAGGAGCAACACATGGCGTGGAGATTAAGCAAGTAAAATGGGAAAAGGCAAACGTAAACCGGCAGACAATACGGCTTTTCGAACTGTATTTATGGTGAATTTTACGACGATATTGACAATATTTTTTCGTTTGCTGCATAAAGAAAACCATCGAATTGTCCCGCGTAACACCGTTAGACAAGTAATGGTGAAGGAAACACATTTGTATAGCAATGACGTTTGATTAAATAAATGAGACAGAAAATGCGGTTAATTATGTTTGAAATCTTTTGACTGGAAATTAGGATAAAAGGGCGAAAGTACATAGTGGTCTGTTTGATAGATATGGCATGGGAAATTGCCCTTTAAGGTTACGAGTAATCTAATGAAAGTTATTAGGCCGTTTCCATCTGTTTGTTCTCTCTATTTCCACATGTCATTTTACTGATGCGTGCAAACCGAATTTACGCTTTGGATTTTGCTAAATTGTTGTTTGTTTCAGTTAAATATGGGATTTTGCTGGCATTTGAACTTTGACAAATTGCATCATTTTTGTTCTGTTATTATGAATTCTCATCAGTTGTTGTTTTTGTAATTTCAATTCGAGAATAAAACTTTTTATTGATTTTGAAAGTTCAGAATTATCTGAAGTGTAATATAAAGTATTTGTCGGCAATTAAAATTAATTCAGTTCCTAGAACAAATGTTAAGCAAACATTTTCATTTTTTTTTCATGAAATTCAACTCATTTCCTGAAAAAATCACTTGAATTTAACATCTCCCAGGAATAATGTTGTTTTTTTTTTTCGATAATCTTTTATTAAGGTTCAAATATGTTTTTATTTAACGTGCTCGCTATTAAATTTCCAACAGGGATTTATTTTACCTTGTAATTTGAAAAGTCTTTTGTTACCTTTGTGCAAGTTATATCCGTGTTTACAAAGATTCCAGAATACGTCTTCTTGTCATCGTTCCATCGCGGACTAAACTCCATAACTCTAAATGTAAATTTGTCATGTCACCAACATTGTTATTAGTTAGTTAAGGTCTGATTGTTTGCTTGACAGTTTCAATCTAGTAAATAATTAAGGGTATCTGACATCGGATTACATTTTGAGGTTCCGGTTTGATGTCATTCTGTGTAAGTATTTTGTTGAATTGAATTAAATTGAACTGAATACATTTTCAAAACAGTACATAAAAATGATAAAGATAATCATTACATATAATTAATAATAATTAATTAACAGAATGAACTTAAGTTAAATTACCATTCCAAAAATATTAAATAAGAAATTAGAATTTCAATTAATTTATAAAAATCCAGATCGAAAAAAATATAAGAAAAGTTTTATGAAAGAATCCAGTTGAAAAATGAACACAATAAAAGTACAAAAGTTATGTATTAAATTTATTTAAATTAATGATTATGATAATGTATTAAATTAAGAACATTGAGAATTAATAAAACTGACAATTAGAATCTCAAAATTTAAAATATTTTAGGAATTCTAAAATGTATATAAGAAATTAGACATTTGCTTAATATGCAAAAATTAGTCCAATAATAAAAATAGCTTTAGCTAATAGAAAATTATAAACAATTTAATTAGAAATATAGTAAAGTCCATTAAAATTAAAAAAAAAAAATAAGGAACTATAAAATGAATGAAATCAATATTTGCAAATAAAATAATAAATTAAATAGTAAAAATTATATTAAAATTTTAATGAATTTGTTCAAATCTGATAAATAGTTAAAAAGTGTAAAAAGTAAAACTCATTGAAAATCCATGACAGTATTAAAGATATTATAAAAATAAGGATCTGAAAAAAAATATGTTCAGATTAATAACAGAATAAAAAATTGAGGAACTAATAATTATAACGAAATAATTAAATATACAAAATAATAATCTAAATGGTATAATAAAATTTAAAAAAAATCTCAAAAATAATTAGATTCTTAAAATTAAAAAAATAATGGAGGTTCTAAAAAGAGTAGAACAAATTAAACTTTTTATTAATATGAAAAAATTTCTTCAATAACCGAAGTGTTTATCTAAAAATTATAAAAAAATAATCAGAAATAAACCTCTTTAAAAATACAAAAAATAAATTAAAATTATTTTAATTCAGACAGTATTAAAGACATTATAAAATTAAGAACCAGGAAATTAAAAAAATATATATTCAGATTAATAATAATTTAAATAATTAAGGAATTAATAATTATAATGAAATAATAATTAAAAATAAAAAAACAGAATAGTATAATAAAAATAAAGGAAACCTCAGTATTTAAAAATTTCAAAATTATTGAAATTGATAATTAAAATTCAAAAAATAGAGGTTCTAAAAATTTGTTCAATATTCAAAGTGTTTATCTAAAAATTATATAAAAATTAATTAGAAATAGGGTTAAAATATTGTATAAATAATCCAGTTAGAAATAAAACTCATTAAAAATACAAAAAAAAAAAATAAAATACTTCAAATTCATAACATTATTAAAGATATTATAAAAAAAAGGATCTGGAAATTAAAAAAATATATATCCAGATTAATGACAATATAAAAATTAAGGAAGTAATAATTATAATGAGATAATTAAGTAAAAATGTAAAAAATAATAAATAAATATAATGTAAATATGTAAAAAATTCTTCAATAATAGAGTGTTTATCTAAAAATTACAATAAAATTAATCAGAAATAGGGACAAAATATTCCATAAAATATACAGTTAGAAATAAAACTCACTAAAAATACACAAAATAATTAAAATTGTTTAAATTCAGTTAATATTATTATAAAATTAAGAACGTGGACATTAAAAATATATATATCCAGATTAACGGTATTTTAAAAAATGAAGTAACTAATAATTAAATGTAAAAAATAAAAAACTGATTAGTATAATAAAATTAAAAAAAAATCTCAGCATTTAAAAATTTCAAAATTATTAAAACTGTTAATTAGACTCTGAAAATTAAAAAAATAAAGTTTCTAAAAAGTGTAGAACAAATTAGACTTTTTTAAATATGCAAAAATTTGTTCAATAATTGAAGTGTAAATTAATTAGAAATAGAGTCAAAATATTTTATAAAAAATCTAGTTAGAAATTAAACTCATTAAAAATACAAAAAAATAGAATAAAATAATTCAAATTCATAACAATATTAAAGATATAAAAAAACTGTAAATTAAAAAAATATATACAGATTAATGACAATATAACAAATTAAGGAACTAATAATTATATCAAAGTAATTAAATGTAAAAAATAATAAACTAGTATAATATAATCTGATAAATAGATTCTCAAAATTAAAAAAATAGAGGTTCTAAAAAGCAAATTACAGATTTGATTAATATGCAAAAATTTGTTCAACAATCGAAGTGTATCTATAAAAAATTCTGTTAATATAAAACTCATTAAAAATACATAAAATAAATTAAAGTTATTTAAATTCATGACAAAATATTCTATATTATATAATCTTTAATAAACAATATTATAAAATTAAAAACCTAGAAATTAAATAGAAAATGGTAAAACAAATTTAGTTAAAAAATTGCAAATTTGTCTCATTAATATTACAATAATTGAACATTAATATAAATTAAGTTATATAATACTGAAGAATATTATAGACTTAAGACATTAACTAATAAAATTGACAATCTCAAAATAATAATTCAACCAATTTATAAAAAAATGGTCGATAAAGAAAGAATTTATCCATTGGAAAAATATGTAAAATGTAATTAAAAATAAAGTTCATTAAATTTACAGAAATTGACTAATAAAATTACATAAATATTAATAAATTATAAAATTAAGGAACCAGAAAATTAATAAAATTGAATAATATATTTGAAAAAATTCCAAAATGATGAACAAAAAATTATAATTTGAATTAATTTGCAAACATCTCGTCAACAATTAATGTGTTTAACTACCAGAAAACGATCAAAAACGTAATTTTAGAAAAAAATCCGATTAGACATGACGTTCATTAAAGTTGCAGAAGTTGAGCATTAAAATTATCCAAATTGGTGTAATTTTTCCCCCCCGAGTTCGACGCAAATATAGATTAACTGTTTAAACAAATTAGGGCGAGCGATTCGCACGGGCGTAAAATCGAAAAAGGCAAAAAAAATAGAAGAAAAGCAAAAAAAAAAACAACACGAGAAAAGGAAACCAGAAAGCGAACGACGCATGTCCGCGTGTCGTATAAAAGACGCGCGAAGAGCGTCGAGACGGCCACAAACGGTGCACCCCCGTCCTGTGAACACGATCGCAGACACAAAGGGCGCAACAGAGGAGTCAGACATCCAGCCGTCGCACCGCCGCAACCACCGCACCACCTCGACACTCCACGGAGGGACCACTCGGTCCGGGTGAGCGCGTTTTTCCGGACAAATTGTTGCATCGCGGCCGACCGCGCCAACACCGACGACGCAACCTGTTGAGCTTCGCGCCCACCGACTTGCCAGCTTCGCAGCTTCTCAGCTTCGGTCTCCGATTCAAGGTACCATTTTTATTTCCATCAAGTTTCTATCGTTTTAATCGAAAATGTAATAAGGCAAATTATTGGTCTTTGCAAAATTTTTGAATATATATTTTTTTAATTTATTATTTATCTTAATTAAATTATTAACTAGGCTAACTAATTTCTTTTATCAATTTTTTTAATTCAGTCTATGTATGAATTTTTTATAAATGAATATTGTGCGTCAGCTTTACAGAATTATATTGAAGATATCATTTTTTTAATTAATTTAAAATTAAATTACAGCAAAAATTAAAAATACAATTTCAATTTAGTTTATTTGTCTTACCATATACATAAATATGTGTTTCTATAATTTGTATCGAAATTTAATTAGAAAATAACATTTCTTTCGAAATTTTTGAATATACATTTTTTTAACATTTTAATTAATTTCTTCTATTCATTTTTTCTTAAATATTTGTTTAATTTGTTTTATTTGTTACCCATAAAAAATATTTTTTTATTTTAAATCAATATTGTGCGTCAGTTTTACAGGACTATGTTCTGGAGTTCATTTTTATAGTTATTTTATCGGGTAGTAAATTAAAAAATTATTCTATTTAATGCTACACATTTTATTTAACACAGTGAAAAAAACAATAAATATTAATTTATATTATGTGCCACATTTTTACAGATTTGGTAAATTATTCAATAATCAACTATTTTCATATTTAAATGTATTTATTTTATATTTAGTATTTCTTAAATTTAGAATATATTGGAGTTCTAAATAAATAAAAAAAAATATTGTTAAATAATAGTACTGTAATTTAACTAAAGTTTGAATGCATATATTTTAGTATGCTAATCCATAGTACAAACAGAAAATTAAATTTCTGTTCAAATTACAGCAAAAACTAAAATTACAATTCCAATGTCGTTTATTTGTCTTTCCATATATATAAATATATGTTTTCTATTACTTTAATCGAAATTTAATTAGAAAATAATATTTATTTGGAAATTTTTATTTAATTTTTTTAATATTTCAACTGATCTTTTATCCATTTTTTTTTAAATTCAATATAATCTGTTTTAATCGTCACCCATAAAAAAGTATTTTTTATTTAAAATCAATATTGTGCCTCAGTTTAGGAGGATTATGTTGTGGAGATCATTTTTATAGTTATTTTATCGTGTAGTAAGTTAAAAAAAAATAATAAATATTAATCATTATGTGCCATAAATTGGTAAATTATTCAATAATTGCAGGATTATTATTTAAATGAATGTATTTTGTATATTAAAATATTTAGGATCTTTTAAATTTGGAATATATGGAATCTGTAAATAAATAAAATATTTTATAATATGAATGTATTGAATATATTTTTTAAACAATCTATAATTCAAACAGAAAAATAAATTTCTATTCAAATTACAGCAAAAATTTGAAATACAATTTCA
Organism: Aethina tumida; assembly: GCF_024364675.1. Taxonomy (NCBI): domain Eukaryota; kingdom Metazoa; phylum Arthropoda; class Insecta; order Coleoptera; family Nitidulidae; genus Aethina; species Aethina tumida. The sequence continues at coordinate 8,692,283 of NC_065438.1, forward strand.
ATTTAGTTGATTTGTTTTTCAATGTACGTATTTCTATAATTTTAATCTAAACTTAATTAGATAATGATTTTTCTTTGCAAATTTTTGATTCTATATATTTTTATTATATATTTTTTAACTTAATTAAATTAATAACTAGATAACATTTTAACTGATCTCTTTTATGCATTTTTTTTTTAAATTCAGTGTATGTTTAATCTGTTTTAATTATCACCCATAAAAAGTATTTTTTATTTAAAATCAATATTGTGCGTCAGTTTTGCAGGATTATGTTGTGGAGATCGTTTTAATAGTTATTTTATCGTGTGGTAAATTAAAAAAATATTCTATTTAATACGACAAATTTCATTTAACATGGTGAAAAAATAATAAAAAATAATTTATTTATTTATGTGTCATATTTTTGCGTATTTGGTAAACTATTCAATAATAAACTATTTTCATATTTCAATGTATTTATTTTGTATATAAAAATGTTTAGTATTTTTTTTAATTTGGAATATATTGAAGCCCTAAATAAATAACAAATTTTATAGTTAAATAATAATACTGTAATTTAAATAAAGTTTGAATGTATATATATTTTATTACGCTAATCCATAATACAAACAGAAAATTAAATTTCTATTCAAATTACAGCAAAAACTAAAAATACAATTTCAATTTAGTTGATTTGTTTTTTCATATGCATGAATAAAAATATGACTTCTGTACTTTATTAATGTACGAATATAAAAATGTAAATATGTGTGGTGCTTTCTAAATTTTTTTATTGCATTTAATGGATATTTTATCATCATTTTTATCACATTAATTTTAATAGTTATGTATAGGGGAGAGTCTATATTGGTAAAACATTAAATATTGAAGGCGTATCCACCATTTTTTAAAAGTTAATATAAGTTTAATTATAATTAAATTCAACTTGCAGCTTCAAAATATTCGAAATTTTTCTATTTTTTATCTCTATTTAACTTCACTTTTGCCATATTAATTTTACTAGTCATATTTAGGGGAGAGTAAAACATTTAATGTTTTTAAAATTGAAGGCGCATCCACCATTTAAAAAAAAAAATAATATAAGTTTAATTAATTCACTTGTAGGTTCATAATATTCAAAAATTTCTTTATTTTTGTTTCTATTTATTTTTTACTACTTTTAATAATTATGTATAGGGGAGAGTCTATTTTGTTGAAACATTAAAAGTTCTAAAAATTGAAGACGCATCCACCATTTTTAAAATTCAATATAAGTTAATTAAATTAAATTTATTCAAAATTATAATTTTTTCTCAGGTTTAAAATATTCAAAAATTTCTATTTTATATCCGTTTATGTATATTTACAATAACAAAGTAAATATATTAATAAACAGTTTTTAATTGAATAATCCAATTGAATTATAATATTGAATTAATATAATATATAATTAATTAACAAAGAGAATCATTAATTATGTCATTATATTTATATTATAATATCACTAATTTCTGTAAACAGTATATAAATAAATATTGAAGGATTGCAATAAACATCAAAGAGCACGTAATTATTTTTAATTAATAAACCATTAATTATTTAATTAAACGCGTCACAAGTGTTTTGACTGCAGCAATTAGTAAAATTAATATATTATAAAAATGGTACAATTAAAATTCCACACCAGATTTGTTGTATTAAACGAGGCAATATATTTTAACAGCTTACTCGCCGGTATATGTCACAGAAATATCCCCGTCAATTAAAATGATCCTAAATGAAACTTAAGTACTGGAGTAAGTATTACTGGAATTTAATTACTGCACTAATTTTATAAATAGCCAGGTTTTACGAGATACGGTAAAAGTGACTTGCCTACAAAAATAAATAAATGCCTGAATATTTCAATATTTCCTGACGTACTTAGTTAACAGTTAACAGTTAATTAATGTTGTACAAAATATTATTTCAAGTATTAATTATTTGTTTTAACGTGGTCGTAATTTAATTTAAACTTGCATTAAAATATTTCATTTGGATATTATAAATTAGTTAAACCGCAAACGAATTCCACCCCATTGAAAATAAACACCCGACGTATTTTTGTGGTTTAAAATAATTTTAGGAAATGAATTTCTAAATCCCATTAAAGTTTGCATCGCTATGAATTTATGCAAAACCCTTTCTCTGAAGCCCACACGAAAACTTTAAACAGAAATGATCGTTTAACCTGTTTTTGTTTCGGGTTATTAAGCACATCGATACTAAGACGAATTTGTCTCGACTTTAAGACGATTTGGCTGTCCGAAATTCAGTTCAACCCTTAAATTAACGTACACAAGTGGAATTCTTGATTTAAAACCATCGAGAACTGAAGTTTATTTAAAACGGTTTATTGTTAATGCTTTTAATAAGGAAAGAAAATGGTACGAGACGAACTAGATTAATCACCAAAAAGACGCTATTTAAACCGAAACTGGAAATGGAACTGGTAGGAAATTTTACGACAACCGTATCAGTTATAAAAGTATACGCCGCTAATTCCACCTTAGGGTTAGACCCGGGGGGATTTTCCACCTGTTATACAGCCATCTTAAAGTGTATTGAGGGTAGATTGATTGCCCCCATTCACCGGCAGACTCAGATATATTTCCAACTTCATATGTGAATTAATAACAATGTAATAAATCATTTTTAGGCCCATTGTTCAAGTTTCCACGTCGGAATTAATTTCAAAATTGTTATGTTACCTCAGAATTAACGTGTTGAGTGTGAAAAAATTAATTATGAGGTTTTCTATTGAGGCTTTTGCCTCCGACTTGATTCGACGACAGAACATTTAAAACACTTTCAATAAATTTCAATTCCCTCTATGGACTCATATGTGCGAGTGACATGGGGAAAATATTCTAAAATCATGTCCCAGTAGGTTTTAAAATGCCAATTTATTTCTCCTTTCCGCTGTATGCAATATATTCATATGAGAAAACTTTATGCATTGCTTTATTTAACACATATTCAATATATTGCGTATTATCATAATTTTATGTGCATGATAAATCAAATAACTTCGGCAAAATTGTCGGTTATCATTAAGTACACAAAGTATCACTTCAATTTATTGATTTGAACAACAGATTTGGAACTGATTTGCTGTGCAGTTTTACTAAAATTCACTGTTATATGAAACATGATGGGTTTATTAATATTTAGCACAGACTAAAAGTAAAGGAAACTTTTGTCAGAATTCACTTTTTTTAACAAAAGTTAAACTTGAATTCGTCATTATAACAACAGTGGCAAAAAAACAGACGAGACATATTAAGTAAATTGGTTCGAAAATTTATCGAGTGTCCGTGTGTTTTGTCAATTATTCATTGACATGTGACAACGCTTGTCGAAGTGGTCTTCAGTCCAAACCTGAATTGCCCTTTGCATTCGTTAGTTAACTCTATTATTTCATGGATGTGCTTAATTAATTCGTTGGATCAATACCATTTTATTAAAAAAGAAAATATTATTATTTGTACACGCCTTAATTATATTTGAAATGTCACATTGCGAGAAAAGTGTTGGTTTTATTGAATTTCCTGATGGTTTGCTCTGTGTATTTTTTTGTATTATGTTTCATCGCAGCACAATTTCACTCGTTCAAGTTGCAATTTCCACTGCTTTGATGTTTTCTATTTTTCATAGTGTGTTTTTCAGTCCGTTATGGGGGACGAAAAATTTTAATGAAAACTCACGTACAAATATCCGGACAATTTCGTTTGAAAAATTCCGTAATTACCTTTTAAAATAATTTCTCATTAAAAGGGCTTTTAGAAAAAAATTCTGGTACCGTTTATACCAACGGTATTTTCAAACGGGTTTTTGTGTTCATTTTTGAAGCAAAAATTCGTTTTACCCTTTTACTTATGCTAATAAGGCTTTTTTTCTACTCGATCTGGTCCAAAATAAAAAATCACGTAATGCTTTTAATCTTTAAAACGTGCTTTTTAAAGAACTGATTAAATTGATCTTTTAATGTGTTCCTGGAAAAAAATTAATTTGAAAGTTACAACCTGAAATTATTTTTTCAGAATCAAAGAATGTGATTTTACCATAGATTTTAGTAAGGGTGGAAAATTAATTGTAAATAATTATTTGTTGATATTTAACAGATAAATGTTTTGGAAGTTAAGAAATAAAGTGCCCACTTTCAGAGGATTAACAATCCCTAAGCAATTTTCTAAAAGGTGCAGCTTTTAACTTGTCTCCTGAGGTTTGATATATTATTCTTATTTTGTCAGACAGGACAATTTTTCAAGTCTTCCTATTAATGTACATTTCCTCTCGTGTCTTATTTATTTGTACTTACATACGTACGTGTTTTTTAGAAATTCCACTTTAATCATCAACATACGCTCCTTCAAGTGTGATACATTCCAACACTTCTTCATTTGAGCCTAATTTCTTTCCATGGAGTATCTTTTTCCAGTTTGCAAAAAGCCAGGAGACGCTGGGGGCCAAATCTGAAGAGTATGATGGGAAGGAAGTAATTCAAAACGGTTTTATGGTTTTTTAAAACTATTTTGTTTACATTTTTTACCTTTTCCGGAACGATTTTGGACGACTGGAGGGTTCAGTATTATAGGTGCTTGTACCGCAGCCATTTAAATTCACCATAGTCAATAAGAGTTGATTTCCCTGGTGCAGAATCCCCATAATGTTTATCAAGCCACTGTTTGGCTTCAATAACATTTTCCCCATCAAAAAATGGTGTTTAGTCAACACACGAAATTCCTTTCTTGAGAATTACAAAACTCGGGTCACTAAAACGACTGTAACCTCCAAACTACCAGTCAGAATGTCATAAAATTTTGATGCATACTGTTTGAATGAATGAACTATCCGGGAATTTGTGGGTCTGTGAATAATGTGGCCATATACATTGCTCATGTATAGAGTAATTTTAGAAATATTCATTTGTCTTAATAAAACTGTACATTTAAATATCCATATTATTATTAGTTATGCAGTAGATATGTTCGATAACAATAATACGGCAATATAATTATTTATTACTGAATTTAAATAGGAATTATTAATATTTAAAAAAAAATCAAGGGTCTAAATTATAGCAAATATAAAATAAAACAGTATGTAGTAATATATCCCTTATTTATAATAACTAAACACCTTTATTCATTGATTTCAGCAGCTTTTCAATATAATCCATCGATTTCTTTCCACTGATTTTGAACTTCTTCGTAGAGTTCATTCAAATTTGATAGTCTTTTTTCAGTCAATTTCATCCTAAAGGTTTTCAATTGGATCGAGGTCTGGGCTTTGTGCTGGTCAAGACATTACATGTAGTCCTTGGGAAGTTAACCATTCTTTAACAAATTTAGACGTGTATTTCGGATAGTTATCTTGCTGGAAGGTACACCTTAAACTCATGGTTTCTTCGGAAAATGGAAACGTTTAATTCTCCAGATTCTTGCCCCTTTTTTGTACCACTTTTGGGAACTCCTTCTAGAGTGTTCCTTCCATTAAAATTGGAAATTGATTTGTTTAAATTTATGTCGACTGTAATTTTGCTTTGCTTTTCACCATTTCGAAACTTTTCTACAATTTGTTGTTTAATTTGTCTTGATAAAAGGGCACCTTAGGCATTTTTAGCTTTAAAGAACGATGTTGGACTGCTAATTCTAATGATACATATTAATAATTAATTAGTTAAAAACCCAAGTTGGAAAATTTCGGTTGTCCAATTAAGAAGAGTACATTTTCAATATACTAAACATAATGAAAACCGTTTTCCCATCTCAATTTTAATCAAATTAGTGCCCATTAAACTCTTAAATACTCTCCATCATGAAAGGGCAGGTGGGTAATCTTAAACCTGAGCAACGCATCACGAACCTAACTGCAGCCCTTATTAACTTAATCACATTTAACGACGATAGGTTCGGGTGTCATTTAATTTTCTAAATATCATATCGCAAATGGAGGGAAAACGATTGAGACGTTTAGAGTTACGCGACGTGCGTCACGGCAACAAATAGGACGGAATTGTAAAAGAGGGTGGAAAAAAGATGAGTGTCACTTAGAAGGGAAGTGCCGCAATTAAAACAGCAGGCCGCCGACCCATTTTCCAAGACGGCGAAGTGCAATCTAACACCATTAAATCAGCGCCAGGTGCGTTCGCAGGTCAGAGATGGTGCTAGAAAACATTTCTTAATCATTGCGATTTTAACAAGACGGTTTTTTGTCGATGAAGACAGAGCGGGACATTAAAAACCCATTTCGGGATCATACATCTGCGATAAGTGGCGGAGATTAGGGTTCACGTTTGATTTAGCATCGAATCGATTCGATGCCGTTTCGTTGGCACCATTCTATTTTCACACGTGTCCCCCTAATTAAGGACCCAGTTAAAAAATCCAATCTCACCGGGTATTAGAGTTAAGCCAAATGGATTGCACTGTTGTTTTTTTTTTTTCGTCCCGTTTTAAAACTGCGATTGAAATGGCCGGTGAAAAAGCGAGCTTCTCGAATGTCTGGATAGTCGATGTTTTCAATTAATTGACGCGATATATGCAGATCAAGCAGGAAGATTGATCCAGTAAATTTTCATTAAAGAAACGGGAGCAAAACAGCTTAAATAATAAATGGAAAACAATTAATTACAGTAGTAAAAAAATAAATTACTAGTATAATCAATAAAAATAGTCTTTATTTGTTATTACAAGGAATATTAAAATTAACAATAAAAATGTGATAAAAATTTTATAGTATTAGTAAATTTTATTTATATTTATAATAAAATATAATATTTTCTAGCATAAAATAAACTTTACAATTTTTCTTATCGTCAATTGATAGATTTATTAGAATTACAGTGAAAAATACTTAAATTATTTGTGCCTCTATTAAAATTTTGTGCTTCTAATAAACTTTAAAATATGGTTTATCTAAAATACTAACAAAGTTTGTTTTTATTTGTAATACCTTAATTTTATTATAATTTTCAATAAACTACACATACATTAATTTTTATTACAAACTCTTGACGATACCACTATTTTTCTAGTGTAATTTTGTAAAAGTTATTATTCTGGTACAAATTTAGTTTTATTTAGTTAATGAAGTTAGTAAATATTTAATATATATTTAAATGTGGAATAATTATTAATTTTGAACTTGAATCTTGAATTTAATTACATTAATAAATCAGTTATAATGAATAAATCATTCAAATTTCTAGAGTTAATTAACATTAACTTTAATATAAATTCAATATGTTTTGTCTGGAACATTGATATATAGATCAATACTAATTATTATTCCTCAATTAGTATGAATCAAATTATCCCTCGTCTTTGATCTTAGAGACACATAGAAATGAAAATATAATTCCAGAATTAATGGGAATTAATGGTTTTAACATGGATGCATTTAGGTTGCATGCACAAAGGGATTAACCATAATATTACAAATTAGTACAATATTGCAATTATTCGTAAGAATGTAATTAATTCATTTGTTATTTCAGTGGAAAATAATGTTTACTAAAATATTTACCCATGTTCGTGTTATAACAAGCATAAATTTCTGCTCTGTTTAATTGAAACCTTTTGTAAAAATGAACTGAAAATAACATGGCACAATTGTGGTTTTGTTTTATCTTGTAATTTGACAGGTGATATTTCTATAGAAATAAAATATTGAAATTGATAAATTAAAATTCACATTGATGATATTTTAGGTACAGAAAAATGTAATTTACTTTTAATTAACGTTTAACATTACAAAGTAAATTTATAAAACAAGAGAGTTCTTGGAATTGGAGAAAAGATCAATTTAAAACTTCTCTTCAAAATTGTAACGTTTATTACTTAGAAAATTTGGAAATGACAAAAATAAATAATAGTCACATGGAGAAATGTCTGGACTACGTGGTGGAGAAAATAGAAAAGACACTTAATATTTTTTGAAGCTTTCATTGAACTTCTCATGTTGCCTATCTTGGGATATAATAAAAAACAATTAAAACTCCTTTTCTATTGACTAAAAAAACTCGTCTTTGAGTATCTATTTTAAGAAACAGTAGACGACTCATACAGGCATATTATTTAATTATAACATTTTGTGAAAATGAAGACAATTGTGGCTTTATTTTACTTTGTAATTTGACAGTTAATAACTTTATATAAACAATATATTATAATTCAAAAATTAAAATGCACAATGATGAAAATATTAGCTATCGAAAAAAGTAATTTGCTATAATTAACGTTTAAAATTAAAAAAAAACAAATTTTTAACACAAGAGAAAAAATACTGAGTTCTTAAAATTGGAAAAAAGATCAATTTAGATTTTCTTTTCAAAATTGTAACGTTTATTACTTAGAAAATTTGGCAATGGCAAAAATAAATAATAGTCGTATAGAGAAATGTCTGGACTACATGGTGGATAAAATAAAATATTCCATTTAATATTTCGAAGCTTCCATTGAACTTCTCATGTAGCCTATCTTCGGATGTTATAAAAAACAATTAAAACTCTTTTTCTATTGGTTAAAAAAACTCGTCTTTGACTATCTATTGTAAGAAACAGTAGACGACTCATACAGACATACATTTAATTATAATATTTTGTGAAAATGAAGACAATTGTGGCTTTATTTTACTTTGTAATTTGACAGTTAATAACTTTATATAAACAATATATTATAATTCAAAAATTAAAATGCACAATGATGATAATATTAGTTATCGAAAAAAGTAATTTGCTATAATTAACATTTAAAATAAAAAAAAACAAATTTATAACACAAGAGAAAAAATACTGAGTTCTTAAATTTGAAAAAAGATCAATTTAGAATTTCTTTTCAAAATTGTAACGTTTATTACTTAGAAAATTTGTCAATGACAAAAATAAATAATAGGTACATGAAAAAATGTCTAGACTACATGGTGGATAAAATAGAACATTCCATTTAACATTTCGAAGCTTCCATTGAACTTCTCATGTTGCCTATCTTGGGATGTTATAAAAAACAATTAAAACTCCTTTTCTATTGGCTAAAAAACTCGTCTTTGAGTATCTATTTTAAGAAACAGTAGACGACTCATATAGGCATACATTTAATTATAACAATTTGTGAAAATGAAGACAATTGTGGCTTTATTTTACTTTGTAATTTGACAGTTAATTACTTTATATAAACAATATATTATAATTTAAAAATTAAAATGCACAATGATGATAATATTAGCTATCGAAAAAAGTAATTTGCTATAATTAACATTTAAAATTAAAAAAAAAAACAAATTTATAACACAAGAGAAAAAATACTGAGTTCTTAAAATTGGAAAAAAGATCAATTTAGAATTTCTTTTCAAAATTGTAACGTTTATTACTTAGAAAATTTGGCAATGGCAAAAATAAATAATAGTCACATAGAGAAATGTCTGGACTACATGGTAAATAAAATAGAACATTCCATTTAACATTTCGAAGCTTCCATTGAACTTCTCATGTTGCCTATCTTGGGATGTTATAAAAAACAATTAAAACTCCTTTTCTATTGGCTAAAAAACTCGTCTTTGAGTATCTATTTTAAGAAACAGTAGACGACTCATACAGGCATACATTTAATTATAACATTTTGTGAAAATGAAGACAATTGTGGATTTATTTTACTTTGTAATTTGACAGTTAATAACTTTATATAAACAATATATTATAATTCAAAAATTAAAATGCACAATGATGATAATATTAGCTATCGAAAAAAGTAATTTGCTATAATTAACATTTAAAATAAAAAAAAAAAACAAATTTATAACACAAGAGAAAAAATACTGAGTTCTTAAATTTGAAAAAAGATCAATTTAGAATTTCTTTTCAAAATTGTAACGTTTATTACTTAGAAAATTTGTCAATGACAAAAATAAATAATAGGTACATGAAAAAATGTCTGGACTACATGGTGGATAAAATAGAACATTCCATTTAACATTTCGAAGCTTCCATTGAACTTCTCATGTTGCCTATCTTGGGATGTTATAAAAAACAATTAAAACTCCTTTTCTATTGGCTAAAAAACTCGTCTTTGAGTATCTATTTTAAGAAACAGTAGAGTACTCATACAGGCATACATTTAATTATAACATTTTGTGAAAATGAAGACAATTGTGGATTTATTTTACTTTGTAATTTGACAGTTAATAACTTTATATAAACAATATATTATAATTCAAAAATTAAAATGCACAATGATGATAATATTAGCTATCGAAAAAAGTAATTTGCTATAATTAACATTTAAAATTAAAAAAAAAAAACAAATTTATAACACAAGAGAAAAAATACTGAGTTCTTAAAATTGGAAAAAAGGTCAATTTAGAATTTCTTTTCAAAATTGTAACGTTTATTACTTAGAAAATTTGGCAATGGCAAAAATAAATAATAGTCACATAGAGAAATGTCTGGACTACATGGTGAATAAAATAGAACATTCCATTTAACATTTCGAAGCTTCCATTGAACTTCTCATGTTGCCTATCTTGGGATGTTATAAAAAACAATTAAAACTCCTTTTCTATTGGCTAAAAAAACTCGTCTTTGAGTATCTATTGTAAGGAACAGTAGACGACTCATACAGACATACATTTAATTGTAATATTTTATGAAAATGAAGACAATTGTGAATTTATTTTACTTTGAAATTTGACAGTTAATTACTTTATATAAACAATATATTATAATTTAAAAATTAAAATGCACAATGATGATAATATTAGCTATCGAAAAAAGTAATTTGCTATAATTAACATTTAAAATAAAAAAAAAACAAATTTATAACACAAGAGAAAAAATACTGAGTTCTTAAATTTGAAAAAAGATCAATTTAGAATTTCTTTTCAAAATTGTAACGTTTATTACTTAGAAAATTTGTCAATGACAAAAATAAATAATAGGTACATGAAAAAATGTCTGGACTACATGGTGGATAAAATAGAACATTCCATTTAACATTTCGAAGCTTCCATTGAACTTCTCATGTTGCCTATCTTGGGATGTTATAAAAAACAATTAAAACTCCTTTTCTATTGGCTAAAAAAACTCGTCTTTGAGTATCTATTGTAAGGAACAGTAGACGACTCATACAGACATACATTTAATTGTAATATTTTATGAAAATGAAGACAATTGTGAATTTATTTTACTTTGAAATTTGACAGTTAATTACTTTATATAAACAATATATTATAATTTAAAAATTAAAATGCACAATGATGATAATATTAGCTATCGAAAAAAATAATTTACTATAATTAACGTTTAAAATTAAAAAAAAAAACAAATTTATAACACAAGAGAAAAAATACTGAGTTCTTAAAATTGGAAAAAAGATCAATTTAGAATTTCTTTTCAAAATTTTAACGTTTATTACTTAGAAAATTTGGCAATGGCAAAAATAAATAATAGTCACATAGAGAAATGTCTGGACTACATGGTGGATAAAATAGAACATTCCATTTAACATTTCGAAGCTTCCATTGAACTTCTCATGTTGCCTATCTTGGGATGTTTAAGTATGTCTATCAAGTAGTAATGTTCACTTTATGTGGATTCCAACTCTTTGGTGAAATTCACTGCACGAAACGTTATTACAATGGTGGAATTCATCTCACTTTAATTCATTGTACTGTCAATAACACCAAACTTCACATTAAAAAAAAAGAAAAATAGATAAAAATGTGATTTTATTGATTTGTGTCGCGTCACACAATTTCGTTCCGGTTTCCCGAAATCCATTGTCAATTTGTGTCCGTGCGAGATTTGATTTTGGACTGTCGAAGTGTGAATTCAAAGAGAGTGCAACTTGCGAAAATTCCCCAGATAAATTTATGCAGATTGCATTACGCGTCCGGCATTAGTTTGAAATGCGGTCCGTAATTGTCATTCGAACTTGCTGGAACGGAACAAGTTCGTATTGAACATATTATATTAACTTTTGCCGTTTAATTCTCACGTCGCCATGGCGGTGCTTTAAAAATTTAAATGTCTCGAGTCTGTTTAGCGGGGGTCCCGTCTGGAGGTTTTCGCCTTTTATTTAGCTGTCACTATTTGTTGCCGTAACATTTATTAATATAAAATTTATGTAAATTTCGGGGTGAATCTCACGTGACAATCGCATCTTTTTGCCCGGTATTGTCGGAATGGACCATTTGAGCGAAAAATGACCTGTCATTTTGTAGAATTACGTTGGATTTCCAAGAGGAAAAAAGTTATTAGAAAATTGCTGGTACAAAAGCGCAATTTCGTCGGTTCGCATTAAATCGTTATTGTTTGGTCAGATGCTCTCATGTAATATTAATCTCGTATCCGTTTGATGTGAACAATTTAACGTTTTTTTGATTATCTATTATTGTCGTTTTGCTGTAATGTTTCCGGCGGAAATTTAATTACGCACTTTTAGCGTGTAAACGCGAAATTGTTTCGGAAATGTTTTGTGGAATTTACAAGTTTTTGCAAAGAGAATTCACAAATTAAAATGCAGAAATTAATATACGATAGTGAAAAATATAGGAGAGGTAATAAAATATTTATAGCATTACTTGGACCGTAAAATACAGAAAATTCTTACTGTGAGTTAATAACGCAGTGTTTCAAATATTCAGAGTTAATAAAAATCTGTAAAAAATGTGAACCATATAAATTGTAATTTGCCTCGTCGGAATAGAAATATTCTGAATATTTAAAATAGATTTAATGTTCTGATAAATTATTCAACACAGATTCTCTTTTAAATCTTCTTATGGAACTTTTGTTTTTACGTTTTTTGAATCTCTATGTAAATTAAACAACAGAAAGAGATTTTTGCATTTGTTAAGTTTTAGTCAATTTCATACTCACTTGAAGTTTAAGGTAAATCCATCTTCCTGTTATCAAGAATTTGTGGTCTTTTTTATTATAATTTGTTGAAGTTTTTATTAAATTAAACAAAGATTTCTTTAGTTTTTTGTCCTTTTTGAAAAATTATATTAATGTTACTTTACTGAATAAAGGTTATAATTTATTATTATTATTAATTTTTGGATGAAATATTTACTTTATTGATATAGTTGTAAAATTTGACGACTTATAATTTAAAATATACTAAATAGAAATATTGTTATTCATAGTTTCCGTATATTAAAAATTATTAAAAATAAATTTCTCTCTTGTATTACAATTTGTTATAGTTTTTTTAATTAAACAAAGAATTCTTTAGTTTTTAGTACTTTTTTTGTAAATTTATAAAAATTATATTAATGCTAATTTACTAAATAAAGGATATATTTTATTATTATTAATTTATTAACGAAATATTTACTTTATTCATATAATTATAAAATATGGTCACTTATGATTTAAAAAAAATCTAAATAGAAATCCTCTTATTCATAATTTTCGTATGTTAAAAAATTATTAAAATTATATTTCCCTCTTTTATTATAATTTGCTGAAGTTTTATTAAATTAAACAAACAATTCTATAATTTTTACCACTTTTTTTGTAAATTTATAAAAATTGCATTTAAGTTAATTTAGTAAATAAAGGGTATATTTTATTATTATTAATTTATTGATCACATCTTTATTTTATTCATATAATTGTAAAATATGATCACTTAGGATTTAAAAAATACTAAATAGAAATCCTGTTATACATAATTTTCGTATACTAAAAAATTATTAAAAATATATTTCCCTCTTTTATTATAATTTGTTGGAGTTTTATTAAATTAAACAAACAATTCTATAATTTTTACCACTTTTATTGTAAATTTATAAAAATTGCATTTAAGTTAATTTAGTAAATAAAGGGTATATTTTATTATTATTAATTTATTGATCACATCTTTACTTTATTCATATAATTGTAAAATATGATCACTTAGGATTTAAAAAATACAAAATAGAAATCCTGTTATTCATAATTTTCGTATACTAAAAAATTATTAAAAATATATTTTCCTCTTTTATTATAATTTGTTGGAATTTTATTAAATTAAACAAACAATTCTATAATTTTTACCACTTTTTTTGTAAATTTATAAAAATTGCGTTTAAGTTAATTTAGTGAATAAAGGGTATATTTTATTATTATTAATTTATTGATCACATCTTTACTTTATTCATATAATTGTAAAATATGATCAATTATAATTTAAAAAATACTAAATAGAAATCCTATTATTCATAGTTTTCGTATATTAAAAAATTATTAAAAATAAATTTCTCTCTTTTATTATAATTTGTTGAAGTTTTATTAAATTAAACAAATAATTTTTGTTAATTTATAAAAATTATATTAATGTTAATTTACTGAATAAAGGGTATATATTATTATTATTATTAATTTATTTACCACATATTTACTTTATTCATATAGTTATAAAATATGATCAGTTATGATTTAAAAAATACTAAATAAAAATCTTGTTATTCACAGTTTTCGTATATTAAAAATATATTTACCTATTTTATTATAATTTGTTGAAGTTTTATTAAATCAAACAAAGAATTATTTACTTTTTAGTACTATTTTTTTTTCGTAAAATTAAAAAAAAAACATTAATATTAATTTACTGGATAAAGGGTATATTTTATTATTATAAATTTATTGATGAAATATTTACTTTATTCCTATAGTTGTAAAATATAATCACTTATTATTTAAAAAATAATGTTATTTATTTTCGTACATTAAAAAATTATTAAAAATATATTTCTTTCTTTTATTATTATTTGTTGAAGTTTTATTAAATTAAACAAACAATTCTATAGTTTTTAGCATTTTTTTTGTAAATTTATAAAAATTGCATTAATGTTAATTTACTGAATAAAGGGTATATTTTATTAATTAGTTGTAAAATATGGTCACTTATGATTTAAAAAATACTAAATTGACATCATAATATTTATAGTTTTCAGAAATATACGTACTTATGTAGAGGTTATATTTTATGATTTAATTGTACTTTTTGAGAATGAAGTAGAACAAAAAACAGATACTAATGTAAGACTTTTTGTATAAATGATCAATTTCAGTTCTATTATATAAAATATAATATATTCATCAAAAATCTCTTTTTAATCGATTATATTGTACATTACATTTACTTTGCTTTACTTCTTCTTACATATCCTAAAGACCCTCATCCATTACATTGTTAAAGTATATTCCCGTGGGATGTCCTGAGGTTTGATACTTTTCCTCCCCAAATTCATAAAAAATATCGATTTTATCCGAATTAAGGAGTAAATGGATCCTTTCAAGTTAACAAAATTACCACTTAACAAATGAACAGTGAATAATTAACGTAGTCGGTTCAGCAACACCTTGTCCGTCTACAAGAATTACCACAAATGGACCACGAGCTGTTTATTTCTACAAAAAAAAAACTAATTTAAAAACTTCGCAAACAGACCCATAATGCTCACCAATAAGACAAAAACGGATATTTTTTTTTTCTGGTTGCAAAGAAAACGAATTCAGAGACATCATTAAAATTTCAGCCTTTGTTTTAAATTATTGGCGCAACAGAGGAAACGAAGCGAAATAATTAATCTCATTAAAAATTGAATTAATTCATTTGAATGGGGGAGTATTTTTCGCAGTTCTCCACTTTTATTTAATTTGATTAGTTTTCCGAGTTGATACGAAGAATAAATTTCATTTCTAGTTTGCATTTTCCATTTTATATATAACATACGTATAATGTCTGTGAGCGGAACAAACTGATTTCTGTATAGAAAATTACAAACACGTTTTGTATTGGATGATACAAAAGGTAATTTAAAATTTTACCTTAACGCTGTTTTTACCTTATGACCGACACAATTTAAAAACCGGTAATTTATCACAAGTAATTAAATTCTAATTCGTGATTAAACTGTTAGTGACTTTAAAAAGTAAATTAAACTAGTCGCGAGACATTTATTTAATTCCATCTTAAAATGCGACAAATGTAATTCTGTATAATTAATTAGATTTAACAGACTTATGATCCTAATTTAGTGCAGTCGAGAACGGCATTAAACACTTTATTTACTGAAACATGAACTAGTTTAGAGAAATTTCCGATACGTACCTAAATGTCTCTAATGTAAGTTGTTTGTTAGTTTGATCCGCACATTTAATAATTGGACGAATTTAGTGCAAATGGAGAAAATATTGAGTTAGTGCTAAACTTTATATTTAGCTTTAATTAATTACATTCCGGTTTATCCATGAGTATAAGTTAAATTTTGTTTATATGATGATGAAACGATGAAAGAAATTATTTAATTTGTTAAGTTTTAAGTTAAGGGTTGTCTTGAATTTTAAATTGTAATTAAAATTAAAAAGCACCCTCAGGATAAAGTTTATCCAAGTTTGAAATTGGGAGTTAGACGAAAGGACTCTTTAACCTACATACAACAACTTTTAAAATTATAATTCGGATTGAACACAATAATTTTGGAGACTGCTTAAACTGAAGCTTTGACAAGTCAACTATAAACCTTATTTCTTGTTCGAACCAGTGAAACTCTCTGATCTGATAATTCAATCGTTAAATCCTGTCGTGATTCATTTAGCACTTGACATTTAAGACTAATATGGGCCTTTTTTCCTTGATGGTGTCGTGATATTAATGAAAAATAAACAGAAACTAACTGTTGAAGCTCGTATTTTCCTTCATGTCTTATATTTTACAGAAATCCGAGTTCTGTCCCTAAAGTTTAAGGATTAGTGTCAAGAATTCGAAAAACAACTGTGAGAAAGATTATTTTTAAAGGGACACGAAAAGTAACTTATGACAAGCTTCACACTCGGTATTTAAAAACAAAATTTCTATTAAACATCGATTTTATGTTCTCAGTTACAGCTCACATGAAAGTATGTTGGTATCTAATACGAAGAAAATAAGATGACTTCTATTCAGATATATTTAACATTTTTATATATTCTATTTGGTCCGTAAACAAACATAAAAGTATACATTTCATGAAAAATCCTTGTGTTACAGATCGTATTATGTAAATACGTGTTACTTTACAGTAACTCAAACACTTTTCAAGTTGTGCAGACAGAACATTACTGAAAGTTTCTTTTAGGCGGATTGTGCAAAGGAAAAACCGCAAATGGAAAAACATCAAGTAAATTTGTTTCGTTCGAATCAACATTAGGAAACACCCAGATGAATTCATATTGACTTTTAATATTTACCAGTCACAATTTTGTTTTTATTTTGCAATCTAAAGTTTCGGGCTGCATTTCAAATTATGATTATTAGCAACCCACGTTTAAGAACTTTAACTAAACTTAAGCCAGTTTTGCAGATTAATGTTATCTTTAGGGGGCATAGTTTTTTTGGGTAATTACGATTTAGTATCACGTTTCAATTTAAATTATTAAATTTCACAACTTCGTTGTATTAATTAAAAAGGTTGTAGGTTGAATTGAAAATTACCACACGGAATATGGAAACTTTTAACGTTATTAAAAAGCCATTTTCCATATTGACAATTAATAAAAACCCCGATACTGATATGAATAAAACAAGGGCTATTTGATGGAACGGTCTTCATTCCCTTCAGTCATTAATCATGTGCATTATGTATATTTGTACACAAGTTTAATAGCGAATTCCTTTCTGAATTGTTAATTTTTTTAAACATATTTTAAATAAGATGTATCGCACTTTGTCTTGTTGCTTCTTCGGAAAGACAATCGATCAATGTCGCAGCAGGATTTAGTTGCGAACCGTGTTTTGTATCGAGCTTAAAAGTTTATTTTAAGGAAATTGTCCACATGGTGCAATCCTCGTATTTTGTGCCTATAAATCAAGTTTTTTTTAATTAATAATAACAAAGTGGGTATAAGGACGATTATGAATTTAACTAATTGGAACAACACAGCAAAGGAAACAATAGGAAATTAAACATTTAATCATGTTTCATTCTCATACATCACAGCAGCAAAGCAAAATTTCCCGCAAGATTTGCCGGACTTGTGTCAGAGAGAACTGTTGGATGAAACAAACACATGTTGAAAATAATTGTGTGCATTATTTAACACAGTTTCCAGTTTTCAAACTAGTTTGTTTAATTTGTTACTTGTTAATGTGATAAATTACAATTACGAATTGTTTGTGAGCCTTCCTTTTGATCCTCTAAACAGTAATTAATTGTGACCTATTGTTTTTTGTGTATTTTCGTATTTTTCTTATTTTCCATACAAATTCTACTTTTTCAAAAATTCTATTAATTAATTATTACATTTATTACATTTATGAAATGTTTATTTAAAATTAAATTATATATATTTTTTTCATATTTGTTAAAAACTAAATATTTACCCAATTTCTTCAAAATTCTTCTACAACTTCTATTAATTAATTAATTAATTAACTACAAATTTTTATTTGAACAATTTAATTATATAAATGTTTTTGCGATTTTTTCAAAAAATTTATTAAACATTAATTAATTAATTAGGAAAACACTGATATATTTATTTAAAAATTAAATTGTGTAAATATTTATATATTTTTTTAAATATTCTTCTAGCAATTCTATTAATTAATTGCTACAACTATGTAATGATTATTTAAACATTAAGATATATAAATATTTGAGCTATTTTTCAAAAATTCTACAAAAAACTCTATCAATCAATTATTACAACTCTGAAATATACTTTTAATAATTAAATTATTATATTATTGCTATATTTTCAAAATTTTTACTAAAAACTACTTAACTAATTACTACAACTATGAAATATTCATTTAAAAATTAAATTATATAAATATTTTTGCTATTTTTACAAAAATTCTTTTAATTAATTACTATAACAATTAAATGGTTATTGAAACATTAAATTATATAAATATTTTAAATATTGTTTAAAAATTAAATTATATAAATATTTCAGTTATTTTTCAAAATTCCTACTAAAAATATTATTTAAAAATTGAATTATAAAAATATTTTTGCTATTTTTTCAAAAATTCTGCCAAAATTTCTTTTAATTAATTACTATTATTTAAACATTAAATTATATAAATATTTTAACATCTGTTTAAAACATTTTACAAAAAACTCTACTTTACTATTTATTTAAAAATTATTCTTCAACATCCCTCCTAAAAATGTTATTAATCAATTATTACAACTCAGAAATGAAAAAATTGAATTATAAAAATATCTTTGCTATTTTTTAAAAAATCCTATTAAAAATCAATTAATTCATTATTAAAACTGTGAAACGTTCATTTGAAAATTAAAATTGATAAATACTTTTATGTTTTTTTCAAACATTCTAATAAAAATTCTATTAATTAATTAATACAAATGTTTATTTTAAATATTTATATATTAAATTATATAAATATTTTTATATTTCTTCAAATATTCTACTAACAATTCTATTAGCTAATTACTTCAATTCTAAAATGTTTATGTAAAAATTAAATTATTCAAATATTTTTACTATTTTTTCAAAAATTATATAAAAAATCAATTAATTAATTAAAAATATTCTAATAAAAATTCTATTAATTATATAGTACAACTTTGAAATGTTTATTTAAAAAATAAATTACAAATACATTTTTTGTATTTTTTGAAATATTCTACTAATAATTCTATTAATTTATTACTTCAACACTGAAACGTTTATTTAAAAATTAAATTATATAAATAAATATTTGTTCAAAAATTTTATTAAAAATTAATTAAGCAATTATTAAAACTGTGAAATGTTTATTTGAAAATTAAATTTTATAAATATTTTTAGTATTTTTTTCAAATATTTTAATAAACATTTTATTAATTATTTACTACAACTTTGAAATTTTAATTTAGAAGGTAAATTATATAATTATTTTTGTAATTTTATTTTGTATTATTTATTTTTTTTTTAAATATTGTAATAAATATTCCTTTAATTAATTACTACAACTTTGAAATGTTTATTTAAAAATTAAATTATATAAATATTCTATAAAGATCTATTAATTAATTACTATGACTCTAAAATGTATAATTAAAAATTAAATTAAATAAATATTTTTCTATTATTTCAAATATTCTACTAAAAATTTTATTAATGAGTTGCTAAAACTCTGAAATGTTTATTTAAAAATTAAATTATAAAAATATTGTTACGATTTTTTCAATAATTCTATTAAAAATTAATTAATCAATTGCTTATTTGAAAATTAATTTTTATATTTTTTTCAAATATTCAACAAATAATTCTATTAATTAATGACTAAAATGTTTATTTAAAAATTAAATTACATAAATATTATAGCTATTTTCCAAAACTTCTACTAATTATTAATTATTACATCTCAGAGATATTTATTTAAAAATTATGTTATATAAATATTTACCTATTTTTTCAAAAATTTTATTAAACATTAAATTAATTAGTTATTTATTAGAACTATGTAATATAATGTAAAATGTTTTCAATATTCCTCCATTAAACACTGAAATTTGAACTGAAACGTTAATATAAAAATTAAATTTTATGAGTATAAATGTACGTTTTCACTTAATGCACCACCGGAATTAAAGAACAAAACAATAGGTCGCACAATAATGTTTAATTCCCTCCTAAATTCGCATTAGTGAACACGTTTCCGTAATTTTTGGAGTGTCGTATTTAAACCAGCTCATATTTGTTATTTTGGCGTTCGTTTACGTCGAATAGGAAACCGAGATTTCCATTGTGCCTACAAAATACTCTCAGCGTCCAACTTTTTCATTTAAACGGAACACAATGGTATTCGATCAGTATTGTTGCTATTTTTAATTCGAAAAATAGCTTTTTATTTGTTACGCTTATTTTTGATCCTGTCTAATTTTTGAAATGTGCATGCGAATGATTATTGGCATTACAATCAGGATTATTCGGTTTTTAAACACAACGTGTTCGTGACACTGTTGAACGAATTAATTCGTTTTTTAATACGAAAGCTCCCACATTGTTTGCATACAGGTTATTAACATTACAGTTTAAATATTGAATTTTGTTGTAGTTTTCAACCAGTCAATATTTATAAATGTTCCTATTAAATAGAGTGGTTAATATTACATGTGATCAATTTAAAAGTTTGTGAATTTAACGTTCCCCAACACAAATTTTCTGTTAACTTTGTAAATTAGTTTTCATATTTTAGTTTGTAATTTAAACTGGAAGTGTCAATGTGGCCGTCAAAGCGTTTATAACTAGAAGTTATAATTTGAAATTGATTTAATATTTTTAGTATTTATCGAAAGTTGTTTTCTAATTATAGGAAGTAATAACAATTTCACAGTTTTTGGTTACGTGAGCTTATCAGAGCTAATTTAAATTGACACATGTTCGATGGATATGGGCATGTTATCGAAACAATTAAATTATTCCACCGTAATACCTGTAATATGAAATTGATATAATCACTCCTCGACACAAATCAAACGGTTTTACGCCTCCATATGCACTACTGGTCTAAACCTTTAATAAATATTTATTTTCGAATGATTGGACTAGATATTAGTTATAGTGCTCATGCTTTGTTGTTATTCATATCAGATAAACAGATGAACAACTTGTACGTTATTGTTTATTGGGAATTCCATTGTCACACACATAAAATGTTTAATAAATATTATTTTCTGTTAAATACAATAAAAATACGTTCGTATTGTGGGAAAGTTTAGATAAAAGATTCAGCTGTAAAGCTTACAAGTGCTTTCGAAAAAGTTTCCTACTTCTTTTCCATCTAACTTTAAATTTAAACTCGTCAAGTGTTTATCCTTGTTGAAATTCATTCGAAAATTAGTTTTCACGTGTTAACGTCTCTCAATTATCGTGTTTTCAATGAAAATAAAACACGTTACGTAAATTATTTGTCCTTAGTCTATTTATACTGTTTACTTGTTACTTACTTGATGGTGATACTTAACAAAAAAGCAATTTATAGTTTATATAATGTATTAGACTGAATATAATCAATGAGGTCACATTGTACTTACTAATGTTTACATTAGTTGTTAATGTACATGTAAAAAACGTTGCATGCTCAAACACGTTACAAGTTTTCTAATCAGCAGGAAAGTTTTAACAAAACTAATTTTTTGTCAAACACAAACTTGTTATATTCAACACTTGAAGTGTAAACAAGCAGAATAAATTAAGCCGTTTAATTAATTATACCATAGTTTGAAGTTTGCCACCGCTGAAATTAGAACGGATTTTTTACAACACCCCATTTAACCATCCTGAAAGACAAATTCATATCTTTGCGTATACGATAAAAGTTTAATTAATCTGTTTCAATTTTTTGTTGGACTACGATTAATTTTATCTTGATTCACAGTTTAATTTCACACTAACAAATATGATTTAAAGTCTTATGGAATAGACAATGAACCCGAACATTTGCAGTTGGTCAATCTGGAATAACAAGGTTCCCCGGAGCCCTATCTATTAATTTAGCCTTTAATCCGGTGCGTTGCAAGACACACACCTAGCTCTAGTTATTCCGGGTGGCAACGATCCCGTTCCGGTTAATGTACGGGTCGTAATAATCGGGTAGCTGTCAGTTGAATTGTTCATAATTCTGCTTGCAGGATTTGCCATAATTTACCTTTTGGTCTGCCTGTGTGTTTGTAATTGTGTTTCAATTAGGCAACATATTTCTGTTTTATATTCATTTTTAATCAATTAATATCGAGTTTAATTAACTTTTAATTGTCAAACATGTTTTATGTTATCTAATTAGAATTCAACATTTTCTGCACAATTATTATATATTTTGTTATGAAAATTAAATTTCATTGATTATGAAAAAATTATTTCTTTTAAAAACTTTTATCTGAAATCTTTTAACAATGTAAAAAATAATATAAAAAAATGTAAGATTGATGATAATATTAGTTTTAATTAATATTTAACATTAAAAAAGCAATTAACATAAGAGAAAAAATTCTGGGTTCTTGAAACTGAAGAAGACTTTCAACTTCCCTTCAGTATTATACAGTTTATTACTTAGAAAATTGGGCAATGACAAAAATAAATAATAGTCACATGGAGAAATATCTAGACTATATGGTGAATGAGACTTATCATCCAGTTTAACATTTTGAAGCTTCCTTTAAATTTCTCATGGGACAAATATTGGGATGTTATGAAAAAGAAATCAAAACTCTTTTTCTATTGGCTAAAAACATAATTGTGGTTTTGTTTTATTTTGTAATTTGACAGTTATTACCTGTATGTAAACAAAAGTAATAGTCACACGGGGAAATGTCTTGACTGCATAATGGATGAAATAGAATATGTAATTTAACATTGTGGTTTTATTTTTACTTTGTAATTTTTCAGTTAATACATCTATATATAAAAATCATCAAAATTGAAAAATTAAATGTAAAATGATTACAATATCAACTATTGGAAAAAGTAAATTGCTTTAATTATCGTTTAACGTTAAAAAAAAAACAAATTTAGAACACAAGAAAAAAAATCTGGGTTCTTGAAATTGAAAAAAAGACCAATTTTAAACTTCTCCTCAGAATTATACCGTTTGTTACATTGAAAATTGAGCAATGGTGCAAATAAATAGTCACATGGAGAAATATCTAGACTATATAGTGGATGAGACATAACATCCAATGTAACATTTTTAAGCTTCCATTAACACATATCTTGGACATATCTTGGGATGTTGTAAAAAAAAAATCAAAACTCCTTTTCTATTGGCTAAAAACACAATTATGGTTTTGTTTTATTTTGTAATTTGACAGTTATTACCTCTATATAAACAAAAGTAATAGTCACATGGGGAAATGTCTGGACTATATAATGGATGAAATAGAATATCTCATTTAATATTGTGGTTTTATGTTTACTTTGTAATTTGTCAATTAATATTTCTATATATAAAAAATCATTAAAATTGAAAAATTAAATGTAAAATGATGACAATATCAAATACTAAACAAAGTAAATTACTTTAATCATCGTTTAACATTAAAAAAGCCAATTTAGAACACAAGAAAAAAATTCTGGGTTCTTAAAATTGAAAAAAAAAAAGACCAAGTAAACTTCTTTTCAGAATTATACCATTTATTACATTGAAAATTGAGCAATGATGCAAATAAATAATAGTCACATGGAGAAATATCTAGACTATATAGTGGATGAGACATAACATCCCATTTAATATTTTTAAACTTCCATTAAACTTCTCATGGGACATATCTTGGGATGTCATGAAAAATAAATCAAAACTACTTTTCTATTGGCTAAAAACACAATTGTGGTTTTGTTTTATTTTGTAATTTGACAGTTATTACCTCTATATAAACAAAAGTAATAGTCACACGTGGAAATGTCTGGACTACATAATGGATGAAATAGAATATCTCATTTAACATTGTGTTTTTTTTTACTTTGTAATTTTTCAGTTAATACATTTATATATAAAAAATTATTAAAATTCAAAAATTAAATACAAAATAATGACAATATCAAATACTGAAAAAAGTAAATTATTTTAATTATCGTTTAACGTTAAAAAAGCAAACTTAGAACACAAGAAAAAAAATTTGGGTTTTTAAAATTGAAAAAAGGTTCAATTTTAAACTTCTCCTCAGAATTATACCGTTTGTTACCTTGAAAATTGAGCAATGATACAAATAAATAATAGACACATGGAGAAATATCTAGACTATATGGTGGATGAGACATAACATTCAATTTAACATTTTTAAGCTTCCATTAAATTTCTCATGTGACATATCTTGGGATGTTATGAAAAAGAAATCAAAACTCCTTTTCTATTGGCTAAAAACACAATTATGGTTTTGTTTCATTAAGTAATTTGACAGGTATTACCTTTATATAAACAAAAGTAATAGTCACACGGGGAAATGTCTGGACTACATAATGGATGAAATAGAATATCTCATTTAACATTGTGGTTTTATTTTTACTTTGTAATTTGTCAGTTAATACATCTATATACAAAAAATCATTCAAATTGAAAAATTAAACGTAAAATGATGACAATATCAAATACTGACAAAAGTAAATTATTTTAATTATCGTTTAACGTTAAAAAAGCAAATTTAGAACAAAAGAAAAAAATTCTGGGTTCTTAAAATGGAAAAAAGATCAATTTTAAACTTCTCTTCAGAATTATACCGTTTGTTACATTGAAAATTGAGCAATGATGCAAATAAATAATAGTCACATGGAGAAATATTTAGACTATATGGTGGATGAGACATAACATTCAATTTAACATTTTTAAGCTTCCATTAAATTTCTCATGTGACATATCTTGGGATGTTATGAAAAAGAAATCAAAACTCCTTTTCTATTGGCTAAAAACACAATTATGGTTTTGTTTCATTAAGTAATTTGACAGGTATTACCTTTATATAAACAAAAGTAATAGTCACACGGGGAAATGTCTGGACTACATAATGGATGAAATAGAATATCTCATTTAACATTGTGGTTTTATTTTTACTTTGTAATTTGTCAGTTAATACATCTATATACAAAAAATCATTCAAATTGAAAAATTAAACGTAAAATGATGACAATATCAAATACTGAAAAAAGTAAATTATTTTAATTATAGTTTAACATTAAAAAAGCAAATTTAGAACAAAAGAAAAAAAATCTGGGTTCTTAAAATTGAAAATAGGTTCAGTTTTAAACTTCTTCTCAGAATTATACCGTTTGTTACATTGAAAATTGAGCAATGATACAAATAAATAATAGTCACATGGAGAAATTTCTAGACTGTATGGTGGATGAGACATAACATCCAATTTAACATTTTTAAGCTTCCCTTAAATTTCTCATGGGACATATCTTGGGATGTTATAAAAAAGAAATCAGAACTCCTTTTCTATTGGCTAAAAACACAATTATGGTTTTGTTTTATTTTGTAATTTGACAGTTATTACTTCTATATAAACAAAAGTAATAGTCACACGGGGAAATGTCTGGATTACATAATGGATGAAATAGAATATCTCATTTAATATTGTGGTTTTATTTTTACTTTGTAATTTGTCAGTTAATACTTTTATATATAAAAAATCATTAAAATTGAAAAATTAAATGTAAAATGATGACAATATCAAATACTGAAAAAAAGTAAATTACTTTAATTATCGTTTAACGTTAAAAAAGCAAATTTAGAACACAAGAAAAAAAAAATGTGGGTTCTTAAAATTGAAAAAAAGATCAATTTTAAACTTCTCTTCAGAATTATATCTTTTGTTACATTAAAAATTGAGCAGTGATGAAAATAAATAATAGACACATGGAGAATTGTTTGGACTATTTGATGGATGAAATAGAACATCCCATTTAACTTTGTGAAGCTTCCTTTGATTCTCTAATACGACATCTCATCTTGCCTTGTCATAAAGTAGAACACCAAATTTTTAATGATCATCTGGTTATAAAAATTTAGATTTACCATCATGTGATAGAACAGGCAAATGTCAAACATCTAATTTTGTTATCCACACTTAGCTTATATCCATTTAACCTACTTTTTGATAAAGTTCTGATAAATTATTCAACATAAATTTTCTTTTAAATCTTCTTATAAAGTTTCTTTTTAATGTTTAGAATTTCTATAAAAAATAAAGTAAGTACTGTAAGTAGCATTAAGTAAATAAAAAAAATACTTATTTCTTAAGTTTAACTTTAAATATCCACATAATAAAAATATGTTTGTTCCAAAATGTGATTAGAACTCTAATCGATTTTTCCCCATTGTGGTTTAGTTAACAATAATACTGTTGTTTTTGTTATTGGAAACGGAAAGCACATTTATACAGATGTCACAGTGAATATGATTATGAAAAGATACGCATCTGTATTTGACGAGAACAATTTGTATTATCATTTTGTCGCGCAAAATGTTTCCGAATCGATACAAAAATTGTGACAATCCTGATGGTTCGGGAACAACCTGGAATAATAAAATATTCATAACCCATAATTTATTTTCCTGCGACACATTAATTAATACATATTTTTTTCATTGTTTCAGGTAATTTTCAACTGTCATCGGCCTACGTGACAACGGTAAATTTTACACGTACCTAATTTAGTCAGTAATTGGAAAACTAATTGAAAATTCAGTCACAAGTCCAATGTATACTCATAATATGTGTTCAGATTATTTCCCAATATTTTACATGAACTCTGTTTGATTTGATAATACTGATGTAATTATCAAACAGGGGAATAATTCGTTTTTGGGTCCAATGTATCAGTTAATTAGATCCTGCATAAATACGATAATTGGATTCTTTTATTTAATAGAAAACCCAATAGGTTTTTTTCTTGAAACTGAAGTGTTATAAAGACTAACAAAAACTATTATTCGGTTTCTTATTACTTAATGGTGCACGACTCTTTTTATTGTGGACCTTAAAAGGACTCTTTGATAAAAACCTCCACGATAGTTTGCCACTGGATCATTGCCTTTGTTTCATAGAAGACGAAATTCTCTTTATTTATAGTCAAAAATTAATATATTGCAGGCATGAACTTGAGTTAATAACTTTAATCTTGTGTACAGACTTTAATATAGGAACATTAACGTCTGACCACAATGTTATAATAATAACGCATCGCTTACATACATGCATGAAGGTTCAACTAAAACTAATATTAGAGAATTTCGTCCTTAATAGCCCCTGCAACCTAATTAACTACTTGGAAGTTTATTAACGAAATACGTGAAAGAACGTAAAACAGCATAAAGCTTTTGTGCAATTTAAACTAATTATTTCCATATACTAAAAGCATCGGACTTTTTTTTTTAAATAAGGTCAACAATATATATTGCATGTTGGAAATTTGTTACAAGACCACATTAAGGATAATAAACGAAATGGAAACATTTACATAATTGGTATTTTCAGCTTTTAAATTCCTGGTTCATTTTCATATGTTTTTTCTTATAATGAATTTATTATTATTACGGTTTGTTTTGTACAATTTGATCTTCTACAAAACATTTTCTAAAGTGGCTTTCAGCCAAATAAATTCAGTTTTCAAAGACCGTAATTTAATCGTACCTTTTTACTTATACAAAAACGTTACTCAATTATTCAGAAAATTGAGTTTGCCCCACAATTTACTAAAATAACTTATTTCAGTTTGATCATTATTCGGTGTAGAATAAATCAGCACACGAATTGACAATCCTGATTGATACAAACAACGCTACAAGAGTAATAAATTAAACCAGTTTAATTGATGAATTTCGGCCATTTGTAACATTTACTAAATGTTCATTTGGTAATTGGAAAACGTAAAAAAAACGTGGGTTGTCAAATTATTTATAATGATTATATAAACAAATTTCAAGCTAAAAAATTGTATTTTAATTGTTCAACCCACATTTAAATTTGAAATATTACAAATTATTGAGTTTCAAATCGGACTTTATTTTATATTTTAATGAAGTTAATTTTTAGACATAGGCACACATTAATTAAAATTAATATTTTGAGATATTTAATTCGAAAACTTTTAACTATTATAAAATATTTTAAATAAGTTTCGATTAATTGTTGGTGTAAAAGAACAAACTCTTTCCACACTAAAAAAGACCAATTTAAATTCGTTATTTTTAACGAAACTCACTGTGTTTGAAAAAATAAGGATGAAAAAAAATTAATTTATACTCTAGAAACAAATTTGCCCAAGAAAATTACTGATGGAGTTGATTCAATTCCTCCAAAATATAAAATGATGATTAGAAGGGAACAAACTAACTTGAAAAGAATAATTTTCTAACTTAAATTTAAATTTGAAATGCCACAGAAATATAAATTGGTTAATTTTATTATATATGGGCAACGTTAAACTAACAATCATTTCATTGGATAGAAAGGGAGAGACGTAAATGATTACATCCTAATCACAATAACAAACCATTTAACAGTTTTTCAAAATTTTCTGCACAATTATTATACATCATATAGAAAGAAGTATACATTATATGGAAAATTAAATAGAGTATATGATAGATTATGTTGAACCATCAACTTAATATTTTGAAGCAACCTCTGAGTTTTTAATGCGACGTCTCATGTTGCCTTGTCTGGAAACAAAAAATCAAATCAATAGGCACAAATTCATTAAAATATAACTTTTTACTGGATCATTTAGTAAATATTGTGAATGCACATCATGTATTACGATAATATTTTGAAAATATTCGAATAGCTTAGAATAATTGTTGACACATTGATGTAAAAGGGTAATCTAAATTTGTTATTTTTAATGAAACTGTGTTTGAAAAAAGGACGAAAATATTAATTTATACTCTAGAAACAAATTTGTCCAGGAAAATTGTTTTACTAATGAAGTTTCATTTCCCTCAAAATATAAAATGATGATTAGAATGCAACATACATACATATTTATCCAATTTGAATTTAAATTTGACCCAACACAGAAATATAAATCGATTAATTTAGCTATGTGTGAACGTCATTAAACCAATAATCATTTTGTAGAACATGGAGAGAGAGAGCGAGACACGTGGACGAAGTTCAACAAAATACATAATAATAATGCTTACAAGGAGGGAAGAGACAATTGTTAAAACCCCAATATTATTTATCTCAGCTTATGTAGAGTCAATTTGTCTTATTTTTTGACGAAATTTATTTCTAATGTTCGAATAAATTATTCAACATAAATTTTATTTTAAATCATTTCAAAAACATTGTTATAATTTTTTAATTTCTATAAAAATTAAAATATTTACTATAAGAATAAAGTCAATAAAAATGTTTATTTTTAGATATATATATAAAAATTTCGATTGGTATATCATATGGAAAAATAAATGGATCATATGATGGCTGATGTTGAGTATCCCATTTAATATTTTGAAGCTTCCTTTGTGTCTCTAATGTGACGTCTCATTTGGGCTTCTCTGCTTTTAATAAAGCAGTACCCATTTTTGTTGCGTGCAACTTTCTATAAGGAGCCTAAAATAAATAAAAAACTACTAGATGCTAATGGTTCTTTATTTTTAAGTATATTTTCTAATATATTATATATATAGTATAGTATATTTAATATACTATATTAATAATTAAATTTATTAATTATAACTTTAAATATCTATTAATAAAAAATGTTGATTCCAAATAGTGATTAGAACTCTTATTTCCTGGCGAATTTTATTTTTAGGAAATAAATTGATTTTTTTTTTAAACACACAAATTCCTTAAAATCTAAAAATTTTTTGCTGGATCATAAATATTAAATTAATTAATAATTATTATAATTAAATTTCTTAATTATAACTTTAAATATCTGCTAATAAAAAATGTTAATTCGAAATACTGATTAGAATTTTTTTCAGGAAATAAATTGATTTTTTTTTCGAACAGACACAAATTCCTGAAAATTTAACAATTTTTTAATGAATCATTTTCTAAATAATTTGAATGTGCCCCAAATCTTATATTACAAAATTGGGAGTTTCGACAAATTGTTGATACTTTGCTCTAACAAAGTAACTCTTTCTACATATTAAAAAAAATTGATAAAAAAAATAATAATTTATACTCTAGGAATAAATTTACTCGACAAAATTGTTTTACTGATAAGTTGTTTCTATTCCCTCTAAATATAAAACGATTATAATGTAACAGACTATCTTAAAATGAATATTACATAAATTTCAATACTATAAGAAACATAAAGTAAATAAAAAAATAATTATATGTTGATAGCTTTATTTTTAAGTATATTTTTGAAATAATTAATCATTAAATTTGTTATTTATAACTTTAAATATGTATAATAAAAAATATTGATTCGAAAGAGTGATTAGAACTATTATTTCCTATCCAATTTTATTTTTAGGGAACAAATTGATTTTTTTTTTTCAAACAGACACAAATTCCACTAAATTTAGAGTTTCCTCAAATTGCTGATGCTTTGCTTTAACAAAATAATTCTTTCTACATAATAAAAAAAATGATGAAAAACATAATAATTTATACTCTAGGAATAAATTTGCTCGACAAAACTGTTTTACTGATATGTTTCTATTCCCTCTAAATATAAAATTATTAGAATGTAACACACTACTTTAAAATGAATATTACATAAATTTAAGTACTATAAGAAGTATAGTTCTTTATTTTTAAGTAAATTTCTTAATTAAATATCTATTAAAAACAAAACGTTGGTTCGAAGTAGTGATTAGAATTTTAATTTCCTGGTGACTTTAATTTTTAAGAATAAGTTGTTTTTTTTAGAGTAGGTACAAATTCATTAAAATTTAACAACTTTGACACTTAGTAATTTAGATTAGTATTTATACAAAATACCAATCTAAATTCGTTACTTTTAATGAAAGTGTGCTTGAAAAAAAAAAGAAGGAAAAAATTAATTTATACTCTAGAAACAAATTTGCCCAGGAAAATTACTGATGGAGTTGTTTCAGTTCCCTCAATATATAAAACGATAGTAAGGATGTAACAGAGTAGCTTAAATAAAAATATTTATCCAACTTGTATTTAAATTTGAAATAACAAAGAAATATAAATCGATTAATTTAATTATACGTGGCCAACGTTAAACCAATAATCAATTTATAGGATAGGGAGAGAGAGACACGTGGACGATAACATCCCATAAGAGTGTCTCGCCACAATTACAAACCCTTTAACAGGTTTTCAACTGTTTTACGTATGTTTCTATTAATGCTTTCATTATCACGACCATTAACACCGCAGCCCCATTCAGTACATTTATTTCGATCCGACGATTTTTATGCCCTTTAACTTCTAATGGTCTTCGATGGTGTTATTTTAATCATTGTTGATGTGGGAATTAATGATCGTCGATAGAATGTGGGACGTGTGAGTAGGGTGTATAATCATATCAGTTACTAATTTGATTTGTGTAGGATTTTCAATTAATGCTAAAATGACAAAGCATATTAAAGGGGGAAATGAAATTACCCTTTCTTATCTTTGGCAGTTTGTTTATTTATTGAAATGTAAAAATCAGCTTAATGTTCCACATATGTAAATAGAGACTGCGTCTCATTTACATGTATAACTATATTAGTGGCGACATTTGCATTTGTAATTCTAATTCGTGGTGGCTTAGCCGGGTAAATGTGGATGTTAATTGTTATTATAGTGGTTGCTTCATGACTTCTCGCTACTCAACAGTCTCAACATCTTGCCGACAGCCAAATTGACTAACTTTAACTGCGTCTCTGGCATAACTAATTTTTTGCAATTAATGACATGCTTTCTTTAGTTTTTAGTTGTCGTGTCAGGGTGAAATAAAATTACTAGTAATGTTTCACCGTTGTCGCATTTTGTAATGTTACGATTATTGCACGGTTGAAATTCTGAGAAAGTTACGTGCATGATTAGATTACCAGAGAGTAATTTTTATTCAAACAGTTGAAAACTCCCAACAAGTTTCTTTTGTGTTCGATCAAAATTACTCCGCTTCCTAAACGCAATTATCATTTAAATATTTCGTGTGTAAATTATTCGAATTGCCTCGTTGTGATCACATCAAATTAAGGGTGCCTAATTGAGGGCTGAGGAGTTAAATCTAAGTTGATGTGGCACTTTAAGAGCCACCTGTGTGTGGATACAATTCGCAAGGAATAAATTATTCCGTTATCTCTTTGAAAGGTGGCACGGATGCTGAAAAGTGCGAAATAAAAATAGTAGACAATTTCATATTTTCAAGTATTCAAGTATCGTTCTAAATTTAGATCCTTTGAATCTCCGGTGAATGTAACGAAACAGTTTTACCATGGACCATTGTGGCACCCTACCATCAATACATTTCGAGCATATCACGTTCTAGTTGCTGATCAGATTCAATAACAGCCTCCCATCAAATTATTGTTAAGAGACTTTTCTCCCGTCTGACGGATTTGGAGTCATTATTTTTCTATGAAAAATTCCTGAGAGACTACATTTTCTCCGTTTATTTCGCGGAAAATTAAAATAATTGAAAGACGTTGTTTTGGCTAGGAAGCTTATAAATTACACAAGGAGCTGTATTTAAATTGGAAATTGCCATGTTTCCTGTTACTTATTATTTTTAGCAATTATTTTTTATTTTCTGAAGTATATCAAATAAATTTTCTTGACTGCTGCAATACACCCTCCAAGTTACTCTTTTCAAAATTACTTTTTATTTCGTATTTACTTAATTAATTATTAAATATTATATTAAATAATCTAAAAATATTTCTTCCTATTTGATTATCATTTAACAAAATGCTATAGGGACTAATAAAAATAATTTATACTTGAATAAATATATTTTTTTACTCTGATTAACCTATATTATGTTTCTTTTACTTAATTAAGTAAATATTTTATTTTATCCAACTTTTAATTAATTTGGACAGAGAGTTAATTGGAAATAGATCAGGTTTGAATAAATATTTATAATATACATTGAAACTTTATTAATACTTTAATATTAGTTTATATGAACAGTTTTTTTATGATCAAGAAGTAAAATAAATATTTAATCTTGAATAAGTATTTAAAAATATTTTTTTATGAAAATTTCTTGCCAAACTATATTTTTCCGGTGCAGGTTTAATTACTGATTAATTGAAATAATTGAAAGACGTTGTTTTGGCTAGAAAGCTCGTAATTGACACAAGAAGTTGTATTTAAATTAGAAATTGTGAGGTTTTCGGTTACTTTAAGTAATTATTTAATTATAATTATTATTTATTAATTAATTATTAATAATTACTATTCTATTTGTTGGAGAACATCAGATTATTATTATTTTTAAAATTAATGTATTATTTTATATTTATTTAATTATGAAATAATATAAAAATATACGTGTTTTCAGTCTATAAATATTTCTTCCTGTTTTATTACTTTTTAATAAAAAGTTATGCAGATAATTAAAATAATTTATAATTTAATAAATATTTTTCTTTATTCTGTTTGATTAACCTTTATTATGTTAATAATGAAATATTTCTTATACATTAAGTAAATGTTCACTTTTTTGGATATTATCGAAGTATTAACTAACTTGGACAGAAAATTAATAATTAAATATATATATATATATATATATATATATATATATATATATATATATATATATATATATATATTACATTGAAACATTATTGTCTGTAAATGTTTCAAATTATGACTTTAAAAATAAATAATATTTAATATTAATTTATATGAACCGATTTTTTATAATCAAGAAGTCCATCCAAAAAAATATTATGCACGTAGAAAAATTATTAGCCTATGAAAATTCTTGTCAAATTACATTTTCTCAGTGCAAATTTATTTTGATGAAAATAAAATGAATTGAAATATGTTGTTTTAGATGGGGAAGCTTATAAATTACACCATAATTACAAAATGAAAATTGTCATATTTTTGGTTACTTTAAGTAATTATTTTCTATAGTACATCAAGAAACATTAACAAATGAATTTTGCTTGGCAGTTACAAAGCACACTAGAATTATTGTATTTTTAAATTAATGTGTTATTTTAAATTTATTGAATTATGAAATAATACATAAAAATTAATGAAGAACGGTTTCCATTTTATTATTTAAAATAAACCTGTGCAGACATTTAAAAATAATTTATATTTTAATAAATATTTTTCTTTACTCTTTTTGATCAAATTTTTGTGTTAATACTGAAATGTTTCTAATATTTTATTAGATCATTTTTTTGGATTTTATCGATGTTTTAACTAACTTGGACAGAAAATTAAATAAAAATAGATTAGATTTGTATATATTTATATTTTAAATTGAAACTTTATTATCTGTAAATGTTTTAAATTATGACTTTAAAAATTGTAATGCAGTTTATAATTAAGAAGTTCGTCCAAAGAAAATATTATACATACAATTTGATTTTGAATAAGTACCAAAAACAATATTTTTCTATGAAAATTCCTTACCAAATTATATTTCTTCAGTGGAGGTTTATTTCTATGAAAAATAAATAAATTCTAAATTGTCATATTTTATAATTACTCTAAGTAATTATTTTCTATTTTTTGAAGTATTAGCAAATTAATTTTCTAGACAATTGCAGACAGTATCATTCTATATTTGAAACTAATATGTTATTTTATATTTATCTAATTAAGAAATAATGTATAAAATTGTCGAATTTGTAATGTCTAAATGTTTCTATTTTATTATTTTTTAATAAGAAGCTATGCAGACAATTAAATATAACTTGTACTTTAATAAATATGTTTCTTTACTCTGTTTGATTAAATCTTTATTGCATTAATAATGAAATGTTTTTCATTCTTTATTAAGTAAGTGATCATTTTTTTGGATTTTATCGAAGTTTTAACTAACTTGAACAGAAAATTTATTAAAAATAGATTAGATTTGAATATATATTTATATTTTACATTGAAACTTTATTTGTAAATGTTTCAAATTATGATTTTAAAAATAAATAATATTTAATATTAGTTTATGTGAACAGTTTTCTTTGATAATTAAGAAGTCCGTCCCAACAAAATATTATACACATAATTAGATCTTGAATAAGTACCAAAAAAAATATTTTTCTATGAAAATTTATTGGCAAATTACATTTCTAAGTGCAGAGTTATTTTGATGAAAATAAAATGATTTGAAACGTTGTTATGGATGGGAAAGCTTATAAATTACGCCAGGAGTTGTATTAAATTATAAATTGTCACATTTTCAGTTACTTTAAGCAATTATTTTCTATTTTTTGAAGTACATCAAGAAGGATTAACAAATGAATTTTTCTGATAGTACATCAGAATTATTCTATTTTTAAAATTAATATGTTATTTTATATTTATTTAGTTAAGAAATAAAAGCTATGCACACAATTAAAAATAATTTATACTTCAACAAATATTTTTCTTTACACTGTTTGATTTACCTTTATTGTGTTAATAATGAAATATTTCTTATACTTCATTAAGTAAATGTTTCACTTTTTTTGAATTTTATCGAAGTTTTAGCCAACTTGGACAGAAAATTAATTAACAATGAATAGGATTTGGATAAATATTTATATTTAAATGCTTTTAATTATAGAATAAATAATATTTAATATTAGTTTGTATAATCAAGTAGTCCAAAAAATATTATGTACGTAATTTAATCTTGAACAAGTACCCAAAATAATTTTCTAAGAAAATTTCTTGCCAAATTACATTTTTCAGTGAAACTTTATTATCTGCAAATGTTTCAAATTATGACTAACTCAAAAAAAAAAATATTATGTACATAATTTAATCTTGAACAAGTGCCTAAAAAATTCTGTTTTATTTTAGGAACATTATATGTATTCAAGGATACAACAAGTGGCCAATTAGAGTCAAATTTAATTTAAGTCTATAACAATGAATAATTACTTTCAAGTGGCTTGTATTCAATTTACACAATTTAGGGTATCATATTAATTTTAATTCAAGAAATAATATTATTCTTAACATTATTCTAATATTATGTTGCTTTTATACGAAAAGGAATATATAATATGTAAGATGTTCAGCCAAATTTATTCACATCAATATATTTGAAATATAAGATATTGCTGTATTTACTATCATAGTTTGACTTAGATATTGATTAGAAACAAACAAGGAAGAAAATTGCATAAATATTTGGTTGTTTATCGAAGTCGAAATCTGCCCAAGTTTTATTAAGTATATATTTTCGTTCAATATTGTAATCCATGATCAAGACGTAAACCATGTAACTGGAAAACCTTTGATATCCTAATCGTAATTCTTTCATCCCCACAACCCGACTACTTTTCATACTCTGTGATCCACTTTTCCTATATCCCAAAGCAAATACCTTCGGGCAGACACGCCAACCCATATTTTGAATTGCCAAACGCCAACGGCTCAACTTAAAACTTACTAGATGCGAATTTAACGCGGGTTTACATAAACTAATTAAAATTAACTCGGTTTTAGCCTAAATTAAAATACAATAAAAATTGTAAATAATATTTGTGCTGCATGAAAACTGATACTCAGGTTTTAATAGAGCTTTACAAAACCCATGACAAAGATAATACAATAGTTAAACAACGCGATAACGGCATTAAAAGCCGGCGACTAACGCACCTTAGAAACTGTCAAAGGAACCGACCTGAAAGTATTGTGTGTGTTTGTCTGGCGGAAAATTGTTCATGCCAAGATTATCCTGACGTTGGAAAGTCCTGTTTGTTTAACGAGCCACTGCTTGTTTTTCGTTTGAATAAAACGGTGTAAAATCCGTTTCCTGACTCGTCGGTGACATGAAAGGATTACGTTAAGAAACTTTGCTGAGGTGTTTTCAAACTTGCACAACCATAGTTGCTACCTTGTTTTCTCTTGTCTATTTATGTTGGGTTATGCACAGATTGTTATTGTTTGCGTTAAATCAGGAGCGTTTATTCGAAGGCACACAAAGGTGTTTAGAGAAAAATAAAAGAGCTTTTCAATCGTATTAATATTATTCAAACAGACTTCCAGAAAATTACATCATATTAATATTAAACTTATTAATACAAAAAAAAAAATAACTTGAGGGTAGAAAATATAAAAAATTAATGGACATGTCTAGTTTTGATGGAACGTAATCTGGATACATGTTTGAACATTATTACAGATTATATTATATCCCGTTTTGTTTTTGGTACTAAAATTGTGGTTTCAACATGAACTTTTATCAATAGATTCATCTAATCAAATATTTATATACTTAAAAATAAATTAGAACGAGAATAATTGGTTAATAATATCATGACTTATTCAATAAATTTTTAATAAATCTGAGGAAAGCTTTTAGCAATTTGTATAATTCGCATTTTGGTTTTAAATGAACTCTGCTCAAATATAAATCAAGTTAATTTGAAGCTGTAAACCAGAAGATTAAAAATTGATTAAAAATCCTATAAATTTTCAAAACATTAAAAATATAATATTGTGAGGTGAAGTTTATAATTTATTGAAGCAGTACATTCCCAAGTTAATTTCCTGTAAAATGTAATATAAATCTTCTGTAAATATAGAACTAAACATACAAAAGATTGAATATCACTTTTATGGCCAGTTTAATTTTACTGTTGAGTATATTTTGTACTTTAATTCTTTGAAGAGTTGAAATAAAATAGTATAGAATAGAATAGAATGAAATCGTTCATTCTTTTGAGGTCCCTCTTAAAAGAGGGATGTATCTGATATGTACAGTGTAAATTAGAAAATCTAACGAACAACAGCTTTTATCACGAATTAGGACGCATTGTTTCGCCTTCAAAGATCAAACCGGCCGAGCTTCGAGGCTTTGAAGCCGGATGCAACCAGGATTCGGTAAATTGGGATCTCCGGGCAAATAAAGTGCGCGACTACGATTCAAATTTAATGGTTTTCAGATAGTCGTGTCTCGTTAGGGAAGCTAAAAGTGTAAATTTCGTTTCGGCTAATTAATTCAATTAACCACCATAAAGGGAGACCGTTTCTTTTAACTAGATTATAAACCGCTTCTAATGGAGATTAAAGTGCGACTAATTAAGGCGAATTTTTGCTGAAAAATACCTTTGTTACGTTTTGTGGTGAAAACATTTTTTTTTTTTTTTTTTGGAAACAGTAATTGAATTTATTCAACACATTTGAATGATCGTTCACCTGTAGATGTACGGGATGTGACGTCATTGAGAGTGCTGATTGTGGAGGATATGCGTCTGCAAAGGGATCCAGTCGAGAGCACTTCCCGCATTCGTTCCCGAATCAAAGGCGACTGGATCCATTAAAACGGAACAATTCCGAACGAAACATCCGACGATAATCTACACCCGTTTAACCGCTGATTGTCAGTTCTTTTTTGTCAAAAATGAAAGGAAAGATACTTTTTATATGTTGATTGAATTTCTTTTTTTTATTGTTGATAAAATATGAGTTTTTATATGTAATTATGAGGGTCCGTCATACTCCATGTCCGACAGTTTGAATAATAAGATATTTGACTAAGCGGTTTTGACATTACCGGACAAAAGGAGCGAGACATCAAGAAAAAATCTAATTTAACCATAAAGGCCGATAAAATTTTCAAGTATAATGTCACATCATTCAATTATATTCAATTTACGTGTTTTAATGTTGAACAGATATAAAGAGATTTATTTTTCTTAATCCAAACTTCTCTTTGAATTTTCCCTGAAACTTTTTAACCAATTACCGAATTCTCCAGAGGGTGCTTGATCAATCTTAATAAGTATTTTCACCATTAATAAAACTCATACGTTTTGTATAACTTTTTTAATATTTAATTTATTAAAACATTTTAATTTTATTTGATTATAAAATTTTGAAATAAATATTGGTGTAAACATTTGCAAAATTTAATTAATTTTATATGATTGGAATTAAAATCAATCTGAATTTAAATTTTATATTTTGTGCTTGATAAAATAAATCATTAAATTAATATGATTCACATCTTGCATTAAAAATTTTGCCCTGATTAACAAATTTCTGTTCGTAAAAAGTATAATAAAGATTAAAAAAACAAATTACATAAGCGAAAAATACTGAATTTTTAAATTATCCCTTGCAGAATTTATAAGACTAACGAGCATTAATCAATTTTAATTATATTGTAGTAAAAATTGATAATTACGTAATGTTGCAATAATTAAAAATTAATCAAGCTGATCTAGTTTTAATTTAATGAAGCAAAGAGGTAATTCTGTTCTTGCTTTGTTGTACAAATTAGATTAGATTAGTTAATTTATTGGCATTTGAATAAAAACTCATTAATTAAAAAATGTTCAATAATTTATTATAAACATCATGTAATATAATTAACAATATTTACAAAATAAAACAATTACAAATAAAATATAAATAATAATAACATAGTTTTATAATTACAATATGCATAAATAAAATAGAAGAAATTATGTACACTCACTACATATACAATGGTGGAAAAAAGTATGGAATATTTTTAAAAATGGGATTTTTTATAATCTAATATTGCCGCTTATCGTTTTCTCTTTAGGTCTTTTTATCGGATACGTTTTTGACTTGAAAAAAAGTATGGAATATTATTTTATTTTCGGTCATTTGTACTTAAATTCTTGACAAGGTTACCACATAGTAACATTTAAACACATTTATTTTTCACTTAAATTTAAGAAAAAAGTTGTTAAGTAGTTAAGAAACCACTGCTATCAAAGAATAAGAGTGTCCCGCCTGACATTTGCAAAATCTCACTTGTCTTGGACTCTGGAAAAATAGAAAATTATCCTTTAGGGTGATAAAAGTAAATTTAATTTGTTTGGGTCGTGTAGCAGAATATTTGTGTAAATAAAAGATTCCAATAGTTAAACATGGTAAAGGAACCACTGAGTTGGATCCTCGATTCAAGTGGAGAGTAAGATGGATCTTTATAAATACAGGGACATATTGGAACACAGCATGTTTCTATTTGCCAAGAAAGAGATGCCACTTTGTTGGATAATTCGATAAGACAATGGTCCCAAACATACAACTAAAATTATTAAACAAAAAAACATCAAAAGGAAACAAGAACTTTTTCGAAACATGCAAGAGCAGTGACAATAATTTCCTGTTGATTTAAATTAAAGGCTACGCCACAAAATATTGAAATATCTGAGTTATTATTAATTTTTTAATGAATATTAATAACATATTCCATACTTTTTTGCAGACCAAATTGATTTTTTATTAGAAAAAAAGTAAAAACCTGTGAATATAATGATCATTGTGATTAATGGACCAATCTTACAGTAAATTAGATTTGTTCAGATTTCCAACATTAAGAAACATTTGTAAGCAATAAATATTCCATACTTTTTTCCACCACTGTATATTAAAATTATTTAAATAAAATATTCTATAGACATTTATTGTAACTGTGAACACTGCTTATTGGACAATTGATAATAATGACATTCAGAAAATTATTGTTAATTTCCACATTAATTAACCAAATCAGAAGAGTCTTCACTAGATACTGGTTGCCTGTTTTTCGGTTCCATTTCCGCAATACTCGTGTTTTTCTGGTGGTGCTTCAGATGTTTCAGGAAGGAGGAATTAAACGAGAAGCGGTCGCCGCAGAAGTCGCAGACGTACGGCTTTTCCCCCGTGTGCACACGCATGTGCACGTACAGGTGCGTCGTTTGTGCGAACCTTTTGTCGCACAAACTGCACTGGTACTTGCGCTCACCTAAAATCATTCATATAACTATCCGGCAAAACAATTTTATCAATCCACCTGTATGGGTGCGGAGGTGACGTTTCGCCCCGTTCGAGTACGGGAAACTCTTTCCGCAGATGTTGCAGAGGTACGGCGTTTTTCTGGATTTCTTGCCGATTTCGTGGATCTTTTTGTGTCGGTTTAGGGACGACCGTCTCTGGTAACTTTTGTCGCACGTGCCGCATTTGTACGTTTTGTCGGCGTTGTGGATTGTTAGGTGCTCTTTCAGGCGGTAGAATTTCGTATACGACTTTTGGCAGAACGTGCACAAAAATTTTTGTTCTATGGAATGAATGTTTTTCATGTGTTGTTTGTATTTTAATGCCTGCAATTATAGTTTCACAGTCTTAACAATCAGAAATTGAACAAAAACATACCTTATCAAACTCGGTTTGACATAAATTACAAGTAAAAAATTCCGGTAATACAACTTTTTCACTGTTGGGGTTAGCAATTTCAATATCTTTGTTATCATCATTTTTAAATTTATCTATTTCTAGTTCAACGTCTTTTGGGTTACAGAATAATTCAAAATTGTCTTCATTTTTGTTTGTTATTTCGTTAATTGATTGGGTAAAAGTTGACTCCATCATTTGTTCCAGTTCTTCTTCACATTTAAACATTTCACTGTCGATTACCGGCGACTCAGAAAATTTAGATTTAGATAATTCCGGGCTTTTCCATATTTGTTGATTTTTTAAAACAAGTATGTGAAATTTGTATGCGGTGTCTAAATATTTTAAACATATGTTACATATAACCATATCTTCTTTTTTTGTCTAAAAAGTATGATTAACAATTATTAAACTATTTAAACGTATAAACGGAAAGCAGTTTTCCATATGAAGATCATGCATTCAAAACCATCATCAACATTTGTTCAAAAATAGATGAAAGCGACTGAATGAAGCAGACAAAATTTAAAATCAAACATTTTGTATGATATTTTATAAAAGGACTTGTCCAGTCAGTATAAAAAAATATAGTTCAATATTTTATACCTTTTTTTGCTTCCTTAACACATCTTATAAAAATCAGAGATACTACTTTAAACGCAATTATTAGTCTACTTTTATTGGCCAAAGTAAAAACACATTCAAATATAATTAGATTTATATTATTTTATTGGATAAATCTACATTCAGTAAAAAAAGAAATATTACACTCCAGAGAAGAGGGAAATAATAATTAACATTAAATATCAAGGTATAAATATTGGTGACATCACTAAAAATTTAAGTTGCTTCCAAAGAAACGATTTAGAATCCTTATTAACAAATATGAAACAATACATTCAATTGAAAATATTATAAGAAAATGTCCTTTTATTGATTTACAAATTGAAAAAATTAGTAAACGACATCCTTTCTTGTCTTCTAGACAGTCGAGTCATACAATATTAGTGTGTCTGGTAGAACAATCATACATCGATTGAATAATCAAAAGTTGTAAGGATATATTTCAGTAAAAAAACCATCAAAAAAGAATATTCGAACATGTCTAAAAATTCACACAAAAATGTGTTAATTATTCTCCAGAATTTTGGTCAAAGAGTGGTGAATCCATGTTCAACAGATGGTAAAAATTACGTCCTCCTAATAAAAGATTGAATATCAGATACACAACAAAACAGTGAAAGATGGTAGAGGAAAAGTTTTGGTTTGGGATTCCTTTTCTTGGCATAGTATAGGACCATTACAAAAAAAAAATGAGTAAAATGGACCATTTCTTATATAGAGGCATCAGAAAAGATACAATGGGACCATTTGTAAACCACAATTTACCAGTTATATGGATTTTTATGTATGATAATGATACGAAACATGTACCAAAAGTTGTTCAAAAGATAGAGAAAAGAAATATTCTCGATTGGTCAGCGTAATATCAGGATCTAAATACAATTTAAAACTTGTGGAACTATGTGTAATCTCAATTAAAAGACCAAAATGCATCAAATTTAGAA
Source organism: Aethina tumida (assembly GCF_024364675.1). Lineage (NCBI taxonomy): Eukaryota > Metazoa > Arthropoda > Insecta > Coleoptera > Nitidulidae > Aethina > Aethina tumida. The sequence goes on from NC_065438.1 coordinate 8,735,599, forward strand.
GAATTATGGTTATTAATTGAGGAATCGTGAAATTTAATTTCAAACGACCACTATCGATATTTCATTGAGTCGTTTACAGATAGTTATAACGAACAAAGGGTACTCAGCAAAATTTTAACAATTTTGTTTAAAAATGTGTCTAAATTATTTAATAAATATATATTTTTTAAAAGTGTGCTATTTTTGTGATCAATCGCATTTCATAGAAATTATTTAAATTTAGGTACAAAATGAATAATGGTAGAAAGAACAAACTGCATTTTAAATAAAATATAAATTATGTTGACTGCATTTAATTAGAGGAATTCTTTTCCTAATTAACGTCAGGATAGTAATGTTATTTCTCTGGAACACAGTATAAATGTAAAGTAAAAATTGTTTGAATAGAGGTCTTTTGTTTTGAATTTCGTGTTTTTCATCGTTAATAATAATAAGCAATAGTTTGTCAAAAAATAAACAAATCATATTATGTTTAGATACAATTTTTACATTACTTTTTGAATTTCCTCTCTTCTTTCAAAACACGTTTTCTTATATCATCTAATATTATTTTACTACTTTATGTGGTTTTGAATGAATGCTCCTCATAACAACATCAATATAATAATTTAATTAAATTCGATACAAAAAATTGCCCGATCGTTTTAAAATAGAACGAACAGAAACTGTTGGGTTATTTACAATTATAAACTTGAAAACAAATACATAATAAACAAAACAAACACAATAATCTATAAAAAATCAAAATAAACACTTACCACATTAGGTATACAAGTAACCAGCTTGTCCCAGTGAGACATCTCCTCAAAATCGCAGGCGAAAATCGAGACCATTTTAAATTCCTGTCCCCTCAAACATGTAAAACACTTGTTCTTATTCACTGCCATATTTTAATTAGCAGTTTAAATTCAATTCGAAAACAACATTTTTTGTAGGTTATGTGTCAAACAAGCGAAAACATTGTTAGCGATAAAACAGTGCGCCTCATTATCGATCGAGTGCGCGCAATTCCGAATTCAAATTGCCACGGCCACTTATTGTTAATATTCGAAGAAAATAAGCCTTTTAGCCTCTGTCTGCGAAAGTTTTACGCCCTGGCGGTTTTATTTTATAATAATTTGTCAATATCGCGACGGGATACGGTTAATACAGGCGGGAGCTAGCGAGACGGCCAATTTAGTGTGGGTGGATTATTTTATGGGACATGATTAAACACAAACTGCGTGAATAAAGACCTACACTTAAAACAAAGACATTTAATTTCCGGAATGTTTAGGTAGTTTATTATTATAATGCGAAGATGTACTACCGATACTCTCCCTCTTTGTTAACTACTCTTGGTATACCATACCACTTTCCAAATATACTAATTTTGTCTTGTTAAACGATGATGGAAAGTTTAATATTGCTTTAATAAAACAAACACTTTTATAAAATCTTAATGACGTTGAATAAATAATGAAACCACAACTTGGTAGAAGTTCGTTCCTTATTTAATGAAAAGTGAGGATAAACAATAAAGGAGATCTTCAATTAATATATTTGTACATGGAACATTGTAGGAGTTTATATTAAATGTCCAGTTTGTTGACAAGAGACTGAACCAAAATAGCTTTTGACCCCCATAAACCCCAATAGTTCAATACATTTCAATGCAAACATAGGATATTAATCCATACGAGTAGATTCCTCAAATGATAATTTAAATTTAGATATGATGTCCTTTAAAAGTTTAATTAATTTCCTACAGTGGCGGTTCGTGCGGTTTATGTCTGATGAAGTGCATTATATATAAAACAAAAAAAATAATAATAAAATAAGTATTTTATTTATATTTACACTTTATTAACAACAACAGTACAGTGATTTTGTCATGTAAATTTTGTCCCAACTCATTCCACCAGACACACATACAATGAAGTAGTTTTTCAAACTGAAGAATCAACAATGTTCGGGTCATTCGTTTGTGTCGGTATTTGGAGCTATCTCATTGGTTACAGACACACCTCAGCTCCCCTACCATTGAAACAATAGCCTCTCCTTAAACCGCATGCGCAAATGTTAACACCAAACAGAAATATTCAAGATTTACTTATGAATCGTATTGATGCAAAGAGGCACATTCAAAAGTGCCTCTGGTGAATTTGCACACAAGATATTAATTAAAATTTAATGTAAAGCGTTATTGTTTGTTTTAATTGTCGGTTTTACAGCACAATACCCTTCTACATTTTTAAATATTAAGTTATATTCTATTTTAGGTGAGGTACTGCCTCACCTGCCTCATCTGATTATTTTCTGACAAATAAACAATTTGATTATGTATACTTTAATATATTTGCTTTAAACTATTGTGGATTAATAAATCAAATAAAGTTCTAAATATTAACATTAAGAATACATATTTATTTAGAATATTTATTGTTTATGCAGAGTTAAATAACTATAAAATATTGTATGTCTTCTACATATTGCACAATAAATCCTAAAGGCCTTTATCGTCCAAAATAAAAACTGTGGTAATACTCTGGTCTCAAAGCTTTCATAAATAATTTCAAATGTGCAACTACATGTATGATTACACATCAGAACTTATGTTGTAAGTTGTAACATGACCCCTTTGACTAAGTACTTAGCGCAGTTTGACCCAAATTCTATTCCAAAACTAAACTGGAAGACTATATATATGTAGAAATAAACGTTGGCCATCCAGAGGGATTTCGAATCCATTGTTCACAAAGTTACAGATAATAAACTGGTAAAGTGGATGTAAAATATGCATAAATTAAATCGTCTCGTGCGGCATAAATTGTCTTGCATATACATGAATGTGTAATACAATCAGGACCAGAAGAGCTTACCGAACATTAATTAGTGTCGAGACTCTCTTTCTCTGTCTCTGCATTTAATCTACAACTTTAATGTATTAATTCTGTGTGACGATATTGAAACAAAGACGTGTTGAGTAAATATAAATTTAAATTTGTCATCGTTTAAAGAACTCTTTGTTGTTTGCCTAATTGCTAACTGATGTAAATAAAAATTGGACAATGTTTATGTTACTTATCGACAATGTGCTAAATTTAAGACATAAAATCTATATATAGCATATCTGAAATTGATGAGAAACATCGAAATATTTGCACGTGATGTCTACATAACACTTGATGGTACGAAAATCGAATATTGAAAGTCATTCACAAAACTTATTGATTATTGATTGTTAATTATGAATACGTTCGTAATTATTTATGACACGTATAAAATATATGTATATGAACAAAATGTAACATTCGTATCAGATTTCAAGTAAACGTTAGTGATAGTTTTTAGTATTATCAACAGATTTTTATGAGGTAATTACGTTTTCTTACTTCTGTTCTAAACAAAATTTAAGCCAGAAAAAGTTTAGTGGTGTTATTATGTGTTATATTTATATTTGGGGTCCCCAATTTTCCTCCAGTACAAAGTTTTAAGGGAAGCTGTGGTCTATATTACATTAAATAAAGATGTGGAGTTCTATTTTGCATATAGAGTGAATATTAGGTGGGATACCGAAACGATATGTCAAATGTATCAAAGTAGATTTTGAGTGATATAATCCCGAAAAGAAACTTTACACCGTACCACCCAAATAGAAAACCAGACATTTCATTTCATTATTGTTTTTTACTCCACTCTCTTTATGTCATGTGTTTAGTTAATGTGCCTTGTAAATTTAATACAGCTAGGAGGGAATGTGTGGCATTAAAATCAAAGTCAGGTGCCCAAAGACTAAAATTTCATGGCAGATATTTTGGATGTTTGAATTACCCACCAAACTTCTCACTTTACGTCGTTTGGATATTCGAATTATTTGCAAACTCAACTGCCTCCATTTATGTTATTACATGTTGCAAATTGTCTATTAGCGATGTTCATATTAATTTGTTGTCTAGTGTAACATTAAATTTGTGTTACCTTTGAGAATAATTTGTCTAGGATCCCGAAAAAGTCGGAGTTTCTCACCGAAAAACATCAAAGGTCCAATAAATTATTCAGTCCGTGCTTCTAACTAGAAATTGATGGAATGGGAGTGACTTTCCTATGTTGATCATAGCTTAGTATAAATATTTCAAGGAGTAAACAAAATCAATGGAAATCTAATAGATAAGGAAAGGAGGAGGATTATCCCAAACACATTTTTTATTTCGGACTTTATTTCGTTATCTTGAAATATCAAGCAATAATTCAAACTAAATTTAATATTTCACATACATTTAATTAATTTATCAATTGTTTATTTATAAATAATATGTAATTAGGTTTTTGTTAATTGGAAAAACACATAAAAACCATAACAACTCAAAGTTTATCGGAATGTGTAGACCCGAAAAAATATAAATCTACAAATTTTTGAATAAGTACAAAACTAGCAGATAAAAATTAGTAAACAATAAAAAAAAACTGACCAGCCGGAGTACCGATAAGAAATGGAATAATTCAGTATTGCTAAACTTGCAACATATAAATGTATTTTTAGAACCGATTATTTTAAACTCATATTTCCTGTATACAAATATTTTGGATGCATAAATAAATAACGTTTTTGATATTTCTGTGTACGAAGGATTCGGCACAAAATAAATAGATGAAGTCGAAATCAAATAAACCTGATTTTTACTTTTTTAACTGAAGCTACGAATTTTCTGTTATGAAATCCATTTGGCGAATTTAAAATAATTTGAAACACGATAAATTATTGTAAACTTCAGCGCTATTTAGCGTGTTAGGTTGTGGCAACAATATTATCTAAATACTTGAATGGATCAACGAAATATAAACAAACTTATATTTAATTTAGTTTATTCAAGTCCATCAAGCGAATAAGAACATTACTGTGAGTTGTTTCGATACATTACACAACAAATTTTAATAACGAGTAATTATGTAAGTAAAATGTTTTTAATTATTTTATTTTACTATTTTGGAGCATTAATAGATAATAGTCATTGTTTGTTTTTAATTTGTTTTTATTTTCTGAAATGTTTGGGGGTATTAAACCATTTTAAGTATCGTTTATTCACTTAAAAGATGTATGTTACTAAACAAAACAAAAAATACTCAACCTAACCTAACCTAATCTAACTTCACTCAGCCTAAACTAACCTAATATAATCTAACCCAATGTAACTTAACCTATATTAGTGTCACCATATGTCTGTTACTGTTATTAAAATGCATTTTATACTAAATATTTCCCAAATTTCCTCAGTTTAGTAAAATAACGTTGTAAAATTCAATTTTGGCTTCAATAAATCAGTTCAATTTATTTAACGAAAAAATCACTTTCACCTCAAGTTAAAACTCATATATCATTCTAAGAAGTCGAAAAGTTCTTTCAATTGGTTTTCGTTTTAACCAAAACGTCCTTATAATCCGTTACCCTTATCTGTGCGGCTGTTAAAAGGATTGTTCTGTGAAAAATTATCGCTATCGCCGGACAGCCATTTAGAACACGCTTTTTATGCTAACTAGAACAAAAAAAAAAAGATAATGACAATTAATACGCCTACATGAATGTTTTAAATTTGGTTGGATTGAGGTTTATCTCACGTTTTAACGTAAAATAGCTGACGTTTGTTGGCGAAACGTTTCATCACCTCAACACGTTCAACATATATAAACTAGCAACAAAATCCTCATTTGAATTCCCGGAATTAGACAACAATCAAATAAAGAAATGCTTCGGGGAACGTTGGTCCTGAATGGGACAATTCAATAAATAGCCAGAAAAAGGTTTGAATTGAGGCACGTCTCTGATTGTCGAGGAATGCAATAAGTGGTTCAAGGATATTTTAGGTGGGAAAACGAAAACTGATTGAATCTGAACAATTTTTATTAACGTTAAATGCGCATATTTTATGCAATTGAACAGGGAAATGTGTTACAACAAACTGGTTAATATGAAACGAGCACAGTTGAAGTAACTTCAATTAACAGAAGCGTTAATTAAAGCGTATTATGAGATTTACAATGTATTAAATTCAGGGGGAATTATGACATCGCTGAAAATATTTGAATGAGTTTTAAATTTAATAAGCATTTGATGAATCAAAATTAATACCTTTGAAAGCATTATCAATCAACATAAATGAATTTTAATATATTATTTCTAATTAAATGTCTGTATTAATAAAAGACAGTTCAGGGGCGTTCATTCAAAACCAGAAATCTACACGTAAAGCAGTTTCAACATTCATCTGATAAAATTTTATTAGAAATCAACAAATATGGAGAAACCCCCTATTATCTATTTTTAAATTTAACTTGAATTGAAATTGAATTGTTGGACTAATGATTAACAGTTTATTCATTACTGTACTTCACATTAGCCAATAAAATTTATGGTTTCAAGATAAAGAGTGATGGCCATCAGTGCCTTTGTAACAAAAATCTCTTTTATAGCAAATATCTTCATTTCCCTTTGTAAATAAAAGAATGGTCAGCAAAATAATTTATTCATTACTGTACTTCATTACAATAACTAATAAAATTTACGGTTGCAAGATCAAGTTAGAAATTGGACGGTTTAATTTTGTAACAACAAACATTTTGTCACTGGAAATATACATTTATTTAATAAAAAAATTAAAATTGGCAGTTATAGAGACTTTAGATAGAAATGAAAACTTAGAACTTTTAGTATTAAAATTTGAAATTTCATAATGTTCATAATTTGTTAATATTCCATTCCATTTTACTTACTTAAGATATAAGTATCGTATATCATATAATGCTTTATATGTCAGTTGTATAGCTAAAGATGTAATGCTATATAAGTATGTCGGTGATTTCACCCATCCAAGTGTTTAAGGCGCCCAGCACACTGCGCATGCGCCAGTCATGAGCATGTCGGTAACGCGAACCCATAAGATTTCCCCTACCAATGAGTGCGCAATGCGGCTAAAGTAGTTTTCACTTGAAAAATCTTAAAGAATGATATTTTAAAAAATTATATTTTTGGTAGGTCCGGAAGATGCGGGCAAGCTTCAACCTATTATGCGCCGCGACTCTGATGTTCGCATTGGCCAGCTGCGCGGAACTGAATAACGAAGCGACCGGAACGGGCAATTACTACGGCGATGCCGGCCGATCGTTGGAACCGCTGAACGTGGCCGCCGATCCGGAGACCATCAACTACTTGCTGCCGAGATTGACGGCCAAGTACCGGCCAAACAACGACTGGACAGGAGTCACCGATCCACGCTTCTATCTCCTCACCGAGATGGAGTCCAATGATATTGACAACCAGGTGAGAAAGAAGTGGCATCGATCAAACTCATTGATATCAAAATATTTATCCGGGACATAGAAGCTTAAAACAAAAAAAAATTGTAAAATTCATTCGATAATGCAAACAGAACTGTACTATATATGTATAAAGGATGATTGTTTTTGTTAGGGAAACGCTGGCGAATAAATCCATTCAAGTCTCCCTTCCGCCGAGCTAATTTAACGATAAATATTTGCCTATCGAGTCGATTACATTTCATATCCCGACATTAGGATAATAAATTCTAATATAAGTGAGTGGTTTGTGCCAACAAAACGTGATCAATTCAGTCTTTATGATGCGGACGTGGAAAAAATCGTCGTAAAATAACCATTCATAAGATTATCTCCTTAAAGCAAATTGACGCAAATGATTTTATCAAGTGTCAGATTATCCTGTGATAAAATATGATTATTTAGCCCTTGTATCTTTTTACAAAGGTTAATAGGTCACCGTTTTTTTATTTACCCTCTCATATTACATATTACGTTCAACCCTTCAGAAATATATATCTAATTTCTCCTTCATTGAAATCGCATTTCCTTTGATCACCCCTGCTTTGAGTAGTAAAGCAACGAATCGAATAGGCACTTAACAATATAAATCTGAACCCGTTCACAGTCAGAATTCAAGGAATCCTCCGATTTAGTTATGTTTATTAAAAAATATTTTGATAATCTTTTTCATTGGAATCTCATTTAGGGTCACGGATCGTTTTGTGTAATTCTTTCAAAATACACTAGTAATAAATCACTATTTGGAAATTATGTGGGTAATCTCAATTAATAGATAAACGAGTTCATGTTAATTAACATGAGTTCTTTCATAGTATTAAATTAAATAGAGTAAGTATGCGCATAAAATACGAGTAGTAGAACAAAACGTAGGAATGATGCATGATTGTTTTCAGTAGTAGTTGCACAGTAGAAAGTATAGATTAAAAAACAGCGTCAATCAAATTCAATAATAACCCCTTTTGCATCATTAGTTTAACATGCATGTGACACTTTAAGGTGATCTAACGAGAATGTTTTTTGTTTTTAGGTGTCGCATATAAGAAAACGTGCTGACGATAGAGCCGTTTTGTCGATCCAGGCTCCAGTTCGAGCTCTCTACGATTCCATGCAAAAGAATAAAATGAGGAAATTGCTTCTTGCCAATCGACAATTATTGAACAATCTTAGAGATCAATACAATTAAACGTTGCAAAAGTATTAATTTCAAGTCGTCTTTTTTCAGCATTTATTTATTTATTTATTTATTTATTTATTACATGTATTTACCATGACAGATTCTATTTTATATGTTTGTAAAGAAATTTACTATTTATTATTATTATTATTAATATATTTTTAATATTACTATTAAATATGGCGTGTGTGTTTATTTTATTTAATTAACGTTTAATAAACAATATGAAACGCTTTGTAGAAATATATTTTTCACAACGATATCAATGTTGCACAATAATTAATTGTATTTATTAACGTCAACGAAGAATTGATTTGAGAAAAACCTCTCCCAACGTCACCCATTATTAATAAACATCGTAGTTATATTCCTAATTAAGAAAACAGATAATTTCGTCCATGTTGTCATAAATTTAATTATTTCGATGATTAAAACGAAACAGGTGCTTAAGAAGTCTTCGCCTCTTAACTGCCTTTATAATAGACAATTTTCAAAATTTACAACAGAAATAATAAAAACTAACTATCAGTAGAGCAGTATTTTATAATGAACCTCTCGTTTACCTTTATTCGTCTGCTCAGAACAAAATAAAGCGACGCAATCTTCAGGTCTTACAGGAGCTTAATGTTTCTGACGGAGAATCCGAGTCAAAGGAAACACGGAGCACTTTTTTCGACAATAAAAGCTAATAAATAAAAGCTGCATGAACATGGCGTATATTTTTTTCATTCAGGTTGTGTTACCATTATGCAGCAATTTCGCGACAAACACGTACGACTGTAAAAAGTTCGGATAAAACTAAATTATTTGTCCGCCTCGAATTGAACTACATCATTATTTTAATACATGTTATGTGGAAAATGCTGCTCTCGTATGTGATAAAACTTTTATGTACTATACCCATGGTTACATTAGTGGTACTTATGATCTGTGTATAATTCGGTAACAGGAAAATAAACATGGACGTCCTTTAAGTTCGAAAGTAAGTAATTTGCAATGTAAATAACACAAGACACTCTACTACCAACAAAACCACTAAATAAACTCTCACTGCTGTATAAAGCCTTTTTATAATCTGTGCACCACAACTAACACACAAAAATGTTTATGCAACTCACAAAGACAACAAATGTTTTAACATTTTCAGATACACGACATTATACTGCCACTTCAGCAGCACCTGAACTGCTTACACACTAACACTGCTGTATGCTTTCATTTAACACTAAAACACCACATAACAATGTTTATTAAAACTGTTACACTGTGCTTACTGTGTGTTTAAATAAAATAGTCTTAATTAAATATTAATAATCCTTTGTTTTTGTTTAGAACCACATGGGAGGAAAACTGAAGAAGCGCCAGAACCACGTGCTGTCCTTCCAGGAACCTAGACACATGCTGAATCGTCATCTGGAGAAACAGAAACACGAACGACAATCTGAATTGAACAGGAACTTTTTGAACAACTTAGTCGACTATTATTAATTTAATCTATAGTTTAAAAAAGAAGGCATGCTCAAGTTAATGACCATTAGAATCTTACAGATATTGTTAGTTAGTAGGAAGATTTTTATGTATTTTAAGATTGTTAACAATAAATGAAATGGGAATATCAGTGTTTAATTTATCCTGTATTTGGATCCCAAAGAACTAATTAATTGTATTGTCTAAAGAGAGGAAGAGAAAGAAATTCTGATTATAAAAACTTCTGAAAGAAAACAATAAAGTTAAATATTATTACGGTTTCAATCAATATTGATTAATTATAAAAGTTTGCAGAATTTTAAACTTTTGTGAAACTTTTATAAGTACAATTATAATATTATTAACCAAATATAAGTCAAAAAGTGGAAATAAAAATTAGCATAACAGATATCTGTTGGGTTTATGGAAGACACTTTCAGCATTCATTTATTCAAGGAATTGTTTTTTTCTTTAAAAATGCTTACGACACGTTTAAAAGAAAACAGCTTGTAAAAGTGCAAAAACGTTCGATTTGGGAATCCACACTTGATTCTCGAGTGAATGCTTGAAACTCCCAACGAGATTGTAAACTTATAAAAAGTTTCACTTTCTGTTGATTTTTTTCCCTTTTTCCACAACACTTTCATGAGTGGAATCGTCTGGGGAGCAGTTATCAGCTTGGATTACTTTTTAAATGAAAGAGTGCATGTTTCTGTGACTTTTGAGGGGGAAAAAATTATATTCAGAGAACAAACATTTTGAGACACAGCATCTAGTACATGTGATACCTGGAAGTGTATTATACTTCTTTCCCAATTTTATAACTGCTATTAAATAAAAAATAAATTAATTTTAGTTATTCACCTTTATTAATTTATCTTTATTATAAGCATTTGTGTATATTTCCAGAACAATTTAAGCCCGGAGGCAAGGAGCAAACGTGCAGGTAGACTGGGTGAGCCAGGCGCCTCTCTTTCCATAGTAAACTCGTTGGACGTCCTCCGCAACCGACTCCTGTTGGAAATCGCCCGGAAAAAGGCAAAGGAGGGAGCGTCCAGGAACAGACAGATCCTCATGCATCTCGGCAAACGGGCGTTCTATCACAGGAACACCGGCATATTCGACAATAAAGTATAAAATGGATATCACATAGAGCTATAAGCAATGTTAATAATTTTTTTACATATAGAGGCTTCAATACCGCAAACAACAAATAGTCCATATCAAAAATAACACCTAGAGCATTTGTTTATGGTTTTGAAACCCTTTTCGTTCAGCGGGGATATTTCATACCATTCGGATAATGTGGGTTTATTTAATTAAGTTGATATTAATTCCCATCATTTGTACGTAGGTACATAATTTCAAATCAATTATTGCTGAGCTGAGGTTCTTTTACAAGCAACAAGGATTAAAAATTACTTAGATCTGGTGTGAAATGACCCCGTTAATTATATGCAAAAACCAGATATATATAAATATTAAAAAATCAATGTAGAAGACTAACATAGAGTAGTAAATGGCCCTTGATGTTAACAACAACTAATTCCAAACATTTATTCCTAATCAAAATCGAAATTGATGGGACCAGTATGAAACGAGATGAAGAACGGATACTCTTTCCGCCAACTTATTGTTTGTTAATGAACCACTTAAATGTCCAATTGATTATTTTATCATTTGGAGTAAGTTGTTGGGCAACACGTTCTTCTTCTAGCTTTTACGGCCTATAACTCTATCAAAACTAAAGCTTTTCTTCTTCCAACCATTCCATCATTATGTTAGATAGATGTTGATATTTTTTTAAATCGTGTCCACAAAATTTATCTGTGGCTAAGAGTGTGTTAAAAATGGAAATACCTGACGGAACGTGGACATACAACGATAGAAAAAATTCCCCTAACATCAATATATTGTTATTATTTTGATATGCAATAAACTTGTGACATTACTCGATCTTTGTCCTTCCCATATTTATAAACATTTGAGTTTGAAATGGTAGTGGGTTTGATTGTTTCAATGTAAATTTGACTTTTTGGTGTTGGGGACTTTTTTTGCAATTTGTGTATTAAGTTTATATATAGCAAATAGAATGATATTATTTATTATACAATCTACTATTTTATAATATGTTGATGTTAATATTTATTAGAATATAGTTGATATATGGTAATAATGTGTATGATATGTACAAAAAAAAAATAAATGTAATTAAAAAATAAAAAAAAGTTCTGCATTCTTTCATTGTATATTTTGTATATCAAATCAACAATACAACTAAACTAAATAATTAGTATATATTAGCCTCGCAACAATCGTCACACCTTTCTTTATGAAACTCGTACGAGTAATAAATGGCCCAAAGAAAAATCGCCATACTATAGTATGGTGCCAAATATTTACCTGGTACGACAAAAAATCTGAAGAAATGTAATGCAGGCCATACCAATGAATGAACTATGACAGTGTCCAAGACTCTATTAAACAGTTGATACTCTTGATTATAACAGGCCGTTCCTTGTACAAAGGCTGACGTAATATAAACTAATGGAATGACAAACACCTCAACTTGTGCTATTTTCTTTGACACCATTAAAATCTTTTCCATCTTAGACATTCTACACATACATTTGGAACTTCCTGTGTATTTTTTACAGTACAGTATGATGCAGATCTAGAAAACAACAATTTAATTAGCCTAATAAATATGTTATCAATCTTGGTGTAAGATGGGGGTTAATAATGAACAAGTTTAATTACAGCATAATTTATTAGAAATTCAATACTCATCACATTTACAGTCGTCACAATTACAGTCCATTTCACATTCAGAACCTGAATCAATTTCTGGGCATTCGTCTTTAGACAGGTCCGTATAAAAAGCGTAAGATGCATAAATCGATGTTATTAGAATGCCGATTTTGTAAGCAAACCATCTGTGCCTCGGTATGAGAAAAAAATATCTGACACCATGCAACATAGGCCACATAATCCAATTTCTCGATTGGATAAACCAATATTTTTCAACAACTGTACAAATAACTTGATCAATTCCCATTCCATTCGCAAAACCCATAATAGATAGGCAAGTGAGGGTCATGGGAGGTCCGTAGAAAAGTTGGGTGACCAAAATCTTTTTCAGTATCAGCCTGGTGCTGTAACAGTGAGCGCATGTCGTCGGGCTGCACGGATAAAACATAAATCGAAGCCGAAGGAAATTTTCCCATTGCCATCCCAAAGGAGCCTAAAAACAAGTCATTTAATATAAAAATTATTTATGGCTTCGAAAGACGTACCACCATTATCGACATGTCAGTCGAGATCACCAAATTATATTAAGTAGTTGTAGTTAGAGAAAAAAAAATAATACAATAATAGTCAGTAATAATTAAAGTTTAATATTACATTAACAGAGTTGTTTGTTGACAATTACATTCGATTTGAATACCAAAAAATTATTTTATTAGACATCCTCGAAACATTGAACGATACATTGCGCATTCAGTCATCGTCTTCCATTTCCTTCTCCAGCTGTTTGCACTCCTCTTCCATTTTCTCATTTATACACTCGTCCAAATAAAACTTATAAGAGAGATAGGTGGCCCAAATAAGCATTCCCGCTTTCACAACAACCATCTGGTTACGTGGTATCATGAACATGTACCTAAAGAAGTGCACCCCACTCCAGAACAGCCAGTTCATTTTCAATATTTCCCAGTACTTCTCGCTAAGAGTACATGATATTCCATCCAAATCTTTCCCCTGCATCAGATCTATAATAACCATACCGGCGGCTGTCAACACTGGCGCAGCTAGCAATTCATTGGCCAGCACTTTCTTGATGGCCAACATCAGTTTACTGCATTCTTTGCAAGGCGGACAGACGATACGTCGATCTAAGTACATATACCATTTCGTCGCAAGTGGGCCCTAAAACAGGAGGCTTCAGTAAAAAATTTATTTTTACCTCTGCTGACGTACCAGTTTACGGCATCACACCTCTCGAGGCGAAAACGTGGCCGAATTTTATAACCGCGATCTTACATATTGTTAACTAACATAATCGCTCGTTTGCAAAAATTTAATTAGCTGATTGTTTCGAGACAGATGTGACAGGAAAATTTGACATATTTTACTTAATACCACGGAATATTCAAATAAAAATCGTTGCAACTCACCACAAAGAAGGTGCCCAAAGCGGTGGCCTTAGCAGTTCGCATCCAATCGATTTCACAAGTATCTTCGAAATAGGTCTGTGATATGAGATCACCTAGACCAAAGAGCAACCCAATCTGGGTGCCGTGTACAAGTACAGGGTGCGTACATTTCAATTGCCTGTACTTGTATATCAATCTTCTTATAGTACAGCTCATTTTGAATTTCAAACTTTTTACATTTTATGGAAATACATTTACGAAAATTTTTATGC